>NC_081409.1:416736474-417106474 GCF_030272615.1 Cryptomeria japonica | reverse complement strand
AATCATACCCAACCCCAAGGGAGGGATACAAGCCAATCGTCAGTCAGTGATCTCCTATTATTCTTCAATGTCTTCAAGGCTCCTAATTGATGATGAATACTTGATGAATACATGATTTATGCTTGATAGATGTTGTTGAAGACTCCACATAAGCTTCTCTTTCACTACATAGAAGGCTCCTTACGATCGCTAGAAGGCTTTGCCAAAAACTCTTCCTTCGATTAGATTTTAGATTCCTTCAAATGAAGAAAGAAAGCTCTTATGTATGAAACCCTAGATCTTAATTTCGTCTTTAGGCCGACCTAGGATTTGACTTTCCTGCCAATTTCTTGGGGTTAAGCATTATAATATCATAGAATTATGCTCCCAAAATTTTGGGAAAAATGTCGGGGGGCGTGTTGCACTTGCACATGGTCTGACCAACTTTTCACCAAATTTCAGGGCCGCTAGATATGATGATATTAGTGAATCTCAAAGTTATAACTGATTTTGAGATGTTTTGACATGCGAAATCTGGCCTTAAATGTCAAAATAAGACATAATTAGGGTTTATGATTTAATGATTTATTGAAGGAATAAAATAAAAAGGGGCACACTGAGGGTAAAGGGCCCAATTTTATGATGTGGGGAGTGATGAAATATGACCTTAGATTTAATTAAATTAATTAGTTAAATGCTTAAAAGGAAATTACAATGCAAGATACAAACACACTAAGGTGAGTGCTAAACCAAGCATGGAATTGTACCACCCTAGCAAGGGTGTACAATTTACGACGTTACATTTAGCCCCAACTTTAGCAGTTATATGACATTAAGTGCATATGCAAGCTAAAGTAAACATTCATGAAAAAGGATATATCCACAAGTTGTCAGACGAAGCCCCTGACGGTATCTGCAGTGCACAGTTAGGAACCACACCCTACAGAATCACATGTTAGATAAAAACACAAAATCACCTAAATGCTTCCTAAGGAAGGCGATGAAAATTCGAGGGTAGCTATATGCCCCCCCTGTTTCGGCTTGCTAATTTAGTGAGTTGAAACAGGGTATCATGTTTACCACATCAAATTGTGAAAGAAGATTGATGACAAATGCTCACAAGAAGATTTGATACAAGATCAAAAAACTAATGGAGAATCATTTGGTAAAAAATAGGACTAAACCTCAATTCCAACACAACAAAGAGAGTGAGGGTTTGAGAGCTCTCTAACACAAGATGAAAGGTTTAAATGGAAACAAATGATAAATGACAAATGATATGCAAGAGATATAATCCAACAAAGAATACCACTTCATAAAGAAAATTGGAAAAGAATGGAGGATTGAAATGACATCAAAGAGAGATTATTTATAGCAACACTCTTCTAAAAGAAGACAAGAAATCCCTATCAGGGACATGTGCATTCACAAATTAGAAGGGTTTATTATAAAAGATACTACTCAATGAAGAAAAGAAATTGGTGAGTGATCAAAGACTTCCAACACCAAGGAGGAGGTCCCAATTAAGGATATGTACTTAAGATCCCCATTAAGGATGCTTGTTCCAATATGAGAGAAGGAATTCAAATATGAATACACCTCTGCAATCAATAAGAAATCATTATAGAAGACACTACTTTACAAAGGGGAAATTTTAATCTTAAGAAGGAGAGATGTTTGAAATCACTCTTGCCCCCCATATATAGGGAGAAGAGATGATATAGAAATAGGTATTTATGTTGCTTCCAAAAGTATGATTGCACGTGAAATTGTACCATCATGAATGACAATGAGCCCCTAGTAAGTGAGCTACCAATGTCACATAATGATGAGCAACATAATAGCCATTAATGTTATTTAAAGACATGATAGATTGAATGAGGTATTTGAATATGACATGTTAAATCCTCTACTATAAGTGAGATTAAAAACATGTCTAAGATGATGAATGTTAAAAAGTCTTTAGAAAGGGAGAAGTTTATAGGAGAAGAATAGGCCACTAAGTCATACTTTTATTGTACACAAGAAATCTTAGGAGAGGGATAAGTGTAATTCATTAGAGCCTTATTCCTAGAAGAATAAATCTCTTGAGGAGATTAATAAAGAGATTTGTTCATCACCGAGATTTCCTTATGAGGGGGATGAGTGTTGAAAGAAGTAGAAGATGATTTAATTGAGGTGGGGTCATCATCACTACTAAATATAGTATTCACATTGAGAGATGGTCTTTTAGATGCTTTGGTGGGCTTAGAGGGATTATATCCAAGTCCAAATGAAGTGTCATGTGTGTTATGTTCTAAAGGAACTTTGATTCCTTGTTCATTTGAGCCACAACCATTTCCATTATAGCCACTCCGAGCTTAAATGTGAAAACCAGGACCATAAAGGGATGCCAAATTAGAAAGAGATGGTTGCACCTCATAGGTCTCAATGCTATATGAATTAGAGGAAGGATTTGAAGAATTATTTGAATTAGAAGAAACCACAAAGTTGTTACTTAGTTGTTTAGACAAAGTGGGTTGCTCTTTAGGTTCCTCCTTAGATTTCTCCTTCTCAATCTTAGATTCTTTCCAAGATACTCTATGCTCTCCTATAAAAGTAGGGTTAAAGTCTAGAGATCCCCAATCATCATCTGAGAGAACTCCTTCAAGAGAAAAGATATCTTTGGGAGGAGATTCTGATTGAGTAGAAGAATCAGGAGTACTAGAAGGAACCATATCATTAAAGGAAATAGATGTATTTGGAGAAGTAGGAGGATTGGGAGAAGAATGGGAAGTAGTTGAACAAGAAGATCCATCTTTTAATGGAGCTTGAAGATTGGTATCAGCTAACAAGGTGTATGTCTTATTGTCATCAATGAACTTGACTTGCCTATGCAAAGTTGAGGGGACAACTTGCATGCTATGAATTCATGGTCTCCCTAATAGAAGGTTATATGTCAAATTACTAGTCATGACATGAATAGGTGTAGATAAAGTAACATGACCTACCTTAATAGGCAAGGTTATGATACCTAAAGATTGTCTAGCAACATTATCAAAGCCTCGAATAGAAATAGAAGCAGGTTCGATGAGAGAACGATCCACATTAATCTTATCCAATAAGTCCACACTGCAAACATTAAGGTCAAATCCATTGTCCACAAGGGTTCTTCTTATAGCATTATTGTTGATAATAACCACAATCATAAGAGGATCATATTGATGTTGGATCTCATGAGAAGGTAACTCATCTTGTGTGAATACAATTTGAGCTTTGGGTTTGCTTGTAGGATCAATCAAAGAAGCCATGTTATTAGGTGTCACTGCAAGTGGGACATCTAATTTTTTCAAAGCATCTTGTAACATCCCATGATAAACAGGTGAAGTATGAACTAGATCCCAAATAGAAATCTTGGCAGGAGTAGCTTTAAGTTGTTCAATCAGATCATACTCCTTACTAAGAGTTTGTGATATGCGAGGTGCTTGTGGGAGAGTAGGTTGAGAGGGAGGAAGTGAAGTTGGGGTAACTGGAAGAGGATTAGGTTGCCTATTGTTTCTTGTGTTGTAGGTATGAGCAACCACATGAGAACTCTCTTTAGTGATTTTCTTAGCATACTCATAAGGGCTCTTAGTAGGATAACCTCCTTGCACAGTAATAATAGGTTTCTTAGGAGTGCAAAAAGAATCATTAGCATAACCACCTCAAACCACTAAGATAGGCTTACGTTGAGAACTTTGAGAAGGACAGGCACCTTGAACTGTGAAGAGAGGTTTACTAGGTGTTTCATTCACATGTATCAAATTGATTGAAGATGGTTTAGGAATATCAAAGGTGCCCTTGTGAATTTTAGAAGAAGAATGGACAAGATTGTTGGAAGAATTGTTGATAGTCTCGTCCTGCACTAAAATGTTATCATGGATAAGATCAATTAGGAAAGGATATACCTGTGGAATAGACTCTAGGAGAGGGATCAACATTACTCTCTAAAGTTTCACCTTTGAGAGGGAGACCTTTGAAAGAGATGTTAACAATCTCTTCTTGAACTAATGTATCCTTATGAGTAGAACCTAGTTGGGGAGAAGGAGATGCCTTACCTTTAGAGGGAGAATGATTGAGAATCATGAGAGGTGAGATGCTAGCAAGAGGGTTACTCTCATAGGGTAGAGAATAATCCACACCTTCTTCTAATGGTTCATCCCAAATAGTGAGGTCATTGAATAAAGTATTAGAAATATCTTGCACAAAGATGTCCTTATTGTTATTGCTAATTTTGGGAGAAGGGATAACATTGTTAATTAATTCTTCCCCCTTAGGAGGGAGAGCATCACTACATGTGTTTAAACCATCCTCTCACCTCAAAATGTCTTCAATAGGATCTTTAGGGGAGAGAGTATTAAGAAAATTGATTATGATTTCATCTTCTTTTTCGAAGGCATCTTTATGGGTAAGACAAGCCTCAGGGCAAGGAGAAGCATTTCTCATTAATGCATAATCTCTAGTGGGAATTTTGTTGGAGTCAAAAGAGGAAACACCATCACTAGGAAAAGTAGGGACAATACCATCTTCTTGCACAAAATGATCCTCATGAGGGGAGTATTCTTTAGGAGGGAGATGAACATCTTTCTCCAAAGATTCATTCTTAGGAAGGAGATCTTTGAAAGAAGTGCTCATAACCTCTTGTTGCACTAACATGCCCCCATTGGTAAGACCAAATTTAGGAGAAGACCGTCAATACCTTTTCACTTAGAGAGGAATCATGTAAAGAAGGTAAAGTAACACTAAGAAAAGTGTTTATGATATCATCCTCTTCCTCTAAGATAGCTAGATGGGAAGGGCACATTTTAGGAGAATTGTCAAGATCGCTCTTCAAATCTTCATCCTTAGAGCATGGGAGAGTTTTGAATAGGTTGGTAACAACTCTTTTGGGCACTAAAATGTTTTCATAGATAGGAGGAGGTTCTTTAAGAGATGGAAAAATTGAAGCAAGGGAAGCTAACCCATTGTCACATTTATGAAATGAATGCATCATGACAAGAATTTTCTTCTTTCAAATGATAACATATGCAAAATAGAAGGAAATGTTTAATTTTAACCAATGCAAGCACTCTAAATGATGATTTAGAAAATGAAATTTATGAGTGAAATGTGTTCCTAAATCAGATCTGAAATTAATGATCCAAATTAAGCTATCCACAAGTTCAATTTTGAAAAATTAGGGTTTTAGCAAAAATGAACATCTAAATTTTTAAAATTTGCAAGAAATTGAAACTTATAAATGTAATTTTGAATTTGAAATAGCAAAAAAACTCACATTTGAGAACATAAATCAGAATTAAAGAAGATTGGATTCACGTCGAGTTCACCAAAATGTGAGGGGAAAAAGCGAGAGAGCCTAAGGAGATAGCTCACTTTGGCTACTTCTTCTGAGAAAGAGAGAGCCAAGGATTATCTCTTAGGGTTTCTATTCCTCTTGTTGTATATGAAGAGAAGATGTGAAAAATAGGGTGTGATTGATCAACTAGACTAGGAGAGGAACAATGAAGCATATATGAACTGAAATTGCAGAAACTTGCAGGACTGAAACTGAAATACTGAAACAAGAGAAGGGGGAGGAATTTGAATGTGTACCTGGTGTTGAAAAATGAGCCAAATTGTCCTAGACAGGGGTGCCACACCCTAGTCCTGTTTTGTTTGACAAAAAAATTGCAACTGAAGGCTTGCAAATCTGATGTTCTGAGCTTCCAACCTGCTGAAAATCACCTGAAAGTGGGGGGACCAGGGCACCACACCCCTGTCCCTGATGATTTTGGGATAAAATGAGGCTTTGGAACAGTCCTTGTGCCTTTCAGTGGTCTTGAGTGACTTCCGAGTACCTGTACCTGCACCTGCAACTGAAAATAGGGTTTTGGGTGGCTATATGGGTTTTGCCTTAGTTAAACCCCTTTTTTGGTGATTTCCACCTCAACAAATAGCCGATTTGTATAGTAAAATAGTGTGTGTAGGAATCATGTGTGTGTGCAAGACCCTAAAATGATGAATGCAAACAATCTAGAGTAAACCTATGTTTTAAAGAGTAAACCCTAAATGCTTGTAATTGACAAAGTAAATACTCTGAACCAATGATGCTAAATGATCTAAAGCATAAATGTAAATATGCAAATTGATGTAATGAAGCTCATACAAAGACATGAAAACAACATGAAATCATACCCAACCCCAAGGGAGGGATACAAGCCAATCGTCAATCGATGATCTCCTATTATTCTTCAATGTCTTCAAGGCTCCTACTTGATGATGAATACTTGATGAATACTTGATGAATGTTTGATAGATGTTGTTGAAGACTCCACATAAGCTTCTCTTTCACTACATAGAAGGCTCCTTGTGATCGCTAGAAGGCTTTGCCAAAAACTCTTCCTTCGATTAGATCTTAGATTCCTTCAAATGAAGAAATAGAGCTCTTATGTATGAAACCCTAGATCTTAATTTCGTCTTTAGGTCGACTTAAGATTTGACTTTCTCGCCAATTTATTGGGGTTAAGCATTATAATATCATAGAATTATGCTCCCAAAATTTCGAGAAAAATGTCGGGGACCGTGTTGCACTTGCACACGGTCCGACTAACTTTTCACAAAATTTTCAAGGCCGTTAGATATGATGATATTAGAGTGAATCCCAAAGTTACAACTGATTTCGAGATGTTTTGACATATGAAATCAGGCCTTAAAGGTCGAAATAAGACATAATTAAGGTTTATGATTTAATGATTTATTGGAGGAATAAAATAAAAAGGGGCACATTTAGGGTAAATGGCCCAATTTTATGATGTGGGGAGTGATGAAATATGACTTTAGATTTAATTTAATTAATTAATTAAATGCTTAAAGGGAAATACAATGCAAGATGCAAATGCACTAAGACGGATGCTAAACCAAGTGTGGAATTGTACAACCCTAGCAAGGGTGTACAATTTACTACGTTACACCTACATGGATACATATATCTTCTTAGGACTCTCAATTCTTAGATAATGTTTGGTCTATTGCAAACAATAACAAACCACCTACTATACTCATATAAAGGATGTGGCTCGTATCCTATATCTCACCTGATGTAAAATAACACCATAGACTATGTCTTTCCAACACCAACTAAGCATTCTAGCCATGTATCATAGATTCTCAAACCAAATCTTCATCTACAAAATCTCTTTCAACATCTAATTGTTCAACCCCAAGTTCAAACACAACAACAAATCTAAAAAATTAAAAGATGCAATCTTTTTAACTTGAAAGATCATACCAACATCCATTCCCGTAATCAAGGAACCAACTCATAGCCACTAACCATGCTCTAGACTCCTCAAACTCATCCTCATAATTGAGTCCACAACTCAAGATCTAAAGTAGACAAAGCAAAAACAATATGCATCTAAAAACTAGGTATTTTTCTATAAGTTGTAATCTCCACTAAGTGGATCTCTTTAAGGGTGGGGTATGAGATTGTTCCTCTTCCCATGATGCTATGAGTTCCTTTGAATTTTTGTTTGGACAATTTCCTCATCAGGTCCATGTTGAACTCATATTGAGCCCCAAGTGTAAACTCCTTGGTCTTCCTATTGAAATATTGGCGAGACTCATCCCATTCCAACATTTGGTCACTATTAAGTAAGAGATCTCTATCCTCGCCTCAATTTGCCTAACAAAACTGAGTACATTGTCAATCATCTCATGTGAGAAATTTGCAATTGCAACCCCCCAATATCTAGGAGTGTGTCTCTCCAAGGCAGTGATAATTGTATCAAACACTTGTAGACTATCTTTAAATCACAGTCAATGCTCCCACTACATAATTATTGCATACTTCATGAGCTCCCTATGCCTCCATGATTATTGTTTTCATAGTAAAATATCTTTTATCTTCAATTGATAGATTTTCTCAAAAGCAACTATTTCATGCTAAAAAAACTCCAATTGGTAAACTAGAGTCCCCAATGACATGCTAATACTTGTCGTCGACACTAGAAAAAAGCATAGACAAATTCGCATAATAAATGGATACCAAATGTTTACAAAAATATTCTACATAAACCCATAGTGGTATCAATAATCAATAAATTCCAACAACATTGCAAAATAAACACACAAACAGAATGAAATATATAATCACACAAACATTAGAGACACCAATACAGCTTGGAAAACTCTTTCAGGCAGAAGTTAACCTACCAAGTGTCAAAACCAATGCATTTTCGACAAAATAGTCACAATAATATTGGGCTCCAAGTCTTAACTAAGAGATCAACACTCAAAATGGAGAAAACAGTCCAAGATGCAGCTTTCTTTTGCAATAGTGAGAATTTTTTTGTTGCTATTCCATGAGACCAATCGAAGAACAAATGAGAGTCAAAAACACCCTAATTTACTCCTTTGGATCTCTTTAAGTAACCCAATTGAAGCACCACTTACAATGAGCAAGTACAAGATAATCAAATAAATGATTCCATCTCAAGCATCTTATTTATAGACGAAAGAGCAACAAGCAAGATAAACTAATTGAAAGCTTCCCAGCCACCTTTGCCACTGTTATTCAGTGTCCCACGAAAAAAATTCAATGCACTTAATACACAAAAATATCAATGCTTAAACATCTCCATATAGTGGCCCCTTTTATCCCTCAAACCAAACTGGCTTCCAACATGTCCCAAACACTGAATATGTTTACAGTATGAACATCTTTTACATTTAAAGAGAAACATTAAATGCATTCCTCTAATGAACCCGCTGACCATGTGCTCGCCAAGCCATGGCTACCAACATTAAATACATTCACAATGTCAAATTCAACTTCACCCAAGAAGTAAAACACTTAATGAAAAAAGTCCATAATTTTTTAATGGTGATCCCCCATCTCCTTGAAGCCCTACCGCCTGTTTTGACATCTTTCCGGTGCATGCTTTAGTGATGGCGCTGACCTAGGCATCGCTCCTCTTTTAGAGCTTCTATGTCATCCACAGTTCCTCTCTTTCGGTTGCTCAAAATGGAGGTTTTGTCTGACGACAGTGATGTTGTGTCTAGTAATGTGCTTGGTTCCCTGCACACTGATGCTCCTAGTTGCTGCATTTTGGTAATTTGGTGGACGAATGCATCTGAAGATCACTCGCCTATTTTCACATGCCTATTCAGGTTTGTAACTCTCTACTTGTTGGTTCCTCTTTGGATGGTAAGTATTCTCAAAATGTTGATTCCCATGTGATTGGTGCAAGTAAGCCTTGTTCATATTGTTCTATTGGTTTCTATTACTGAGTCCCGACCACTACCTACTTTGGTTATTCCATCTATTGTGCCATCGACTTCAAATCTTCTTTAGCCTATTCATGAAGTGGCCATTCAACACTTTTGACTACTTCGCCCCATCATTCCTTTACTTCTATTGGACACATAGATGCGCCTTTGTAGAGGAATCCACCCACTTCTAATTCTGAGGATTCTAAAAAAAATATTTTTTAGATTGTTGTTCCTAATCTCATGCTAAAGTGAAGGGTGTGAGATTGAATAGGGTTGGTTTGACATTATCTAGTTGTTGTGCTTGACAACTTGGTTGCAATTGTGTCTCATTATAATTTTGGTTTGATGGCTTGTTTTGTTTCTCCCATACCTCATGGTGCTTGTTCTATTTACTTTTTGGTTGCTTCATTGTATAAGAGTTTGGGCCCTTTCAAAACTCGTCTTTATCAATATTAAAAACTTCATCTAAGAAGTTATTGTCCAATTATAAAATATAAATAGTGTAACATGCAAGGTATACATCTCCTTCCGAATAGATTTAATTTTAAGTACTAGATGTTATAATTGTCAATGCATGATAGCTTTGGTAAGATAAATGATTGAATGAGAGATAAATGAAGTCTCTCATTCAATCATTTATCCTATCGATAAACTATTAGGAAAACTTCAAGCTATTGTTCTTTCATTTGATGATCTTTCTTCACTTGTATATGTCCAATCTACTTAGTTCGATCAATGCTCAAACTATCGATAATCATATCATAGCATAGTATATCGATTAATATCGGTTTGCATTATAATTGTGATCACCGATCATTATCGGGCTAACCTTATATCCCAATTTATATCGGTTGATTTATCAACAGTAAACAAAATGATAATTATCGGGATTAACCGATTGTTATCGGGTGGCAAAGCATACACCGCTTGGTATCTAACTATTAGTTAAGCGATCACCAAGTCACGTAGACACCGATTGGCATCAAATAATAAGTTACGTAGACCCCGATTAGTATCGGGTTGTTGATTAAAGTAAACACCGATTGGTAATTATAATTCAAAGGGTGCGATCAAGTAATGTCTTGATCGGTCATGTCTATGAGACATGACCGGTCAAGGCATTGCTTGATCCTCCCCTCTTGCATATATATATCAATCGATATTTGTGAGAAGGACATCGAAATCCATAAATGCTCCTCTCACCTGCCATACAAAAGAAGATAATCATATTTATCATATAAATAGATAATACATAGATCAAGAAAATATAAAATAGAATACATCTTGCATATTGAATTATAAATTGAACATCATTTACATGGTATCAGAGCTATAGTTAAATCGAACCTGAGGCTATTCAATTTTGTGGAAAATTTAAAACAAGCATATATTCAACATCACAATTCTTCTAATGGCTAGCGCTATCGGATTTGAAGATAGACTCAGAGGAGGTGATGACTTCTCAGCATGGAAGTTCAGAATTCAAATGATTCTAAAAGAAAATAAAATCAAATCATTTGTAAAAACTGAAACTGTAGAACCCGAGACTGAACCTGACAAAACAAATTGAAGAGAGGAAAATGAAAAGGCCATCAAAATCTTAGTTGATGGGGTGAGAAATAATATCATGCCCATCATAAGGAAACATGCAACGGCCTACAACATGTTCAAAGCACTTGAAGATGCATTTGAGATATCCAATGCTAGTAGAACCTTGGCTTTATAGAGAGAAATAAATCATATAGCTATGATCAAAGGGGAGTCAGTCAATGCCTACTTCATGCAGATATCAGCCCTAAGGGATGAACTAGCAACCCTTGGATATGAGATCCAAAGCAAAGAATTAACACTCATTGCTCTAGATGGGTTGCCTAGTATATGGGAAACATTCGTCCAAGGCATCAGTGCAAGGGATGAATTTCCTAAGTTTGATAGGCTAAAGGCAGATTGTCTCCAAGAAGAATCAAGGTTAAATAAGAAAGGGATCAAACAAAAGAATATAGATGAAGATCTTCAAGTCCTAAATACAAACTCCAACATGAAAAGAAAGCAGAAACAATTTAGGAAGAGGAAAGGTCGTCATGGCAAGAACACCTTCAAGAAGGATCTTTCACAGATTCAATGTTACAGATGTGACAAATTCGGGCATTATGTTGCCAAATGTCCAGAAAGAGCCAAACAACAAGCCACATTTGCCAAAGCAGGAAAATCTAAAAGGGAAGATGACTCTGAGAAGTATGTACTCTACTCAGCATTTACAAACCAAGCATCAAATAAGGTTAACTCTTGGGTGATTGATAGTGGCTCATCCAGACACATTACAGGGTTTAGAGAAGTGCTAGACTCCATGATAGAGGAGAATGATGAGAAAGTGACTATCGAAGATGATTCCACACATTCAGTCAGAGGAGTTGGAACCTGCACATCAAACTAAAGTCAGGCGTATCATTACAACTTAAAGGAGTACTATATGTCCTAGGCATCAAGAGAAACCTAGTCCCCATATAAACACTAGAGGATAATGGGTACAAAGTGACCTTCATGGACAACAAGATGTTGGCTTGGTCAAAGAATTCATCTATCAAGAAAGCTAAAACCATTGGTCAAAGACAAGGCTACTTGTATGAGCTGTGCACAGAGCTCAACCTAGCCCTAATCCATGAAACTACAGATGCTAATGAAGTTTGGCATAGAAGACTAGGTCACCTGAATTTTTAGAGCTTTATCATCAATGGGAAACCTTGTCACAGACCTGCCTAAGTTAAAGCAATATCATTCAGGGGCATGCAAGGGATGTGCACTAGGTAAAAATGCTAAGGTGTTTTTCAAAATACTACTAGGAAAACAAGTGAAGTTCTAGAGTTAGTTCATTCTAATATATCTGGACCTATGTATGTACCTTCTTTAGGGGGATGTTTGTATTATGTAATATTTGTTGACGACTACTCTAGGAAAACTCGGATCTACTTTCTGAAATGTAAAGAATCAGAAGAGATCCTTCATAGGTTTAAGGAATTTAAATCACTAATAGAAAACTACTCAGGAAATAAAATCAAAACCTTAAGAACTAACAATGGGGGGGAATACACCTCAGATTTGTTTAAAAACTCTTGTAAAAATGTTGGGATTAAGAGGGAGCTTACTATAACCCTCAACAAAATGGGGTAGCTGAGAGGAAAAATAGAACAATTGTAGAAGCTGCCAAAGCCATGATTCTTGATCAGAATCTAAATACCAACCTTTTGGCAGAAGCAACAAGCATTGTTGTATATATACAAAATAGATGTCCTCACTCCCATCTTGAAGCTAAAACTCCTGAGGAAGTCTTTACTAAAACAAAGCCAGATGTCAGCCACCTTAGAATATTTGGGTGTCCTATCTATATTCATGTACCTAAGGAGAAGAGATTAAAATTAGAGTCTTCTGGAAAAAGGGGAATACTTGTAGGATATAGTGAAACCTCCAAGGCCTACAGAATCTATATACCTGGTTAGAGGAATATTGAATTGAGTAGGGATGAAATCTTTGAAGAAGACAGCCTTCAAAAGAGCTCAAAGCTCAATAGAACCTGAAGTCTATATCCCCACCCCTAGAATAGAGGAAGACTCTGCTCCTGAGCTTCAGAGGGAGAGTCTTGAGGAAAATGTAGGTGAAACTCAAAACCCACCTAGAGAGAACCTCAAGAAAAGGCCACTATGGGCCACCAAAACTGTAGAAGAAACTCAGATGTATGCTGCTCCTTCGGGAACCTTCAGAAGAAGTATACCTAGAGAAACCTGAAGGGTTTGAGATTCATGATACATAGTCTCATGTGTGTAGACTCTAGAAAGCTCTCTATGGGCTTAAACAGGCTCCCAGGGCCTGATATGACAGAATTGATACTTATCTCTCAAATCTAGGCTTCTCCACGAGTGATGCAGATCCTAACCTCTACTATAAGGAAAACAAAGGTGATATGATAATATTGATATTATATGTTGATGATTTGTTTATCACAGGAAAAGATCACCTCATAGTTCAGTGTAAGAAAGACCTTGCTAAAGAATTTGATATGAAGGAATTGGGACTCCTTCATTACTTCCTAGGTTTGGAAGTATGGCAGAACTCTGATGGCATCATACTAAACCAGGATAAATATACCTTGGATATTTTGAAGAGATTCAGAATGCTAAATTGTAGGCCCATGACCTCTCCTATGGAAATCAATTTACATAAACTTAAAGAAGCAGCAGTAGAGTCACAACCCACTGACCCTACTCAATACAGACAAATGATTGGATCCCTGATGTACCTAGTAAATACAAGGCCAGATATCTGTTATGCAATTAATTCTCTAAGTCAGTTTATGTGTGAACCTAAGGAGATACACCTGGTTGTAGTAAAACACATCATGAGATACCTACAAAGTACCCTAAACCTTGGTCTCAAAAATGAGAAAGTTGATATAGACCTACATGGATTTACAAATTCAGATTGGGCTGGAAGTGTGACTAACAAAAAAAGCACTTCAGGGTGTTGCTTTACTCTAGGTTCAGCTATGATATCTTGGATCAGCAGGAAGCAGTCTTCTATAGCTCAAAGCTCCACCGAGGCAGAATATGCTGGCATTATGTGAATCGGCATGAAGACATAATGACATTGTATGTTGTCATTGATGTCAATATGTGATATGTGAGAAGAGGGAACTGGCATATGTATGAACTGGTTTATATGCCAAAGTGAAGCAATATATTTGTTCAAGGTGAACCAGCATGTCAAGGTGAACCGGCATGTAGTTATGGGAACCGACACATGGAAGCATTGTATGACTACCTGTTGGTAGGTAGCTTCCACTTCAGGATTTCCGGTTGGAATAACTCAAGCCTGTGTGACTCAATCGGTGCTCTCTGTGTGATGAGTCAGTAGTATAATGGAGAACAGATCATGTTTCCACGTAAGTCCTGTGCGCGTGAAGGATCTTGCATGAAGAAGACTATTCCTATCTACCTTGGGAATGAGTTAAGTCTGTCAAATGGTGATAACGCGTGATGGGTTATCAGCCGCCATGAAATCGGTGGATAATGGACGATGGATAATGTCTTGAGATTGATTCAAGATTGTTGCATTTAATGCAGTATGATTCCACGGTCAGGATCGAACCGCTTGAATTGCTTAACCTAACAGGTTTAGGGTTTAGGGTTTTTGCTACCGACCTGTATGTTTCCTATAAGGTCGATGTTGTGTTTCTTTCTAAGGTTGTTGGCAAAAGTTGTGTGTGTGTATCCTAAGGAAGTGATACGTGATTCTTGCCAGACCAAAGGAGAGAAGAGATATCTGCAAAGTGAATGTGCAGAAGGTAAAGAGGAGCCTAAATGGATTTGCATTAGCATTGAGTGTTGTTAACAGATCATTGTAATTCCTGTTGATCTCTAACCACTTCAACAGTTGTAAAATCCCCTAACAGGGTAGCCTTAACTGGCTTGTTGCAAAATCCCCTAACAGGGTGGTCTTAACAGGCTTGGTTCAAATCCCTTAACCGGGTAACTCGAGGCTAACTCGAGGCTAATGAGTTCTGAGAAGCTATAGAGATTAGGATATCCTTTCATCTATTGAGTTCCTGAAATCCTCTAACAAGGTGACCCTACCGAGTTTAACCCTTAACCAGGTGATCCCTAATAGGATCAATTCCTAGCAGAACCTATTGTAATGTCTTTACCCGGACAAGGCTCCTAACAGAGCGGACTTCTAAAGAGTTCAAAAAGCAGCTTGTGGGTATTCATACCCACCGTGGTTTTTCCCAGTTGGGTTTCCACGTGAAAAATATGTGTGTCATGTGAAATGATTTTGTCTTGTGATGCTTTGTTTTACCTGTTAAGCATATGAAGGTTCTATGTTTTATGCCTGTCTATAAAACATACTGAACTCATTGTTGTGAAGATCTGATGATTAAGTTTACCTGTTTATGCATGAGAATATAATGATACTGTAGTATTGAGCTAAGTGGGAAGCTTATTGAGTGACCGGTTCATGATTGATTGTGCTGTACTGGATGTTACCGGTTGCACTCTGTTTTACCAGTATCCCTGTTTGTCAGTCATTTGGAGTATTTGCTGTCAAACTGGTTTTGGACTATATTTGTGTTTGTACTGATTCACCCCCCCCCTCTCAGTACCAGTTTGGTACTAGTGGTTCATCATTGAGTTATCAGAATACATTGCAGCTTCTATGGCTGCCTGAGAGGCAGTATGGCTTAGGAAGTTGCTTGTGGGGTTTGTTTGGAGAACCTATGAAACCCACTGTTATACATTGTGACAATCAAAGCTGCATAAAACTTCCAGTAAATCCAGTGTTCCATGATAGATCCAAGTATATTGAGATTTCATACCACTATGTGCGAGATACGGTAGACAAGAATGTGATCAAATTAGAATATGTTTGTACAATAGATCAAACTGTAGATATTCTGACCAAACCTCTTTCCAGAGTGAAGGTTGATCACTTCAGAAAAGGTTTAGGTATGATAGAAAGGTAATTTGCTTTGTAATATGTATTTGCATATCAATAAGATGTTTAATGTGTAAACTTCTTTCTCATGATAGGACATTTTGGATTTTATCCCCTGGGTTCATATCTAAGAGGTGACGATCTCTCAAGATAATGAACACCTGTATGTAGACATTATAAGGTGATGATCTTATGATGTCCAAACTAGTTACAATGTTGGATCTCTAGTGTGTCATGGATGTGCCATGATTGTGTTGTGGTAAAACATTTGTATAAGATGTTAGTGCACATACCACAACTTGGATAAGATGAGAATTTAATCTTTTCTCATATGATTATCCTTAAGTATTGTGTGTTTAGGCAATACTGATATCACATGCTTAGGTGATATCCTGTCATCACAAGATTGACATGATGGGCATTTGTATCACGTGTTTAGGTGATACTTCATATCATGCGATTAGGTGATATGATTTTCTAGAAAGTCAGATTGTGTAAAGAATATTGACCATCATTTGAATTGTGATGCTTGATATATTGTTTTCATTTATCTTACCTAGCTAAGAGGGAGTGTTAATGCATGATAGCTTCGGTAAGATAAATGATTGAATGAGAGATAAATGAAGTCTCTCATTCAATCATTTATCCTATTGATAAACTATTAGGAAAACTTCAAGCTATTGTTCTTTCATTTGATGATCTTTCTTCACTTGTATATGTCCAATCTACTTAGTTCAATCAATGCTCAAACTATTGATAATCATATCATAGCATAGTATACCGATTAATATCGGTTTGCATTATAACTGTGATCACCGATCATTATCGGGCTAACCATGTATCCCGATTTATATCGATTGGTTTATCAACAGTAACAAAATGATGATTATTGGGATTAACCGATTGTTATCGGGTGGCAAAGCATACACCACTTGGTATCTAACTATTAGTTAAGCGATCACCAAGTCACGTAGACACCGATTGGCATCGGTTAACATGTCACGTAGACACCGATTGGCATCAGATAATAAGTTACGTAGACCCCGATTAGTATCGGGTTGTTATTAAAGTAAACACTAATCGGTAATTATAATTCAAAGGGTGCGATCAAGTAATGTCTTGATCGGTCATGTCTATGAGACATGACCGATCAAGGCATTTCTTGATCCTCCCCTCTTGCATATATATATCAATCGATATTTGTGAGAAAGACATCGAAATCCATAAATGCTCCTCTCACCTGCCATACAAAAGAAGATAATCAGATTTATCATATAAATAGATAATACATAGATCAAGAAAATATAAAATAGAATACATCTTGCATATTGAATTGTAAATTGAACATCATTTACAATAATAATTGGAATTTGAAAGAAATAAGCTATATGTTGCCAATGAAAAAGTTTCATACGACTTGTCTATTCTTGTTGGATATCAAAAGCTATGCTATCAAACCATGAACTTGAAGGTGCTTGTCATGTTCATCCTCTTGGAGTGAAATAACTTAAACAACTTTTGAAGAGCACCTATTTAACACATGATTAATTATATGTACAACCTGTGTTCCTTATTTTTTAGGAAGGGCAACATCAACCTTTCCATTTTAAAGACTCTTTGATTCCTTTGATAATCACATTTTATTGATGAGTATAGAATTGTAGTATGATGTCTAAATCATCTCTTGCAAATTCTTTGGATCTATAGTCCCATCTATTTTTTTTGAGAACCTTCATTCTCTTTTTGGATAAATTCTATATTTATTAATAAAACTTTGAAGAAAATGAAAGTTTAACTGTTTTTAGAAAAATACATATGAAAAATCATTCATAAAGACAAGAAAATGCATAGCATTGATCAAATGAGGACGTTTATTATATAAAAAATCCACATGGAACAATTTTAGTGCCCTTTATGTATTTCTTATCTCAAATGTACCCTTTTGTTCTCTATTTATAGTTTACCAAAAAAACTTATCTTGAGTGTGTGGAAAACCATGAATTTTCCTCTATGTGAAAAAAATATAGAAAATTTAGATGGGTGTATGGCCATGAGGGTTTTTTTAGTGTATACAATTATTATTAATATTAAGGTTCTATAAAACAATCCTATAAAAATGATTTTGAATAACTATCACTAGTATTTTTATGTAGTACTTTCAAGAGAATTTTGTATTCCTTTTCATTAACTTCAAGAGTACAGATTAGCAACTCACTCATTTTATCTACATGCTACATGAATCACCATCTTCCCTGAAAAATAAATGTACTAAAAATATAGCAACTAGAACCTTTCAAGTTTGTGAGGATGAACACATCAAATGGGATTAGTCACTCGACTTCAATTCTTAAAAAGAATCTCTCTCTCTCTCTCTCTCTCTCTCTCTCTCTCTCTCTCTCTCTCTCTCTCTCTCTCTCTCTCACACACACACACACACACACACACACAGATATATATATATATGTGTGTGTGTGTGTGTGCATATATAATCTTGGTGAATTTTTTTATTTTTATTTTTAAATATTAATTTATATTGGTGAATATTTCTTTTAAGAAATAATAATTTTAATGGCAATGTTTTTACATCACGAGAAATTGGTACAAAATCTTGGCAAATTTAGGCAAATGCTTCCTTTAAAAAAGATAATTTCTTATGGAGAATTAGGGATTTGAGGGGTGGCAACGATCAACTAGTTTAAGGAGTAGTACTTCTTATGGGGTCAAGAGGGTAGTTATTCTCCATGGGGATAATGGGTAATCCCCTTTATGGAGGTTGAGGGAGCAAAGCCTCTTGAATTCCTCTCAAATGCAATACTTAACTTCATCTTGACTAGGAAATCTATTTGGGTCTAGTAGCAACAATCATGGCTCATTTCTCTCCATGATTTTCTCTAAAGAAAGTGACTTGGTCTTCAAGCTTGAAAATCTCTTCAAAAATGCTTAAAGGACTTCTACTTTCTTGAACTTGACTAAGTATTTTGCCTTGGATTCCTTGGCAAGTTTCTTGCATAAGAATAATGATGCTTTTGACTAGTTAGATAATTGCAAAGATGATAAGATCTTGTTTATTACTAAAATTTGACTAAGTCAGAGAAATTATAGGATCTTGAAAACCTACAATGAAATCTACGTTAGAACTCTTAGATACTTGAAATCATTCTCAAACATTTTGAAACTATATACATGAAATATAAGTTAAAGTATAAGGAATAAAATGTCCATATGTAAATCCCACCTATACTTAAATGTTTATTTCATGTATATAACCCTAACCTAACCTACAATTATGTTTTAATAACAGTGAGTTATTTTAGATTTGTACTATAACTTAAAAAAATTAAATGAATTAGATCTAATATTCTATCAAAATTATAAAAAAATGCTCTAGCAATTCAACCATGACAATTTTTTAAAATGTGGTGATTCTAGTCACCTTAAAGCTTTTACAATTCACCAAATTTTGATTCTATGATTTCAACTATTTGCCACTAAAAAAATCCATGTTCATTACTAGATCTTTTAAGTGGGCTAGGGGTCATCTTGAGAAATAAATTGATGATGACTTATTGGGGCTCCATGTGGCTTATCTTCCTTATGTTGAGGTTATCTCCAATAAGAAAAAGTGTATGAAATCAACATGTATACTTCATAGTAAGTGAGTTTGATCAACTCTCAAAGGATTGAAGGAAACCTACTTAGAATTGAGAAATATATAGGATAGATTATCCTTGTAGGATTCTATACACTGGCTAAATTTCTCACTCAATTAGTATAGGATTTATACAATATCATGTATATATAAACATGAATATGTTAGTTGTTGAACACACCTTAAGACTGAGAGGAGGGGGGGTGAATTAATCCAAACCTTTAAAACATTATACTTAAATCTCCAAAACAAGTTGTCAACTTATCTTTAACTTTATCAGTATCAATGAAACATAGAACATAGAAACACAATGCACAAGAGCACTATACATGGAAAACCCAAATGATGAAAAACCATGGTGTGAGTCAACTCACAATAAATGAAGTGATTACAAATCTATTTTAGGCTCACTGCCACCCAAAAGAATCGGAGGCTGAGATGCACTATCCCAAGGAAAGATGCACAAGGACTTGTAGGTTGAAGCTCATTGCTCCAAGGAAAGACACAAAGGACTTGTAGGTTGAAGCTCATTTCTCCAAGGCAAGATACATGAACATCTGAATATCTGAATTAGAAAACCAATGTCTTTCTCCAACTATAAAGTTGTCCTTGAACATTTGTTACAAGCAAAAAACTCCAACAACAATCACCACCACTTTTACTATCTTCGCATCACTGTAGCTCTACAAATGATATGATCATGAAAGAACTGACACTTCACTTAATCACATAACTCCTAGCCATAGACCCACACCATTTCACATATTCGATCTTCTATATATACTATCTTCTTCATGGCAAACATCAATTCGGTTGGCTGGAATAGGGGACAAGCATAGGTCCTATCAAGTCAGCCACCAAACACAATTGTGATGACTCCGGTCCAACTCAAGAGATAGAGAGGAACTAAAACATCATATTATACATCTCTAAGAAACTCCAAACAATATACACATTGGATCACACCATCCAAGGTTGGGAACATAGTAACGTGTAGATAAACAATGTCACATATAATCAATCGGCCCAAAAACATGTCATCCAAATGAATTAACTCAATGTGGATCCCCACACACCAAAGGTATGACCTAAATACAACTAAACACACTCTCCAAAGTTGACACATATGATTAAGATCATAACACAAGTAAAAAAGAAAACCTTTGTCAGCCAAACTACAATAGTTACCTAAAATGTCAACATTAGACACAATGCATCACTAAAATGATCATCCAACACCATATAGAGCACATAGGGAAATTTGTAGAACATCCAACAACATTCTCAAAAACTTATTTCTCACTATCACATCTATATATGTTGGCACAATACAAATAGATACAAAATACTTCATTGTTAGACTTCCAAGAAACATAGTCCTGAATAAAACATCAATAACCTTCATGCAGAACACTTCAACACTTGAAATTGGAACCAAAACAATCTACACACATTAGAAGTATGTCCTCTGATTGTGAAAATTGAACATCAATCTATAGAAATGTGTAGCATTTTTCAAACTAGTCAAACCCAATTTTGACAAATAGCTAGACTGTCAACAAACATTCATCACTAATCAATTCAGTTGCAACACCAGGAACTTGAAAAGATAAGATTGCAATGTCGATAGAGCATAAACATTATGTCCAAATCTACAAGACCAAATTCTCAACTGTGAAGGAATGCAGAGCGTTCTCCCAGCGAGACATTAAATACTCTTGTTAGGATTTAGGTTCCATCAACCTTGTAAATCCATTAATTTATTATTTTCCTAATATTTTTTATAATTTACTCATAAGAGGTTAATCTGTTTAACTAACGGTGGTGAAAGAGACCATTCAAAGACAAAGTTACTTTTACCATTTGTCCTCAAGGAAGAGGACAAAATAACTAAGTGACCCCTTTTGTGAGCTTCTATTTTGAGGAGGTTGGACATTTGTCAAGGGTTGTGAGAGCATCTATGATAGTTATGACAATCAGTTTTGATTCTATGACAATATTTATGACAAAATCCTTACACAAGTGCCCATGCATGACAGATGCCTTATGATAGTTGCAACAACATCTATAAGAGGCTATTTTGGGTGTTTTTAACTCATTTCAAGGAGATACATGTGATCTTTTCTAGGTGGTTTTGTATCTTGTTGTTTGGTGATACCATGGTGGTATTCATCCTCACAAATATCTATAAATTGGGTTCTTAAGCTAGAGTTATTCATTCAATCTTGTTCAGCTTCCAAGATAATGAAGTGCTGCTAGATTTTATAGAGGTCTACAAGAGAAGTGTATTGCTGTTTTAATCTTCATTTGATTAGTAATATACTTGCCTCTCTTTACATGGTAGGGTTTTTTCCCAAAAGGGGTTCTCCATATAAATATGGCGTTTCATGTGTAATGGTTTTCTTATTCTTGTTTTGATTCTACAATCACTTTGATAAGAGTTAATCTTTGTTTCAAATTTGCAATAATATTAATTTAAAGTTCATAATGCAATCGCTCTTCACCTTGTTTTACAACATTTGGTATTAGAGCAAATGATTATGTTGAGGAAGGGAGACCTTTCTCTAGTGTTGAAGGTTTTTTATTGTAGTGGGACCTTTTTGCTTTGTAGGTTTTTTGTAAATTTGAGAAAGGTATACTGTGGCTTCCATCTCTCATCAAGATATTGAGAAGTTCAATGGTACTAGTTACAAGATGTGGAATCTGAAAGTTGAGGATCTCCTAGAAGAGAGAGATCAATGGTTGCCATCTTTAGAAGAAAAGAAACCAGAGGATTCTTCCTCGAGAGATGATGAGTGGAAAAAGTTAGACAAGAAGGCATGAGGAACCATTCAGTTGTGTCTTTCTGACTCTGTCCTTCTAAATGTCTCTATAGAAGACACTGCATACAATCTATGGAGGAAAATAGGTGATATCTATCAAACTAAGAGTTTGTCTAACAAGATTTATCTGAAAAGATATTTGTATTCTTTGAAAATGAGGGATGGTGATTCTATTGCCGAACATTTTAATTCTTTTAATTTTATTTTAAGTTAGCTTGCATTAATAGATGTTAGTATTGAAGATGAAGATAAATTTATTCTTCTACTTTTCTCTTTGCTCGATTCTTAGGAAAATCTAATTACCCATAAGTAGTGGTGGTGCAAAACCTAAGATGGACATTGTGATTCCCATACTTCTTTCTAAAGAGATGAGGAGAAAGACCATGAATGTTGGTTCCTAAGATGCCTTGCATGTTCGAGGAAGGTGTAAGAAAAAAGGGTTTAAAGGGGATAAAAATAAGGATAAATCAAAAGGACATTCTAAGACCTTTAGAAAGAGCGGAGTGAGGTGTTGAAACTGTGGTAAAAGAGATCGCGTGATAGAGTGTAGAAACAAGAAAAAGAGTTCTGAAGATTCCACAAACAAGTCCTCAAATGATGGTGATTTTGATGCTTTATTTATTTTGGCTAACTCTATTAGAAATGATTCTTAAATTGTTGATTCAGGTTCTTCCTACGATATGAGTCCTCACAAGGAGTGGTTTTCTAAGTATAAAGGATATGATGGAGGATAATTTTTTCTTGCTGACAACACCTCAGTGAACATTGTTAACAAAAGAAAGGTAAAGTCGTGTTTCAATGGTGGGAGGATTTTTTACATTGATAATGTTTTACATATTCTAGATCTTGCAAGAAGTTTACTTTCTGTTTCCAAGTTAAATGAATGTGACATTTGATGAGTCTAGTTGTAGATTGGTAAGGGGAAGTTTGGTAGTGGCTAAAGGATCTCAGATAGAGATTTTGTTTAGGCTACATGCTTCTACTTTTTGTAATTTAGCTTGTATAACTAGGATTGAAAATGCATGTATGTTGTGGCACCATAGATTGGGTCACATTGGTGAAAAAGGTCTTAAGACCATTTGTTGGGTGAAAATTTTGTAAACTGATGAAGGTTCACAAAATGTGTGTTTTACGACAGCACACAGAACGCTATCTCTCAGAAGGCAAGATATAATTCCTCCTAATTATAAGGGAAGGCTCCCCCTTTCCACTGCAACTATTTTCTATTTTTCTTACCTGCTAACTTTACACTAATCTAGGGGACAATAACAACTTGGTTCTCTTCTTTCAAAACCATTTATATCCAATTCTCTTTTAAGAATAGACTTTCCCTAAAATAAATTTCAAAAATCAAGCAATAATATTATACTTAACTAACTTGGAAAGTAAAGTGTTCGTGAAAGGACAAAGTCAATCATTACTTCCCTTTTTGGAAAATGACCTAGGGATAGGAATTTGCACACTTAAAAACTCAAAGATTCTTTTTACGTACTAAGATTCCTATCAACTACTGTGACGTAAATATATTGTCAGCTCAAAGACTCACAATTATATTAAAATATATTCTACTCTAGCCAGATAGTTCGTATAGCACAAAGACTCTACTTTCTATCCTTCAAATATAACTTTTGGAGATGACTTGTATAAGCTCAAAGACTTAAAGCAATTCCTTCTCAACTAATTCCCAATTTTTGAATTTCCAAAGTAACTCAAAGATTACTTGTAAAGACTCGAAAGTTATTCAATATTTAACACCAATAACTATATCCAACTTTAATCATTGAAGAACATATGATACGAATGACATAAGAACATTCATACCACATAAAATATTTAACTCAAAACAAATTTTGAATTCCAAGCTCTTCTCTTTCTTGATTAAATTGAAAATTTACAAAATGAACACCAAGTCTCAATTTGCTCTTCACTTTGGCAGAGTTTTGTTGCATAAACAAAGATTGAAAAAAGATCCTTATTACAAAGATAACCCTTATATATATAGGAGAGGGGTGTAGCATGAAAATAGGAAATTATAATAAATTCTATGACTAAGTCAAAAGAAGAGTTTGATTTGACTTAGGACTTGTGCACTCAACAGGTGCACATGCGCAGTTACAAAATGACACCTGAGGTGTCGATAGACATAATAAAATGCCACTTGATAAACACATAAATGACTAAGTTTCATTCCCTTGAGATGAATCTCGCTTCTGGAACTCCTCGATCTTTTGCAAAGCATTCTTCATTTGAATTCTATCAGGTCCCAAGATGTTTTTGGTGATGACTTTGATCCTTGTGATATAATCTTCTAACTCAGTACAACATTTCTTATGTTTCTTTATAAGTGAATCAACAAAATACATAATTAATTGAAGATCAAGTAATTTGTTAATGGAGGACAAAGACAAGTCTTCCCTATCAACCTTAGTAATCAAGAGTAAGCAAAACTCTTTAACGATTTCATCTTCATTGAGCGCCTTTTCATTTTCATCAAGGAAAACACATGGGATTTCAGAGATTCTAGAAATAATCTCTATTTTCTTATCAACACATTCTTTTTGCGCCTTCCTCATATCCTTAACTAGGCGCTCAAGAATATTCATCTGGTGCTTCAAATATTCTCATTGCTTGATGTACATGCGTCGTGAAGGAATGGCACCATTTTGGATGAGGTCGTCAAGATCATAATCTTCAAGCTTCAACCAGGCTTCAAAATCCTTTTTCTGTGTTTCAAATTCCTAGGAGAAAATTCCTATGGTATTATCCACCTCTATCCTTACAGCATCAAGGTTATTGACAATGGTGCAAGTTGAACTCAGGAGCTGTGTACCTTGGCTTAGCATTTGATCCATCCATTATTCTATGGCTCTACTCCTTGATGTGGCCTACTCAACTCTCTAAACAACTTGGTCATCCAAAGAAGTTGCTATTGGTTCAACAACTTCTGAAGACTTGGTCACTTTGATAAGAATTGGGTTGAGTTGCTCAATTCATGCCTTAAGCTGATCTTTCTTGACCTTATCCTCATCATACCTAGAAACTAAAGCCTCTAAGGCAGACTGAGTGTCCTGTACAACAAAATAATGAGTTTTCTTACCTAAATCAATCCTTTGTATGGTATAATATGAGTCCCGAACCTATCCAATGATAGCACCTTGAGGAGGAGTAGAAATCTCAGCATATTTATTCATATTCTTATCAATTTTTACCCTCAATAAAATTTTGGATTTATTGAACGTCTTGGGTTTCACAGGAACAAGCTGACTGAAATCGAAGTCTTCAGGGGAAAAGACTTGTTTCTTTCTTTTAGGCGCATTCGACATCAACCAAGGAGGTAAAGTTGTATCATCATCCTCACCTGCTACCATCTCCTAAGAGGGATATATAGAATCCTGAATGGTGGTGGTTACTATAGGAGAGGTCATGGTAATGACATGGGGAGGATTCTCAAGGGATGATTCATTGGATCTAGGGACTCCTTCATTCATGAATTTATCAAAATCATCCATCATGGTTGCGGATGCTTCAGACAATGAGGGAAAATGAGAAAATACATTCTCAATATTGTCATGTGGCATGTCGAAAGCGAACTCACTAGCACTAGTGGAAGATACATGAAAATAACACTTGAAGGGGAAATACATGTGACTTGATGAGCTCAAATAATGGCTCAATTTTGTCTATGTTTTCTATACTTTTACTAGGTTTTGACAAGGTTCTAGATACTGTTTAAGTCCTAAAACTCTATTAAAACAATGATCTTGTTAGTTTTCATGAACTTGGCAAAATGGCATGAACTTACCCTTATATATATTCTTTTTGGTTAAAATTGTGATTAATGATGAAGTGGCCATGCTATGTGATTTATCTATATTAATATTGCATGTAGTTAGATAAAAAAATTTTTGACATGGAATAGATATACCTTTGTTTTGTACACCCTAATGTAATGATGTAGGAGTTAATGAAGAATGGGAAAAGGTCAAAGATGCAGAATGTGGGAGTTCATGGTAGTTAGCTGGTTGAAGACAAAGTCTCTGCAAGATGAGTATTGAAGGAGTCAACAATCGGTTATCTACAACTCAGAGAATGTAATTATAAAACTTCAATATTCATGTTTGTTAGAGAAAAAATCTAGGAGGGATAGTTATGCTAGATTTCCTCTGTAGTTGAAACAACTTGACTGTTTCCTATTCAGAGTGTAACTCCTTGTCCTCTTTCTTATGTTGTAATAAATGGCATCCTCCTAATGTTCTGGGAGTGGACCTCCCATTTTTTATTATAAATAAGTTTAGATATCCCTTCTCAGGGATGGTGAACATCAGTTATTGTGATTTTTCAGTCTTTTATTGCAGAACAATTTTTTAGCAAATACTATGATGTAACAAGTGTTTTCAGATTAATATGACAATATTCCAGTTTGTATTACTTAGTTGATTTTTGTGAAGACTTTCTAAGGGGATCCACTTAGTAGGAATTAAACCCTTTGTATTTAGTAGTGATTTTCCTTCAGTATTTAGTTTGTTGTCCTGATGGTTGATTGTTCCTGCAGCCACTAGAAATCATTATGTGACTGTTCCTGTAACCAAGGCAGACATAGTAGTTTTCCGCCTACTTGCTATGGACCAAGTTCCTATTTTTCTGAATTCAAGGTAGTTTCTATTCAAGCATTTTAGTTATTTACTTTGGGAAACATTTTCTTCTTAGTAGAATGACTACAATGAGGAATTTAGTGCATATACCTTGTCGACCCATTTCTGGTATATGCCTCGGGTTGACAGAGAAATGAGAATTGATAATGATCATATGACTACTTAGTATGGATGTCCAATCCCTAATTCATGGCCTCAGATTCTTGTTATTAGAACCATTAACAGAGACAAACATGACCATTGGAGGCTCGAGCTCAAAAGTAGAAACAAGAACTTGTAGCATAGATGAAGGAGAAGATAACTAAATTAAGGATTCATTTGCTCGTGATATTTATTCTTCATCAAATTCAATTTAATCTTGATCACCCCCTTGATCAGAAATTAAGTCTTCATTAGGATGTTCATGTTAAGGAATTTAGATCAGAGATAGAGAATACAATAGTCTGGTAATATGTAGTGAGGATAGACTTTAATAAGATCACTGCAATGAGTATGTTTTACCTCCGATGTGTATATATATATAACTCTAACTATTAATCTTCTATGATAATATCGACAACTTGTTGGTTCGTGAAACTACCACAATTATTTTTTTTGGTTCACATCAAGTGTCGAGGCCTATAAATAAAAGGATGAAGATTCATGTCCACATAGGGGCGTGACTTCTACGTCGCTTATGCCATGTAGATTCATGACCCTACGGGGACATGACCCCTTGTTCAATGTCGTTATATATATTACTTGCTTCAATCTGAATGAAGCTATATCCTTAACACTCCCTCTTAGAAAAAGAGGATTGAATTTCATAATTAAGTTTTAAGGAACAACATTCTAGATATACACATTCATTTGACATGATCATTCACTAAGCCATGTAGAGTCATGACCCTACGGGGACATGACCCCTCGTTCAATGTCGTTATATATATTATTGGCTTCAATCTGAATGAAGCTATATCCTTAACACTCCCTCTTAGAAAAAGAGGATTGAATTTCATAATTAAGTTTTAAGGAACAACATTCTAGATATACACATTCATTTGACATGATCATTCACTTAGTAACACTTACTAGTGAAATACTTCATATCTCAGAGAGATATGGATTATCTAATATCCAACACTATGGGACAACAACTACTTGAAGTCTTATCAGATTACAACCTTGATTCTAGTGACAATTGTAACATTGTCATTATCACAGGTGAAATAATTTTAGTATCATGATATCCGACACATTCCGGGACAGAAAATTAATGTAGTCAATCATGATATGATTGTTATCATAATTTCCGACATATTTCGGAACAATCATTTAATGATAACAATTCAATAACTCAGCATAGAAAATTTAGTATCAAGATTTCCAACATATTTCAGGACAACAACTTAATATAGTCAATCTTGATAATAAATCAGGCTATTGTGAAAGTCGTCACCTTACAATAGTGATCTTACACTTACATCACATGAAAGATCATCACCTTCCATGACATAACACATACATGCAATATTGCATTCAATATACTCATGAATGTATCAATTACATGTGATTAAGATTAATATCAAAACCATTATAATTTAGTCATACCAAGTTTACCTCTAAAGTACTCCACTTTCAACTTTGCAAGAGGTTTGGTAAATATGTCGGCACTTGGCTCTTCAGTGCTGATGTAGGTCAATTTGATGACATCTTTATCTACCATATCTCTTATGTAACGGTATGGGATTTCTATATGCTTGGATCGATTATGAAAAACTGGATTTACAAAAAGTTTGATGCAGCTTTGATTGTCACAGTGAATCACAGTGGGGTTTAAGGGCTTCCCAAATAGTCCAACTAGCAATTTCCTTAACCATACTACCTCACGTGCTCCCATGGAGGTAACCATATATTCGGCTTCAATGAAACTTTGAGCAATTGCTGACTGATTTCTGCTAAACCAGGATACCAAGACTAAAGCAACACCCTATTGTACTTTTACAATCAATGAAACTTTCTGCCCCATCGGAATCAAAATACCCTTGGAGTTGTATATCAACATTTTTATACTTCAGGCCAAGTCCAATAGTGCCATGCAAGTATCTCAGAATATACTTAGTAGCCATTAGGTGAATCTTCTTAGGTTCACATATGAAATGACTTAACACATTGGTAGCATAACAAATATCAGGGCGAGTGTTTACCAGGTACATAAGAGATCCAATAATTTGTCTATACTATGTAGGATTTGTAGGTTCTGAATCTACTGCTTCACTTTTAAGCTTATGAAGATTTGTTTCCATTGGAATGGATAGAGGCTTACAATCTATCATACCAAATTTGGTCAAGATATCAATGGTGTATTTTCCTTGATTTAGGAAAATATAATTCTCTTTTTGCCATACTTCTAGGCCCAGAAAATAGTGCAGTAGACCTAGATCCTTCATATCGAATTCAACCACAAGATCTTGTTTGCATTTTGCAATGAGGTGATCTTCTCCTGTTATCAACAAGTCATCAACATAGAGAACAAGTATTAACATGTCACCATTCGATATTTTGAAGTATATGTTAGAGTCTGTTTCATTTTTGGAATATCCTACTTTGGAGAGATAACTATCTATCCTTTTGTACCATGCCCTGGGAGCTTGCTTAAGGTTGTAGAGAGCTTTTTTTAGTCTACACACATTAAGATTTCTATCATGTGTAGCAAAGCCTTCAGGTTGTTCTATATATACTTCTTCCTCAATAACACCATTCAAAAATGCGGTCTTCATGTCCATTTGGTGTATCTTCCACCCTTTGGAAGCTGCAATGGCAATGATGGTTCTTACAGAAGTATATCGGGCAACTGGAGCAAATGTCTCTTCGTAATCAATTCCAGCCTTTTGAGAGAACCCCCTGGCAAAGAATCTGGCTTTGTGTTTTTCAATACTACCATCTAGTGCATATTTGATTTTGAATAACCACTTTGATGAGACAACTAATTTGTCTTTTGGTCTAGGTACAATGTCCCAGACATCATTTTTTAGGATAGATTGGTATTCCTCAATCATTGCATCTTTGCCAGCTTGACATGTTAAAGCCTCTTCAACATTTGATGGTTCAGATTTTCTAAGTTAGGTCATGAGGGAAACATAGCATGATTGAATTCTTGTTTTCTTATTCTCTTTGAAGATTTCATCGAGTTGCACATTATTTTCTTCAATCATCTTTCTTGCCCATAGTGGTCTTTTCTTGTTGTTAGGATTTTCAGCATTCTCGAAATTAGGTGATTGAAGTTCATGATTTTCTATGCTATTCTCCCTCTGATTTTCAATTGTAGGATTTTCATTTGATTCTGCTGTTAGATCATCTTCTACACTTAGAGATAGTTTATAAGCAACATCTTCTTCAAATTTGACATCTCTACTGATTTCAATGGATCTTCATCCTGGAATATAGACTCTATATCCTTTAGTGGTTTCACAGTAGCCAACAAATATGCCTTTCTTCCCAGAGGGTTCTAGTTTGGTTCTCTTTTCTTTAGGAACGTGAATATACACGTGGCAACCAAAGATTCTTAGATGGCTTAAATCTGGTTTATTTCCTGTAAAGGCTTCTTCAGGTGTTATATTCTCTAGGATTGAATGAGGGCATTTGTTTTGAATGTACACAACTGTATTTGAGGCTTCAACCCAAAATGAGATATATAGATTTTGATCATGCATCATGGCTTTAGCAGCTTTGATGATGGTTCTATTTTTTCTTTTTGCAACTCCATTTTGTTGAGGATTATAAGGTACAATACACTCCCTCTTAATCCCAACAGAAATGCAGAATTCTTTAAAATTTTCAGAGATATATTCACCACCATTATCTGATCTTAGAGTCTTTATTTTCTTCCCAGTTTAATTTTCCACTAGGGCCTTAAATTCTTTAAATTTCAATAACACTTCATTTGATTCTTTGAGTTTTATGAAATAGATCCAAGTTTTCCTAGAGTAATCATCAACAAATATCACGTAATACAAGAATCCCCCTAGTTATGATAATAACATTGGACCACACAAATCAGTGTGGACAAGTTCTAGTACAACTTTTGATTTGTGTTCACTTGATGGAAAGGACCCTCCCTTTTTAGTTCTTCCCTAGAGCACATCCTTTACAAGTTCCAACATGATCAGATTTTAGATTGGGTAATCTTGTGGTAATTTTTCCTATAGAAGGTAGGGCACTAAATCGAAGATTCCTAATCTTCTATGCCAAATTTCATTAGAGTTTGATACTTCATGATTTAGTGCTTGTTTTTTAGTATTACATAATTTGTATAAACTACCATCTCTATATCCTATAGGAATAGCATTCTTCATGTTAGAGTTTTCAGGCCAGAGTACAACTTTATCTTCATGGAAGGTGACGCGATATCCTTGATCTGCTAGTCTTGAAATAGAGACCAAATTCCTTTTGATACCTGGTATAAAGAGAACATCTTTCAATTGTAATGTAACTCTTGTTCTTAATTGAATTGAGTAGGTCCTAATTCCTTTCACTAGATAGGTAGAATTGTCTCCTATTGTAACTTCTTCAGTTGAGTGGCCTTCAAAGGTTTCGAATTGATCTCTAAAACTGGTTATGTGTCGAGATGCTCCACTGTCGATTATCCACATATGTTTGTTTGAGTTTAGTTTGCTTGATAAGGCTAAGAAAAATAGAGGATTCTCTACTTCCTTAACTTCAACTATGGTTGCTTGAGCTTTCTTTCTTTTTGGGCAGAACCTGTGAGTGTGTCCAAATTTATCACACTTGTAGCATTGAATCTTGGAGAAGTCTTTGCTTTTGTGATTATTTCCTCTCTTCCATTTGAACTTCCTTTTCTTCCCTTTGTTGCTCGTGTTAGCATGTAGTGCTTGAATTTCTCCCCCTTTGTTTGGACCCAATCCTCTTGTGATTAGTCGAGATTCTTCTTGAGTACAATCATTCTTGAGTTGATCAAATTTTGGTAGTGTCAGACAAGCACTAATGCCTTGAATAAAGGATTCCCAACTGGATGGTAATCCCTTAAGTGCTATTAGAGATAGCTCCATATCATCTATATTATTCCCAATAGTTGACAATTGGTCTTTTAATTCTAAAATCCTCATGAAATAGGATGTGATTATTTCTCCTTTGTTCATGTAGATATGCATTAATTGTTGTTTTAAAGTGAGCAATCTGCTTGCATTATTTATTTCATATGAGTTTTGAATGGTCTTGAACATATCATAAGTTGTAGTTAGTTTTGAGATGGTTGGGAGAATGTGATCTTTAACAACATCAATTATGATTTTCTTAGCTTTGTTGTTGTGTCTTTTCCAAGTTGTTTTCTCTGGCTCATCTTTGGGCATCTTAGTATCTTTTTCTATCTATGCATCTAGTTTGTGTTCTTGAAGAATTGTTGTTATTCGAATTCTCCATGAGACGAAGTTGGATGCGCCTTCGAGTCTATCCTCCACTCTAACACTATTCACCATGACTGATTTTCCTTTGATTCGGAGTGCAAGTCTGAATTTTTTTTAGAAAATAGGTGTCACTATTTTATTATTTCTCTACCAACATGGCTCTGATACCATGTTAAGGAATTTAGATCAGAGATAGAGAATACAATAGTCTGGTAATATGTAGTGAGGATAGACTTTAATAAGATCATTGCAATGAGTATGTTTTACCTTCGATATGTGTGTGTGTGTGTGTGTGTGTGTGTGTGTGTGTGTGTGTGTGTGTGTGTGTAACTCTAACTATTAATCTTCTATGATAATATCGATAGCTTGCTGGTTCGTGAAACTGCCACAGTTATTGGTTTCAGTTCACAGCAAGTGTCGGTGCCTATAAATAAAAGGATGAAGAGTCATGTCCACGTAGGGGCATGACTTCTACATGGTTTATGCCACGTAGAGTCATGACCCTACAGGGACATGACCCTTCATTCAATGTCATTATATATATATTACTTGCTTCAATCTGAATGAAGCTATATCCTTAACAGTTCACCCTCCTCTTATTTATTTGGCACTTCTAACTCTAATATCTCCTAAACATTAGAACTTGAGGGTTCTCCTTGAGCTTTCCCTTTCTTAGACCCAACTGTAAATTTCAACTTAGAAGCCTTTGCTAGAGTGGCAATGTCCTACTTGTTCTTAGTTCTAATCTTCGATCTTCTTCCCATTGGGCCAACAGTGTCATCATCAAAACCAAAAGAGAAAGGTTTCATGGTAACACCATGCAAAGATAACCAAATATTAGTATTCATAAGAATACTTTGAAATCGTTCCCTGATAGAGGTACATTCCTTTTGTGACCATTGAATGAGAGGCAAAGGATTAGAAAAAACTTTATTCTTCTCATACATAGGATTCAAGATATTGTCATCTTCCTCCTAATCATTAGGAACATTGACAAGGCAAAAAAAATTAATATGTTCAACGGTTAGCCGACAATAGTCAAGTTTCCTTACATCATGCTCAGACCTACAATCAGACCAAACATCTTCAATTCGATGCACATGTACATATGCCTTCTTAATCTTATTTCTCATTCCTCTGTAATAGAAGTCCTTCCTAGTTTTGAAGAACCTCATGGTAACCCTTCTCATTTCCTCCTCCATTGCTCTGGCTTTGAAGATGGAAGTAATGGAGTATCTACCAATGGAAAGAGAAAATTTCAAACCCGTTTTATGAGAACCTGATTGGGTCTCATGTACAACATTCATTTGATGAGCTAGTTCCATAAATACAATATTATCAGAAGGATACCTAGGGATCATGAAAGGCTCACCAGTGAAACAACCAACCCTGAGATATGTGAAAGTTGAAAATTGGAGGAACATGCATCAATATTGGTTAACCACTTCCGAAGCATGATTAGATACCCCTTTATTGTATAAATTCTTGTTCAACATAACCATATAATAACCAAAGAATGCATCATTTACTCTTCATAACTGACAATGACTATTCTAAAGAACCAACTAGGAATAATATTTGTGTACCTCAATTTGTCTCCTATCACTAGTTGTAGACGATCTAGGAAAATGTCTCATTGAAGCTGCAACGTACACCAAGTATAAAGTCATCTATAACTTGAGTGTGGTAGGTACCTTGGCGAGTTGTTCACAGATGGCATCACTGACCTGTTTTCCCCAAAATAACTTCTCTTTGTTTTGTCTGATCACATGAATGTATTGATACGTCCATTTATAGAAGGTATTAGAGGTAGGTAGACTTTTCACTCTGATAACTCAATGATGAGCGGATAGTACCAAACAGGTACTAAGAGGGGGGGGGTGAATTAGTACAGGCAAAAATACAATCCTAAACCGGTTTGTCAGCAGACACTGTGCTTCGACAGACAAATAGTAACACCGGTCTTAAACAGAGTACAACCGGCAAAACCTAGAATAACTGAGACAAGCATAAACTGGTTGACACTTTTCTTTTCATACATTCTAATACTTCATTTCCATTTCACCCTAGTGCATGAACCAGTAATCTATCATCAAAATATATATAAGCAGCTAGATCAACATGATTTACCTTCAGACACAAATCTCTCAAACCATCACAAGAATATCACCACACATAACACACAGATTTTTCACGTGGAAACCCAACTGGGAAAAACCATGGTGGGGATGAATACCCACAAGTTGTTTTGAACTCTTTAGAAGTCCGCTATGTTAGGAGCCTTCTCCGGTTAAAGACTGATACAATAGGTCCTGTTAGGAACCGATGTTGTTAGGGATCACCTGGTTAAGGGTGGCTAGAATACCCGGTTAAGGGTTAAACCTTGTTAAAGGTTACCTTGTTAGAGGATTTCAAGAACTCAATGGTTTTGAGTCACCCTGTTAAAGGATTTACAGCAAGCCGGTTAAAGCTACCTTGTTAAGGGATTTCCCAACTATTGAGGTGGTTAGAGATCAATAGGTATTACAATGATCCAATAATAGCACTCAATGCCAATGCAGATCTGCTTTAGCTCCTCTTCACCTTCTGCACTTACACTCTGCAGGTATCACTTCTCAAATATAGTCTGGCAAGAATCATGTATCTCTTCTCTTGGATACACACATACAACTTTTGCCAACCACCTCAGAAAGAAACACAACATCAACCTTATAGGAAACAAGAAGGTCAATAGCATAAACCCTAAACCCTAAACCTGTTAGGTTAAGAAATTCAAATGGTTCAATCCTGACCATTGAGCATATTGCATTAAATGCAACAATCTTGATCCAATCTCAAGACATTCTCCATCAATTGTTTTCCACCGATTTCATGGCGGCTGATAACCCATCACACGTTATCACCGTTTACAGGCTTTGTACATTCCCAAGGTAGATGGGAACAATCTCCTTCATGCAAGATCCTTCACATGCACAAGGCTAACGTGGCAACATGATCTGTTCTTCATTACAATGCTAACTCATCACACAAAGTCACCGGTTGAGCCACACAGGCTTGAAGCACTTCAACCAGAAACCCTGAAGTTGAGACTACCAACCGATAGTCATACAAAGTTTCCATGTGTCGGTTCCCATAGCCACATGCCGGTTCCCATAGCCACATGTCGGTTCACCTTAAACAAACACATCGCTTCACTTTGGCACAAATGTCAATTCACAATGTTATACCGGTTCTCTTCTCTTCAGCATATTGACATCAATGACAACATACAATGTCATTATGTCCTCATAGCGGTTCACATAATGCCAACAATCTCCCCCTTTAGCATTGATGGCAATATACAAAGATATCTCTCTGCTTCACATCTTCTCCCCCAATTTCTGCAGATATCTTCTCCGCTTCTCTTCTTCTCCCCCTTTGACAACAATGCCAAAGTGGAGGCACAAGCTTCCATGTTCCATTATGTTGCTACCCCTGAGGAGTAGCATCCTTCAACACATTAATCCAAAAAAAATTTGACTATGCAGTACCTGACTGATGTGGAGCATATACCTTTAGTTCACCTCCTGAAGGGGCAACACCCCTAATTCTCCTCTTAAGTACATAAATGTAGCCTTTGGGAGAGGCTTGGTGAATATGTCTGCTAACTGCTCCTTACTGGAGACATGTTCCAGTGCAATCTCTTTGTTCTAAACCTTTTCCCTCAAGAAATGATACTTGAGCTCAAAGTGCTTGGTTCTTGAATGTAAAACCAGATTCTTGGAGATGTTAATTGAACTAGTATTGTCACAAAATATACTTACCGGTTCAGATACAGGAACTTTGAAGCCATTTAATACATGCTTCATCCAAATTGTCTGAGTGCAGTTCATGAAAGCTGCAACATACTCTGCTTCCGCTGTAGACTGAGAGATACAACTCTTCTTCTTACTCATCCATGAGACCAGTCTACCACCGAGAAAGAATGCACCACTGGTTGTGCTCTTCCGGTCATCTATATTACCTGCCCAATTAGCATCTGTGAATACTTTCAAGTTGAAGTCCTTGCTATATGGATACCACAATCCATAATCAATAGTTCCCTTCAGATACCTAAGAATCTGCTTGATTGCAACCAAGTGGGATTCTCTTGGGCTTTTCTAGAACCTTGCAGTAATGCCAACTGCATGTGCAATATCTGGTCTACTATGCACTACATAATGCAACTTACCAATCATTGATCGGTATTCCTTCTCATCAACCAATGCTGAGTCATCCTCTTTGGATAATTTACAACCGGTCACCATCGGTGTACCAACCGGTTTGCTATCTTCCATGCCAAAGGTCTTCAACACCTCTTTGACATACTTGGACTGAGTGATAAAGATTCCATCTTTCATCTGCTAGATCTACAGTCCAATGAAGAACTTAATTTCCCCTATGAGTGACATCTCAAACTCTTTCTTCATCTCATCTACAAACTCATGACTCGTCTTGTCATCTCCACCAAAGATAATGTCACCAATAAATACCTCACAGATAAGGATCTGATCTCCTTCAGACTTCAAGTAGATATTACTATCTTCACTTGTTCTCTCAAATCCAATCTTCACAAGATGGGAGTGCAGGCATTCATACCATGCTCTAGGTGCCTGCTTTAGACCATATAAGGCTTTATGTAGCCTACACACCATGTCACTGTCTTCAGATAGGGAAAACCCATCTGGTTGCTCTATATACACCTCCTCTTCAAGTACACCATTTAGGAATGCAGATTTTACATCCATTTGATATACTTTGAATCCTTTAAAAGCTGCATATGCAAGAAGCATACGAACTCCTTCCAATCTGGCTACAGGAGAAAAGGTTTCTCCATAGTCTTCTCCTTCTTCTTGGGCATATCCTTTGCACACCAGTTTGGCTTTGTTTCTAATCACTGTGCCATCCTCATTCAACTTATTTCTGAAAACCCATTTGGTACCAATGACATTTTTATGCTCCAATATGGGTACCAAAGACCATGTACCATTTTTCTCTATCTGGTCAAGTTCCTCTTCCATTGCCTTGATCCAGTCTTCATTTTTATGTGCCTCTTTGAATGATTTAGGCTCAAATTCAGAGATCATACATGAGTTTTCTCTGACCTTTCTTCTTGTAAGGATTCCTGCATCCTTATCTCCTATGATCTGCTTAGGATCATGATTCAACTTGACATACTGAGGAATGGTCTTGATAGATTCCTCTTGCTTTTCTTCTTCATCCTCATCTCCATCAGTATCAACATCTACATCTACCGGTGTAGGAACACTGTTATGGGTACTCAGTTGACTGACAACCGATTCCCAGAAGGTTACAACCGGTTCATTTACCGCTTGCTCACTGTCGGTTTCCTCAGTTTTCTCAAAGGTTTCATCAACTCTTACATTGATGTTTTCCATAATTCTCTGAGTCCTATTATTGAAACACTTGAGAGTTTTTCTCCTGGTGGAATACCCTAGGAATATTCCCTCATCACATTTCGCATCAAATTTTCTCTGGTGTTCGCTCCTCTTGATGTAACATTTGCTACCAAACACTCTAAAGTAGCTAACCATAGGTGTCCTACCGGTCCAATACTCATAAGGAGTTTTATCCTTACCTTTCTTGATGAGTACCCGGTTCATTGTGTAGACTGTAGTGCTCACCTCTTCTCTCCAAAAGATGTGGGCTACCTTTCCTTGAATCAACATAGTTCTAGCTGCTTCAACCATAGTTTGGTTATTCCTCTCTGCTAGGCCATTCTGCTATGGAGTCCGGGGGGCAGACAGTTGTCTCTTGATGCCATGTTCTTCACAATACTTTTTGAATTCACCGGAAGTGAATTCCCCTCGATCAGTTCTCAGGCACTTGATTCTTTTACCGCTTTCCTTTTCCACTAATCCTCTGAAAGCTTTGAACTTTACAAAAGCTTCAGACTTATCTTTCAAGAATGTGACCCACATCATTCTTGAGAAGTCATCAGTGAGAATCATGAAGTACCTATCACCCTGCACACTCCTAGTTTTCATAGGACCATGCAAATCAGTATGCACAAGATCAAGAAAATTTTCAGCAGTGAAAGGTTTACCTTTAAAGGTTGAGGAAGACATTTTCCCCAATTGACACTCTCTGCACAAGGTATTGTCTGGTTTTCTTAGCACTGGCAACCCTCTAACTGCCTTTATCTTACTGGCCTTCACAATGTTATCAAAGTTTACATGGTAGAGTCTCCTATGCCATATCCAGCTATCATCAAATTTAGCCATAAGACATGTACTTACATTTGCATTCAGTTGAAATAGGTTACCTTTGGTCTGCATGCCAGTGGCCACCAATTCACCATTCTTTCCTTTGATTCTACATACTCCATTCTTGAATTCCAGAGTGAGACCACTATCATTCAGCTGGGCAACACTCAGAAGGTTGTGTCTGAGACCATCAACCCAATACACATTGTCAGCACTACTCCTTCCATTCAGAGAGATGGACCCTCTACCTTTGACCATACATGGTGCATCATTACCAAAGCGAACCACGCCACCATCATACTCTTCCAAGGATAGAAACATGCTCTGGTCACTAGTCATATGGTGAGAATAGCCACTATCAATAATCCACTCATTGGAATTATCAAACCAAGAGACAAGAGCCTTCTTGTCTGACACATCTTCTTTGACAGCAACAAACACAATATCTTCATTTTCTTCATCTTCTGATTCCTCATCTGTGACACCTTCATCAACTGCCACAAAACAGTTTCTTCGGTTTCCTCCTTTGAATTTCTTGAACCTTTCCAATTTGTCCTTGTTGTCGCCATTAGGACAGTTTACAGCAATATGTCCTATCCAGTTACAAGAAAAGGATTTCAAAGGGAGCTTACCTCTGTATTTTCCAGTTCCTTTAGGAAGTTTCCTGGCAAGAAGAGCTTCAAATGCCATTAGAATCTCCTCATCATCCATTTCTCTGCTTTGTCTTGGTTCACCAGTAGTGCTAGCTTCTTTTCCTTTTCTAGATGGTACAACAGAAGCTTTAAAAGCTAATTCAGTCTTTTGAACACTGTCATCAAAACTATTTAGCTCATAGGCTGTCAAATTTGCAATGATGGAGTCTAGGGATACCTTAGTCTTGTCTATTGATCTCAACTCATGAATAGCAGCAACCCTTATTGCATGGACCGATAATAAGGATCTCAGGACTTTGCTTACCACAATGGAATCTTCCATTTTACCACCTGCACTCTTGATATCTCCAACAATAGTTTTGATTCTTATTCCATACTGTTGAATGGTCTCACCTTCAACCATCTGCATGTCTTCAAACCTCCCTCTAAGGCTTTCTTCCTTAGCTTGTTTTACATGTTGATCACCACCATAGATATTTTCAAGAGTATCCCATACCTCTTTGGGATTTACCTTATCTTGGACATCAATAAACTCAATGTCAGATAAACTACTAATTAGGGCTTCCATGACTTGCCCATTCTCCTGCATCTCTCTCTTTTGGTCATCGATGAGAGTACTGGTAGGAGCAACATAGGCATTCTCAACATAACTCCAGTGTTGAGCACCCATGCTTCTGATGTATATCTTCATTCTGTCTTTCCATATACTGAAATTTTCTCTGTTGAACTTTGGACCTTCCCTCTTCATCATTAGACTAGGATCTTTACCTCAAGCGGTTAAGCTTATAACACAGAGGACCTGGAGGATGCTCTGATACCAATTGATAACTCAATGATGAGCAGATAGTAACAAACCAGTACTGAGAGGGGGGGGGGGTGAATCAGTATAGGCAAAAACACAATCCTAAACCGGTTTGTCAGCAGACATTGTGCTTCGACAGACAAATAGTAACATCGGTCTTAAATAGAGTACAACCGGCAAAACCCAGAATAACTGAGACAAGCATAAACCGGTTGACACTTATATTTTCATACGTTCTAATACTTCATTTCCATTTCACCCTAGTGCATGAACCGGTAATCTATCATCAAAATATATATAAGCAGCTAGATCAACATGATTTACCTTCAGACACAAATCTCTCAAACCATCACAAGAATATCACCACACATAACACACAGATTTTTCATGTGGAAACCCAACTGGGAAAAACCACGGTGGGGATGAATACCCACAAGCTGTTTTGAACTCTTTAGAAGTCTGCTCTGTTAGGAGCCTTGTCTGGTTAAAGACTGATACAGTAGGTCCTATTAGGAACCGATCCTATTAGGGATCACCCAGTTAAGGGTTAAACCCTGTTAAAGGTTACCTTGTTAGAGGATTTCAAGAACTCAATGGTTTTGAGTCACCCTGTTAAAGGATTTACAGCAAGCCAGTTAAAGCTACCATGTTAAGGGATTTCCCAACTGTTGAGGTGGTTAGAGATCAATAGGTATTACAATGATCTGGTAACAGCACTCAATGCCAATGCAGATCCGCTTTAGCTCCTCTTCACCTTCTGCACTTACACTCTGCAGGTATCACTTCTCTCCTCTAGTCTGGCAAGAATCATGTATCTCTTCTCTTGGATACACACATACAAATTTTGCCAACCACCTCAAAAAGAAACACAACATCGACCTTATAGGAAACAAATAGGTCGGTAGCATAAACCCTAAACCCTAAACCTATTAGGTTAAGAAATTCATACGGTTCAATCCTGACCATTGAGCATATTGCATTAAATGCAACAATCTTGATCCAATCTCAAGACATTCTCCATCGTTCGTTTTCCACTGATTTCATGGTGGCTGATAACCCATCACGCATTATCACCGTTTACAGGCTTCACACATTCCTGAGGTAGATGGGAACAATCTCCTTCATACAAGATCCTTCACGCGCACAAGTCTAACGTGGCAACACGATCTGTTCTTCGTTACAATGCTAACTCATCACACAAAGTCACCAGTTGAGCCACACAGGCTTGAAGCACTTCAACCAGAAACCCTGAAGTTGAGACTACCAACCGGTAGTCATACAAAGTTTCCATGTATCGGTTCCCATAACCACATGTTAGTTCACCTTAAACAAACACACCACTTCACTTTGGCACAAATGTCGGTTCATAGTGCTATACCAGTTCTCTTCTCTTCAACATATTGACATTAATGACAACATACAATGTCATTATGTCCTCATACCGGTTCACATAATGCCAACACACTCTACTCAAAAGATTTATCAAGTCATTAACTTCTTCAATGAAGTCACATTTGGGAAGAGTTTATGGCCATCTTGCAATGGTAAGTCTTGGGGTCTTCAACCAGTTATCATTTATATTCTTACTACATTTCTCAGAATTCTTATAAAAATAGGCTAAAGTAGATTGAATTGTAATGTCTGAATACCTCTCAATACTAGGACACTTGAAAACCAATTCAAATAATTCTTCATCTAGCCTGATCAATTTCTTTCCAACTTCATCCTTTACACTTGTATTGACGGGGTCAAAGTGATTTGCAACTATCACTACGAACTCAGGGTCTTGAGGTGACATTGGGAAATTGGCCACCAGATGAATTCCACTATTCATAACAACTTCCATGTCATGGTATGAGGGTGGTTTCTCAATCCTCTTAAGAAACTCAGCTAGGTCAACATGACCTATCTCTATATCTCTTATGTGATCAACGTTTAAACGGACTGAAGAAGGAAAAATTGGATGAGGGTCTTGCTTCTTGAATTTCATCCTTCTCTTGTTTGGAGAAAATTCTATCATTGATACAATAATAACATTGAGAGAAAAAGACATTCATCAGTATTATATTGATACATATCATTAATCATTTTGTTTGTATGACCTGAGCAAATTCTGAAAATAGTTCAATTTAGCCATTAGGGTTTCCAAAAACCTCTTTGAAATCATTGAGATCGATCGATCATAAAAAATTAACTTTTGTGTGTGATAAGTAAAATTTCAAGATTATAATCTAATAAATCTACTTATTAAAAAGTGTGGATGAAGGTGTAATTCTTTGAAAAATAAATATAGGTGTAATTCGGGTTAATAAACTCAAATTACACTTTAAAAAGTAAAATTACAAAATAGGTGTTAGCCCACCAAGCACCATGTTTGCGAATTTAAATAATGAAATATAGGTGAGGATCGGGTTTACAAACCTGTCAGACATCTAAATGACAAAGGAAGAACAAATGGTGGTTGGCGGGGTTACGAACCCACCAAACACCATTTTTGGTGTATTGTGGGTCTGTAAACCTGCCACCCACCAAGCTCAGCTCGCAAATAAAGAAAGGAATAAATGGTGGTGGTCGGGGTCGCAAATCCGCCACACATCACTATATGGTGTGGGGCGGGCTTATAACCCCGCCCAACACCGAGATGGTAGTTAAGCGAATAGTTTCTAAAATTGTTGGTGGTCGGGGTCGTCGACCCCCCACACACCACCATGTGGTGTGGGGCATCCCTACGACCCCACCCAACACCAGAATGGTATCACAAGTAAAAATAAATGGTGGTGGTGGTAATCGAAGTCTTCAACCTACCACACACCATTATGTGGTGTGTGACAGGTCGAGGACTTCACCCAACACCACAATTTGTAGAACAATAACATGCAAGGAAGCAAGTTTATGGTGCAGGGCGTAGGTCGCAGTGGTGTGTGGAAGGCCTATGGCCTCCGTCGTGCACCACTGCATGGACAACGATAGATAAAATGCTATAAATTCAAAAATAAAAGGGTTTTCAAAACCTTAAGAATCGGGAAAAACAACATACACGGATTTGATGTAAACTCGTCTCCTAACTTCGAACAAGATAAAATGAATGAAGATTGGAAGAAAAAGGGAGTTTTAAATAACTAAGTAAAAGACTCCTATTAGAATTACTAAAACAAGTAATTAAATAAATAAAGTGCAATAAATGAGTGCAAATCGGGTTTGTAAACCCAATTTACACCTGGATGGACAAAATATGAAAAAGAACTATAAATCGGGTTCGTAAACCTGATTTACACTAAAGGGACACACTTGGTGTAAATGAGAAAAATAGGGGAAAAGACATGCTAATGACAACAATAATGTCTCTAAAAGCAAGAAATTAGCATAAAAAACATGAATAGCGTAAAATTTGTGGGGTACACTTAGATTTTTTTTTAAATGAAAATCAAGGATAACACCATTCTAGATAAGAAACTAGCTGAGGGGATTTCTTATTATTCTATTAGTAAGAGTGATTTCTATAAGCATTGTATGGTTGGTAAACAAAATAGATCTTCATCTCCTCAAGGAGTTACTAAGGCTAAGAGACTTTTAGAGATTATTCATTTAGATACATGTGGTCCAGTGGATGTTGACTCTTTGAATAGATCTTGGTATTATTTTGCATTCATTAATGATTTCTCAATATGGAAAAGTAAAAAATATTGCATTTTGAAACTTAGCAAGAAGATGCACATGTGGAAGAATAGAAAGATGGACAAGAAGATGAAGAAGAATAAGAGAGTTCAAGTGAAAGGTCTGAAGATTTAGTTGTGACATAAGAAGTTGAAAATAATGAAGAAGAACTTGAGAAGAACATGTTACTCCACCTTTGAGAAGGTCCACAAGATAGGTGAATCTAGTTGACAAGTAAATCCCGCCATATTTTCATTGTAATTTTTCTTTATTAAGTACTCATGATGAACCTAGATCTTATAGAGTTAGCACTCTCTTTTGAGGAAAGTGAGCCTTGGGTGTAGGCCATGCAAGAGGAGATGACAATTTTGGATAGTTGTGACACTTGGGATCTTGTTAGTTTGCCCAAAGGAAGAAAGCCCATTGGATGTAAATGGGTATTTAAGAATAAATTTGGATCAAACAATAGGTTAGAGAGGTACAAGGCTAGACTAGTGGCCAAGGGCTACTCCCAGAGAGAGGGAGTTGATTTCGGTGAAATATTCTCTCCTATTGCTAAGCTAACTTCTTTTAGATTCATATTATCTATTTTTGTTGCTTGTGATTTTGAGATAGAGCAAATGGATGTTAAAACTACTTTCTTGTGTGGGGATATTGAAGATGAGATTCATATGTGACAACCAGAGGGTTTTGTTGAGAAAGGAAAAGAAAACTTGGTTTACCGGTTAAAACAGTCATCGTATGGTTTGAAACAATCACCTAGGATATGGTACCGAAAGTTTGATGCTTTTGCATTAAAGTTAGGTTATGCTAGAAGCAAAGAGGACCATTGTGTTTATATTAAGGTTATTACCAATGATCAGTTATTAACTATTGTCTTGTATGTTGATGACATGTTATTTTTTTATAACAAGAAGGTGATTATTAGAGAGCTCAAAACTCATATTTATGGCACATTTGATATGAAGGATTTGGGGGATGCTAGACATATTCTCGGGATTGAAATCAATAGGGATCATGTTCATAGAAAGATTTAATTAAGTCAAAGTATTTTGACACTATTTTGTAGATATTTAAAATTCAAGATTGTAATTCGACAATTATTCTATTTCAGGTTGGTACTAAGACGAGTTTAGACATGTGTCCTAATTTTGATGATCCTATTGAAGAGATGTCTAATATTCCTTATGCTAGTGTTGTTGGTAGTTTAATGTATGCAATGGTTTGTACTAGACTAGATATTGTAAGAGCATATTTAGCTATCAGTTGTTTTTTTACAACTAGTTATTCTTTTTTGCTTAAGTTCACTTAGGAGTGCTTATTTTAATTGTGCACCTAGTTTAGCTTTTATGAATCTAGTTTAGCTAGAGTTGAGCTTTATTTAGCTCCTCATGTTGTCATGTCCCCTCCTTGATCGTTATATATATCCTAATAAAATAGTTATTATTAATTAATATAATAACTACCAACAAATTATTTATTATTATTTTTTAAATTAATAATATTATGAACATAATTTACAATCTATAATATCCCTACACTAATATTTTTATAAACATCGTTATTATTTATTTTCCTTAACATATGCATTAATAATATAATAAATGGTAAATAAATTATTATAAATTATGAATGGATTACTAATGTTAATATACATAAAAACAATATTAAAATTAGTACCATTTAAATATATATATATATATATATATATAAAACATAATATTGTTATTTAAAATTATTTAACATAATAACATTTTTTAATTACCATTTAGTAACATTCATTTAACATAATATAATGCTAAATTACTATTAGCATTACAGAATGCAAAACCTGCGGTCAGGGTGAATGGAGGCATCCCTTGACCAAGAGGAGGCTCTCATCCGTAAGAGACACATCCCTCAACATGCCACAGGGGATATATTAGACAATAAAGTCCAAAATGGGAGGGGAAGATATAGTTATTGGAAAAAAAGAAAGGGAATCGCTGGACTGGTCACGTAGTGATAGGCTGAGTGACTTAATCGGTAAGTAGGGTTTTTACCCTCCTTTCAACTATTAACCATATTCAGCACTAGTGTATATATATATATATATATATATATATATATATATATATATATATATATATACATATACATATATGTATGTATATATGTATACACACACATAGATGTATATATTTATATATAGAAGTATATATGTGTGTGTGTGTGTGTGTGTACAAATACATATATGTATATGTATATGTACATACATATACATATACATATACATATATATGTGTATATATATACATATATGTATGTATATATGTATATATACATACATATACATATACATATGTATATGTATATGTATATGTATATATATATATATACATATACATATATATATACATATGTATATATATCTATATATATACATATACAAATACATATATGTATATGTATATGTACATACATATACATATACATATACATATATATGTGTATATATATACATATATGTATGTATATATGTATATATACATACATATACATATACATATGTATATGTATATGTATATATATATATATATATACATATACATATATATATACATATGTATATATATATCTATATATATACATATACATATACATATATAAGTATATATATCTATATATACACATATATATACATATATGTATATCTATATATATACATATTCATATACATACATATATATATGTATATATGTATGTATGTCTATGTATGTATATGTATATACATACATACATACATAGACATACATACATACATAAGTATATATAAACACAATAACATGGCTACAAATAATTAATTATAAGAATAAAAAATATCATAAGTATGAAATGTCAATCAATAAATTCTTGTAATAAGAACTCAGAAATAACCTAATCTTTAATTAGTTTCGTATTTCTCCACATCCCCAAGGGAGATGCGGGTTGTTAGGGAGAGGTTGAGTAATTCCATCTGATAGGATGCCCCAAGGGTGAACGACTCCTCCTAAAATCTGGGTTGCATGCCCCAAGGGTGAATGGATTAAGTTCAGTAATTTGGGATAATTTGAGAGTTGGTTTCAAGCACCCTAGACAGCCAAGCCCTCTTCTGAGAAAAGGGACAAAACAATTGGAAATTAGAGGATGATTTTTAAGAAGTTATATCACAAGGTGTTGTTAAGTATGCTTAATTAAGGTAGTAACATATATGTTGCTTTGATAATTGACAAAGTATAAGTAGGGGAAATTACATGTTGGTAGTTTAATGTATGCAATGGTTTGTACTAGACTAGATATTGTAAGAGCATATTTAGCAATTAGTTGTTTTTTTACAACTAGTTATGCTTTTTTGTTTAAGTTCACTTAGGAGTGCTTCTTTTAGTTGTGCACCTAGTTTATCTTTTATGAATCTAGTTTAGCTAGAGTTGAGCTTTATTTATCTCCCCATGCTTGCACTTTAGTTCTCCTAAATTTAGCTTTGTTCTTTCTTTATAAGCACCTCATTGTACAATTGTAACTCATTCTGTATTCTTTTCTTTTGAGTAGTATAGCATGTGTGCAACTCTCTCTTGTGGAAGGTTTTATTGTTTGTCATTTGATCTTGTAGGAGCTTGTGTTGTAAAATTCAACATGGTATTAAAGTGTGGATTTGGCAAGACCCTTCTTAAGTTTTGAGGGTTTCTTTGCTCAAAAGCATTGCAGGGTTACATATTTGTTTTTTTGTGGATTTGGAGTTGGGCAATTTTTATTTTATTTTTGGAGAAAACAAGCATCACCAATTTGTTCATGGAATTGAAAAACCCTAAGATTGACTATTGTTTTGTCAAAATTCGAGCAATTGAAATTTAGGGTCAATTTGGTTGAGGGCATATTTTTCGAGGCAATTTATGGAGGTGGCTGAAAAATACAATTATTTTGGGGTCAAGCGAACGTCGCCATCATTCTTAGAAGGTCCAAGGACCATAAAATTTCCTACCAAATCATTTCAAACAAAGGTCATGAAAAATTTAACATTTTTAGGACATGGAAATTTGTACTATACGGTTGTACGAACACTATACTCAAGGCAACATAAAAAATAACTATATGGGTTAAAAAATTTCCAATTCGTGCCTTGTTTAAAAAAAAAAATCATTAAATTTTCACAAGGAGTTATCCTCAATTTTGTTAGTCAAACAAAATTCAGGTAACCCCCCTCAAATTTTCTTTCTACATGCCAAGAAGGTCCTAAGCACAAATTTTGAGGTTATATCAGTCTTAGTCTTTCATCATATTTGTGTCTCCTTTTTTTTCTTTTTTTTTCAAGTGTTTTAAGGAGTTTTGTGTCTTTTTCCCAAGTCAGACTTTAAACCCAATTTTACAACTTTTTGCTTTTCTTACTAAGTTGGGTTTTAGACCTGACATTGCATCATTCTATGAGGTTAGTTGTATTTCAAGTTTCTAGGCCCAAAATGCAATTAGAGTCCCAAATAGGTTGTTTTGTGCATTTAATGCACCTTGTTTTAATGTTTATAAGTTGTTTTGTCGATTCATTTTTGTTTTGTTTTATTAAGTATTTTTATCATCCATGTGGAGTTGTGGCCATAATCATGTTTTCACAACAACCAAGTTAAAGCCAAGTATGTTGATCTCTATTTCGCTTTTTTTTTTTCAACAAAAGTAGTCGGGGTTTCAAACCCTGACTCCTCTTTTTTCTTGTTGCCTATACAAGAGACTTGTTGCCCGGAGCTATGGCTTCAACCAACAAGGCTAAGGCTTTTTTTGTTGTTTTTCACAATTAATAAGTGTTAAACACTTGTGATTGGGGTTATGAATCCCAATCACTAGTCTTAATCTTTCTTTTGCTTGTTTCACTTGTTCATTGAGTTATGATTCCCAATCTTCAAGTTTCCTAGTTCTTGTTGATGAACGAGTTTCATATACCCTGATCAACAAGGATCATTACCTATTCATCGAGGTTTAAACCTCAATCAACATAATACAAAATGATTTGCTTGCAACTAGGGTTTGAAAACCTAATTACAAGGCACTCTACCCATTTGAAATGGGGTTTTCAAATCCCAATTGTAAGGAAATGTCTTTCAAAACATGTAATCAGCTTTTCAAACCCCAATTACATTTTCCAATCACACTCTTACTTGTAATTGGGGTTTGAAATCCTTATTACATGTTTTTCTTTTCCAATTGCACTTGCAATTTGGGGTTTAAAACCCAAATGACAAGTGACTTGTTTTTCACCAAGTTAGTCAGTTTGTCACAGTCTTTTTTGCACACATGTTCAATTTTGGGAAACTTAATTTGGAATATGACATGTACAACTTATTCAATTTTTCTAGATAGCATCCTTGATCATCACAAATGTTTAGATGTCTGAAGGGATAACTTCTACATTGGATTAGAAGATGAAGTACAAGTATAAAAAATATTAGAATATCATCTCTCATTCTTCGGTGGCCTCAAAAATTAGTGAAATCAAGGATACTAAGATAGGTCATGTGGACATGTCAAAGTTCATTTAGAGAACAAAGAAACAACCAACTACTATTGGTATTTAATATCTCCTGAACAACAACATTCACCTTATTTCCACTTTCCCAATGAGAGCTTTGGAACCTGAATTTTTCTTAGCTTGCACCACTTTCTTTGACAAAGAGACTAAGTCAATAAAAGATGATTATGGTAAAGTTGTATTCAAATTGGATGAAGAGATTTTTAATAAAATCTTCAAATCTCTTGTTGCAAAAGAGTATGTTAAAATTTCCATGGAATTGGCTGAGGAATATTACAACAAAAATGAGGAGCAATGTAAGAAGAATATCAACACTAACTGAATCATAAAGAAAAAAGCCACAACCACTAGGTGACCTGATTTGTTTCATTATGATTTCAAAGAAGAGATTAATGATATGATCACATTTCTTAGTAGGATCACAGGACTAAAGAACTCAAATGTCTTTAGGAATGGATGTATAGGTACATTCCCATCATGAGAAAGGGAACACAACAGATATTATGGGGTGAACAAATTAGTGAGGTGATTTATGAACAACTCTCTAGGGTAAACACTACCCTCAAATTCTACATGAACTCATACTTAGTATATGTAGTTTCCTTGATGAGGTTATTTCTAGGGTTGTCTTTAGAAGGTGACAGGAGAAATGTACCAGTGTGGATTTTCCACAAACCTTTGACTTTGATGCCTAACCATAGCCACCATAGGAGAGTCCAGGATGCTTTCTTTGGTCCTTTTATGTGTCAGTTTAATAAGAAACTTCAAAATGAAAGGGTATCAGAAGTAGCTTGGAATAAAGTGAATGAGTATGGTTGTTTATTTTTATAGTTTCTAAATTTCATGTATCTTTGAGTGAGATGTTATGAAGGAGTTCCATATATACTCCTGAGGTATACCGCTAACAAAATCATTCTGATGGAACTTAGAAGATAGGTCAGAGTAGTGCACAATAGACAATGAGAAGCTCATAAGGCTAGATTCAAGTTTCCTTTTGTTATTGGGAGGTATCCATTATCAACATCCATCAAAGCCAAGACTATGGAAATAAAGTTGCAGGAAATTATCATTAAAAAGTTCAAAGGGAGAAAATACTTTGATTATAGGGGAATGAAGGACAAATTCAAGAAATCCTATACTCATGTGCATCGGATGGAAGATATTTGGATTTATCTTCACATCGATAAGGACATCTAGAGACTAGATTATAGTCATCTTACTCTTCAACAAATCATGGATCTTAATCTACCAGATATTCCAGATGATATTAAGGATGATGAAGATATTCTTGATCCCATCTATATATGTCAGAAGATTGCAGATACACCTCTTCCTCCCATTCAGCGGTCACAAAAAGAGTGCATTTCAATCAAGGAAATATTTCAACCAATTCTTGCTAATACTAGCACTTGACTACAAATCAAGGGAATAAGGTTGAAGGATTTTCAAAAAATATTCGAGTATGACACAGCGGGATCTATTGGTAAAAGGTCTAAACTTATAACAAAGAATAGAGAGGATCCTTCTCCTTCCAAGAAGGCGACCAAGTTCAAGTTCACAGTAGGGAAGGATAAGAATAAGGATCAAGGAGAAACTTGTGATAAAGTAAAACAAGTTTAAATGTAGGAGGAAGATTTAGAACAATCCCAAGTTGTCGTAGACATTAGACCTACCCATGAAGCAACACTACAACTATCTTCTCTTGTTGTTATAACAGTACCCCCTTCTATTGTTATTTCAGATGTTTCTCTTGATACCATTATTGATGCCTTTTCCACTACTATTGTAGATCGTGTTACTCCTATTTCTATTCAATCAATTCCTTCCTCATTTGCGACTGAGTCTATCCTAGACACTCATCATAACAATCTTGAGAATGTCTTTGATACTTCCTTTTCAAGCTTATCTGATGTTTCCACTTCTTTGCTTGATAGCAATGTTCTAGATTTTAATAAGCTAATGTATTTTTCTATGCCTCAAGTATCAAATGTTGCGAATATTGTTGCAACCCAAACTAAGACACCCTCTATTGTATCCATTGAGGTACAAAATGAATCATTGAATGTTCAAAATATAGTTGCAGGTACATAGAAAGACACATTAGATCTTCCTCTATGGTTGGGAACCATTGCACCCAAAATGAAGAAACAAGTCATCTCCCTAGATGATTTTGATGTCAGTCAATCGACTCCTATTAAGTCAAAAGTTGCTAAGAGGGTTAATACTATCTCAAGGATTAAAATAAATGAAGATAGGGCAAAATATGCAGAGATAGTTGAACCCACTCCTTACAAGACTATTGAAGTAAGAAGAGTTGAGCTTAGAAAAAAAACACATGATAGCGCCAAGCAATATCCCCAGACTACAATGAATTCATTGATTCATAGGTATGATAAAGATAAGATCATTAAAGATAAATTGAAACTTACGAATGAAGATTTCACTTATATTCATCTTTAAATCTCTAAGTCTTCTGAAGAGATCAAACCTATAAATACTTTTGTTGTTGAGCAGTCAATCAAGAAGGCTGAAAGGGTTGGAAATAAAGAAAGAGTATTTGATGTATGGTTAGAGAGAATGATGGAACAAGGCACTCATCTCTTGAAAACTTCCTTCAAGATGATGGAAAACTGGAAAGATATTGAGTCCCAACTGGAGCGGATATTGGAAGTCCTACCATAGGACCTAGAGTCACAAATCTCATATTTAACAGCTTGGACCAAATTTAAAGATATGGATTTGGAGACTCTAGTCCACAATGGTGTTATCCCATCTAGGGAAAAATACATTGAGTTTAGAGAACTCATGAGAAATGAGAAAGAAGTTACTAAGGAACTGACAAAAGATTTGCAGTTGGCTCTTGAGACAGGTGAAGAGAAAGGGCAAGACATTGTTACCAAAATTGAATAGATCCATTGCAAGATCTTTTATGAGAGTCAGAAACTTCTTCATGAGGATACAATACTACAAGAATTTGCATCTCTCACTCAGAAGGAGATGGACTATGAAAGTTTGAGAAATTCATGACCATGAATGGAGATGATGAATAAGCGCCCCATGACATTAAGATTATTTTTCTTCTTAGCATATGCATTTGCAATTTTGTTTTGATATCCTACATGTCATTTGAAAAAATGTAATTGCTGGAAACAAGACAGAAAACTGAGATGGGGTGGGGGTGAATAAATTTTCTCAACAACTTTACTTAACTCAAAAACAATTTCAGATCTGATAATTAACAGTGAAAGCATAAATCAACACCACATCAATAACACACATAACACCAAGATTTTTGACATGAAAAAACCCAGTCAAGGGAAAAACCACGGTGGGAACCTACCCACAATATGATGATACCATGTTAGAAGTATATGAAATATTACAATGCGAAATGCACATGCATTCAAGCACATTGCCTAGAGCTCACTGCTCAAAACACATAACAAGGAGGGCTACAACCCTTGGGAAGACTCACTATCTTACAAACATATTCAAATTACATCCGGAAGATCATGAACTGATATAATAGCATCTCCTCATGCCTAGTTACGGTTCCTATTAAGCACACAACATATACTCTTCTCTTTCGCACTTCTTCACATTAATTCTCTGCTACCGAATGATTAATACATTATTCACACACAAACACCTCTCTCACATGTGTATTACATTTATTTATACATATCATCAACCTATTTTTCAAGGTTGACTCAACACATCACAAATTACAAAGATATAACCATACACACTACAATATTACATGCGGACCAAAACAATATCGGCTAAGACATAGTATGGACCTAAATCAACACCTCAAACATGAAACACCTCCAAGAATTATGCCTCAAACATCCGCAACACGCTGAAATAATCATGTCAGCCAAGAACATGAAGAAAACCACCAGATCAAGGAAAATCATCAATAATATGTACAATGATCAATGCAAACCATCAACACGGTTAGGACACGATCTAGAAACATCCAGAAGCGTCATGAATTACCACATCAACAACTGCACTTGTTTGTCTCTCTTAATGGTTCTAATAACTAGACTCTGAGGCCATGACTTAGGGATTGGACATCCATACTAAGTAGTTATATGATCATCATGAAAGCTCATTTCTTTGTCAACTCGGGGAGTATACTTGAAATGGGTCGGCAAGGTATATGCACTAAAGTTCTCTTTGTAGTCATTCTACTAAGAAGAAAATGTTTTTGAATGTAAATAATTGAAATTCTTGAATATAAACTACCTTGAATTCAGAAAAAAAAAAAAAAAAAAAAAAAAAAAGAAGGAACTTGGTCCATAGCAAGCAGGCAGGAAACTACTTTGTCTACCTTGGCTACGGGAATAGTCACAAAATGATTTCCAGTGGCTGCAAGAATAGTCAACTGCCAGGACAACAAACTAAATACTGAAGGAAAATAAATGTTGAATAAAAAGGATGGAATTCCTACTAAGTGGGCCCCCTTAACAAGTCTTCACAAACTCAACTAAGTACTACAAACTGGATTATTGTCTTATTAATCTGAAAACACTTGTTACATCATAGTATTTGCTGAAAAACTATTATGCAGTAAAAGACTGAAAAATTACAATAGTTGATGTTCACCGTCCCTAAGAAGGGACATCTGAACTTATTTATAATAGAGAAACTCCTAACTAACTCAATATACTAGCATGTCCACTCCAAAAACATTAGGAGGATTCCATTTATTACAACATAAGAAAGAGGACAGGGAGTTAGACTCCGAATAAGAAATAGTCAAGTTGTTTCAACTATAGAGGAAATCTGGCATAACTATCCCTCCTAGATTTATTCTCCAACAAACATGAATACTGAAGTTTCATAATTACACTCTCTGAGCTATAGATAACCAATTGTTGACTCCTTAAATACTAATCTTGTTGAGACTTTGTCTTCAACCAACTAACTAGCATGAACTCCCACGTTGTGAATCTTTGACCTTTTCATGTTCTTCATTAAGTCCTGCATCGTATCATTAGCATGTACAAAACAAAGGTATATCTATTCCATGTCAGAATAACATTTATCTAACTACATGCAAGATTAATATGGATAAATCACATAGCATGGCCACTTCATCATTAATCATAATTTTAACTAAAAGAAATATATATAAGGGTAAGTTCGTGCCATTTTGTCAAGTTCATGAAAACATAACAAGATCATTGTTTTAACAGAGTTTTAGGACTTAGACACTAGCTAGACCCTTATCTAAACCTAGTAAAAGTATAGAAAACATAGACAAAATTGAGTCATTATTTGAGCTCATCAACACCAACACCACTTAGTAGAATCTTCATCATCATTATACTGAACTTTAAGAACACTAACTGAACTGAATGTCAAAATGAAAGATTCACTTGCGGACCTCCAAATCATGAACCATCTGAATTGAGGACACACTATAACATCCCAAACACTCTGCCAAATCCACAAACCAAGATATTGCAATGTGGAGCAATGCGGAGGAAAATACTAAACAACTAAGAAACCAACCGCAATATCAAATCTCATAACTCGATCAAATATTCATACGAACCTCTGAAACTATAGTTGAATCAACTAGAGATACTTATCTCAAAACCCTTTAATCCACAACAACTCATCTACAACACATTGGCCAAACCAGCTCAATTAATCTGACTACAACACTGGAACACACAAAGGAATATGTTGACATCAATGACAACAACACATTCCAACAAACTTCTCAACAATATCCAACAATCTCCCCCTTTGGCATTGATGGCAACATATGATGTGAAAAAACAATCAATGTCAAAGAAAGAAAATAACTCTCAACAATGTCCCCCATAATACAAATATTCTCCCCCTTAGATCATTACACAATTTTTCACATGATTCTCTCCCCCTTTGACATCAATGCAAAAGGAACATATTTGCAATCATGATTCCCTCCCCTTTTGAACTACCTCACAAAAATGAACATCTGAACCACAACACTAACTACTCCCCCTAAGTAGCAACCACCACTCATCAATCCAGATCACAAGATATCTCTGTGAAATTCACTGGACTCATGCAAGTCCATGCATCTTAGTTCTTATCAAGAGGGGCAATCACCCCTAGCTTCTCTCTAAGATACTCAAAAGTATCCTTAGGCAAAGGATTCATGAAGATATCTATGATTTGTTCCTTTGTAAATACATACTCCAATGTGACTTCCTTCTCATTCACCTTTTCTCTCAAGAAATGAAACTTGATTGATATATTCTTAGTCCTTGAATGCAACAATGGATTCTTATAAATGTTGATAGCACTTGAATTATCACAGTATATAGTAGTAGGCTCATCATAAACAACTCTGATATCCTTCAACATCTACTTCATCCACATTACCTAAGTACAATTGCTAGCAGCAACAATGTATTCTACCTCTGCAGTTCATAAAGAAATAGCATTTTGCTTCTTACTCATCCATGAAACCAATCTCTTTCCCAAGAAAAATGCACCACCACTAGTACTCTTCTGGTCATCAACATCACCTGCCCAATTAGCATCAGTAAAAACACTCAAAGTAAATTCATCATCTTTAGGGTACCACAAGCCAAAATCAATTGTCCCTTTCAAATATCTAAAAATTCTCTTAACAAAAGTGACATGAGATTCCTTAAGATCAGCTTGGAATCTAGCAACAAGACACACAACATTCATAATATCTGGTCTAGTATAAGTCAAATAAACCAATCTACTAATCATAGATTTGTATCTAGTCTTATTTTCTTTAGGGGAATCATCATCCTTTGTCAACTTACATTCGGTCACCATAGGAGTACCAATTGGCTTTGAGTCTTCCAAACCAAACTTCTTCAACAACTCTTTCATATACTTGGACTGAGATATAAAAATGCCTTTATCCAATTGAGTAATTTCCAATCCCATAAAGAATTTCATCTCACCAATCATAGACAAATCAAACTCATTTTGTATGTCATCAACAAACTTCTTGCATCATTCCCTCCAAAAATAATATCATCAACAAATACCTCAATAATTAAAATGTTATCAAGATCAATCTTGAAATACGAGTTACTATCAATAGCACCTTTATTAAATCCAAACTTCAACAAATACTTATCCAATCTAGCATACCAAGCTCTTGGGGCTTGCTTCAATCCATATAGTTCTTTCTTCAACCTGCAAACCATATCTTCTTGATATGTCAATTGAAATCCATCTGGTTTCTCAATATAAACTTCCTCTTCCGACTCACCATTAAGAAAGGTTGACTTGACATCCATCTGATAAACTTTGAAATCTTTGTAAGCAGCATAAGCAAGAAATAATCTAACAGCTTCAATTCTCGCCACCAGAGCAAAAGTCTCCTCAAAGTCAATTCCTTCCATTTGAGAATATCCCTTACAAACAAGTCTAGCTTTGTACCTAACCACTTCACCTTCCTCATTCAATTTGTTCCAAAAGACCCATTTAGTTCCAATCACATTCTTATCCTTAGGTTTGGGAACAAGAATCCATGCATTATTCTTCTCAATCTGGTTTAATTCTTCTTCCATTGCTTTAACCCAATTTTCATCTTTACATGCTTCATTAACATCCTTAGGTTCAATTTTAGAAATCAAGCAATATTCTTCATCAGTTACTCTTCTATTCATCACACCTTTATTCTTATCACCTATGATTTGATTCTTTGAATGATTCGATCTTGCATACCTAGGAGTCTTAGGAGTTTCTTGATTTTTCAAACTCTTGAGCTCTTTCTTCTGCACTAGCACTTGTACCTTCTCCTTCATTCTCAAGCTTTTCCAAAACAATCTTAATTTGATTCTAGGTCTGCACTTGCTTTCCTTTATCTAAACTGACATCATGATCATTTGATTCATATCCACAAGATTGGAATTGTCTTACATTTTTTTCATCAACTTTCACATTAGCACTCTCAACTATCTTTCTCATTCTCTTGTTATAACATCGGTAGACCTTGCTCTCAATAGAATAACCAAGAAAAATTCCTTCATCACATCTAGCATCAAATTTTCCTCAATCTTCATCTCTTTTGGTATGGCATTTACTTCCAAAAATTCTGAAATATATAATTGTAGGAACATGACCAAACCATATCTCATAAGGAGTCTTACTAGTATCACCTTTGATATGCACCTGGTTAAGAGTGTATACAACAATGCTCATAGTTTCTCTCCAATAGATATGCAGAACATTTCCTTCAATCATCATGCTTCTGGTAGCTTCCTGAATTGTCATGTTCTTTCTCTCCATAATGTCATTATGTTGAGGGGTCCGCAGAGCAGATATTTGTCTCTTCACTCCATGCTCTTCAAAAAATGCATTGAACTCACCAAAAGTGAATTCACCACCTCTGTCAAATCTTAGACACTTCAGCTTCAGTCTAGTCTCAATCTCAACCATAGCTTTGAAAATCTTGAACTTCTCCAATGCTTCAAATTTCTCCCTTAATAAAGTAACGCACATCATTCTTGAATAGTCATCACTCAACAACATAAAGTACTTGTCTCCCTGCAAGTTTCTCACTCTATAAAGACCACATAAATTAGTATGCACAAGATCCAATAATCCATTAGAATGATATTGTTTTCTTTTGAAAGTAACTCTTGTCTACTTCCCTAATTGACATTCCTTGCATACCGGATTAGTAGGCTTTACCAACTTAGGAAGATCTCTTACTGCTTGAGTAGAACTTATCTTAACCATGCAATCAAAATTCACATGACACATCCTTCTATTCCATAACCAACCTTCATCAATCTGAGCAATCAAACAACTTTTACCACCAGTATTCAAGTGAAAGATATTACCTTTAGTCTTTGTCCCTGATGCAATCTCAATTCTGGAACCACTTCAGATCTTACATTTGTCATTCTTAAATTGCAAGTCATATCCCTTGTCAACCATCTATCCAACACTCAAAATATTATGTTTTAGACCTTCTACATATAAGACATCATCAATATTATGCTTACCATCAAGAGAAATGGAACCTCTACCATGGATTATACCAGCTTTGTCATCACCAAATCTTACTACACCACCATCATACTTTTCCATACTCACAAACTTACTCTTATCACCTATCATATATGACAGCAGCTACTATCAATAACCCATTCATCTTTCTCTTCAACTTTAGTAGCCAAATCTTTCTCCTCATTAATGCAGCTAGTAGAATTAGTAGACATCAAATCATCTTGCTTGATAGCAATAAACACCCATTCATCTCCTAAATTTCCCATATCAAATTCATCAGTCACACCTTAATCAGCAGTATAATAACATTTCTTCTGATACTTAGGCTTGTATGGTTTGAACTTACAAACTCTTTATGGGCACCTTGAAGCAAAATGTCCTATCTTATTACATGAAAAGAATTTAAGAGGTAATTTCCCTTCATACTTACCGGCTCCTTTAGGCAATCTCCTAGCAATAAGGTCTTCAAGCTCCTAAAGCTCTCTTTCTTCTTCTTTAAGTTCTCTCATCTCCTTTTCATATTTGGACACCCTTGTAGAACTTTCTCCTAGATCATAATTTTTCTTCCTGGAAACAATAGCTTTGAATGCAAATTTTGACCTAGGAAGAGATTCACCAAATTTGCTCAACTCAAAGGCAGCAAGCTTGCCAATCAACATGTCTCTAGTCACATTTGTCACCATCTGGCTCTCCTCAATAGAAGAAGCTTTGTGTTTGTAAGTAGGAGGCAAGGATCTCAACACTTTAGCTATAATCTCTGATTCTTCCAAAACTCCACCAACACATTTGATGCTCAACATGAACTCATTCACTTTCTGCATAAAGGAGGTAATATTCTCATCTTCACCCATTCTTAGCTTCTCATACTTTCCCTTTAGGCTCTGAAACTTAGCAACTTTCACATGGCTATCACATTCATACAAAGTCTCTAACTTCTTCCAGATCTCATGAGCAATCTACAAATCCATCACATCTATCATTTTAGAATTTGTCAAGGCACTCAACAATGCCTCCTTAGCTCTAATATTGAATTCAACTTCCTTTAACTCATCTGAAGTTGTAGGACCATTCAAAGGAACATTATACACATTCTTAGTAATCTTCCAGTAATATTCACCAATGCATCTTAAGTGACACTCCATCTGGTTTTTCCAAAGAGAGTAATTTGTTCCATCAAATCTCAGACTATCCTTCTTGTAAGAATAGGTTGCCATTCCAAATCACCTCAAGTGGTCAAGCTTCTTTCGAAGGATATGGCTCTGATACCAATTGTTGGAAACAAGGCAAAAAATTGAGAGGGGGGAGTGAATCCATTTTCTCAACAACTTTACTTAACTCAAACATAATTTCAGATCTGATAATTAACTGTGAAAGTATAAATCAACACCACATCAATAACACGCATAACACCAAGATTTTTTATGTGGAAAACCCGATCAAGGGAAAAACCACGGTGGGAACCTACCCACAATATGATGATACCCTATTAGAAGTATATGAAATATTACAATGGTGAATGCACATGCATTCAAACACACTGCCTAGAGCTCACTACTCAAAACGCATAACAAGGAGGGCTACAACCCTTGGGAAGACTCATTGTCTTACAAACATATTCGGATTACATCTGGAAGATCGTGAATTGATAGAATAGAATCTCCACATGCTTGGTTACAATTCCAATTAAGCACACAACACATACTCTACTCTTCCATACTTCTTCACACTTCTTCGCATTACTTCTCTACTACCAAATGATTAATATATTGTTCGCACACATAGACACCTCTCCTCTCTCACATGAGTATAACATTTATTTAAATACATATCATCAACCTATCTTTCAAGGTCAGCTCAACACATCATAAATTACAAAGATATAACCATACACGCTACAATATTACATGCAGACCAAAACAATGTCGGCTAAGACATAGTATGGACCTAAATCAACACCTCGAACATGAAACACCTCCAAGAATTATGCCTTGAACATCCACAACACGCTACAATCATCATGTTGGACAAGAACATGAAGAACACCACTAGATCAAGGAAAATCATCAATAAAGTGCACAACGATCAATGCATACCATCAACATGGTTAGGACACGATCTAGAAACATCCACAAGCATCATGAATTACCACAGTAACAACCACACCAACTACTAGAATCTTCATCATCATTATACTGAACTTCAAGAACACTAATTGAACTGACTGTCAAACTGAAAGATTCACTTGCGGACCTCCAAATCACAAACCATCTGAATTGAGGACACACCAAAATGTCCCAAACATTGCCAAATCTGAAAACCAATATATTGCAATGCGAAGCAAAATACTGAACAATTGAGAAACCAACCTCAATACCGGATCTCATAACTTGATCAAATGTTCATGCGAACCTTTGAAACTATAGCGGAATCAACTAGAGATACTTATCTCAAAACCCTTCAATATACAACAACTCATCTGCAACACACTGGCCAAACAAACTCACTTAATCTAACTGCAACACTGGAAAACATAGAGGAATATGTTGACATCAATGACAACAACACATTCCAGCAAACTTCTCAACAATATCCATCAGTAATAACATGTATCCATAGTACAAGTCAAAGTCAAGTTAGATTGTACTATTGAATAAGTCATAGTTAGTTGTACATTTCCTAATTTTTCTCATAGCCCCTATCCTATATATATGACAATGCTCATTTGTAAATAATCATCTTTATGCATAGCAACAAAAATCAGCCAGTTTGTGTAGCAATGTAAGACTTTTATTTTATTTTGCAAATCAATTTCAAGTGAATAGAAAGGAGCAATTGTGCATTAAATCTTTGTGTTGGAGCATTTTCTTATAAGATTACAGTGTTCTAATGTCATCATTATTACACAACCTTGAAATTTACTTGAGGTAGTGTGTTGTGGCTTTTAAGTTTAAAGTGGTTTTATATATGATTATAGTCTTTGAGTTGTAATACTAGATTTAGAGATAGTAATCAACATCTTAATTAGAGAAGGTTTGAAGTCTTTGATCTGCAAATGTTATGTCCTTTATAAGTTAGTCAGTTTGTCTCATTCTTTTTTGCACACAAGTTTAATTTTGGGAAAATGAATTTGAAATGTGACATACACAATTGATCCAAGTTTTCTGGATAGCATCCTTGATCATCACAGGCGTTTAGATGTTTGAAGAGCCAACTTCTACACTAGAGAAGAAGATGAAGTACAAATATCAAAAATATCAAAATACCATCTCTCCTTCTTCAGTGGCCTCAAACATTGGTGAAATCAAGGATACTAAGATGGGTCATGTGGACAAGTTAGAGTCTATTTAGAGAACTAGGAAACATTCAACTACTGTTGGTATGCAATTTCTCCTGAACAACAACATTCACCTTGTTTCCTCTTTCCTAGTGGCATCTTTGGAGCCCGAATTCATCTTAGCTTGTGCCATTCGCTTTGACAAAGAGACTAAGTCAATAAAAGATGTTGTTGGTAGAGTTGTAATCAGATTGGATGAAGAGATTTTTGATAAAAAAATTCAAATGTCCTACTGCAAAAAGAGTATGTCAAAATTTGCAATTTGCAAAGATTATTTTTCTTCTTATTATATGCATTTACAATTTTGTCTTGACATCCTACTTGTCATTTGAAAAAATGTAATAACATGTAGCCATAGTACAAGTCAAAGTCAAGTAGGGTTGTACTATTGAATAATTCATAGTTAGTTATACATTTCCTAATTTTTCTCATAGCCCCTCTCCTATACATATGAGGGTGCTCATTTGTAGATAATCATCTTTATGCATAGCAACAAAACTTTACCTGTTTGTGTAGCAATTTAAGACTTATTTTATTTTGCAAATCAATTTTGAGTGAAAAGGAGAAATTGTGGATTCAATCTTTGTGTTGGAGTATTTTCTTATGAGGTTGCAATGTTCTTATGTCATTGTGATTACATAACATTGAAATCTACATGAGGTATTGTGTTGTGACTATTAAGCTTAAAGTGGTTTTAAGTATGATTTTATAGTCCTTGAACTGTAATATTGGATTTAGAGATAGTAATCAACATCTTAATTAGAGGAATAAACATAAGAAACAGGATGTCAATATTATGGAGCTTAAGGAACAGGTGTAGAAAAAGAATCTGGACTTCAACCAGAATTTGGAGGAGGAGACCACTGGGGAAGGTTTTGAACAGAGAATCGTAAAAGTTGGTAAAATCACTATTGGAGACACCTCCAATAAGGAAAAAGACAACTCTGGTGAGAAATCACCCTCCTCAAATCCTCCTCCTGAGGGTTTGAAAGGCTTTGTGGACACCATTGATTGGCTAATTTCCAGTTACAAGAAAGTTGTGGAGGATATAAAGAAGCTCAATCACAGAGTCCAAATCCTTGAGACTATTAGTTTTGGCGGAGGCAAGTCAATGGCAGAACATGTTGAGGATTTGACTAAAACCATTGCCAGAGCCAAAGAGATCAGAGACTCCTTTAACCCCAAGTTCGAGAAAATCGAGAAAGACCTGAATGAGAGGAAAAATAATGAGATTAGTATGGATCAAAGAATGAAGGAAACTGATAAAAAATTCAATAAAATTGAAGCCTTAAAAGCATTGCAGAACAAAGCTTAAATATTATGAAGGCCTCAGCTGGCAATACAAAAATCCTCATCAACAAAATGGAAGAGAAGGACTCCCTGGAGATTGAACCTGACATGGATGGCATGGGAGAAGTGCAAGGACCTAGAACAAGGACCAGAGGTAAAAACAAGGAGAAAAAACCAAACAAGGACATGGAAGAATTCAAAGTTGTCGCGGAAAACTATGATCAGGTGGTGAATAAGGCGGAGGAGCTCCTTAAGTCTTTTTAGTTGTGTTGTGTTTTCTCTGGTTTTTTTTGCTCTGTTGTTCCTTTCTTTTGTTGTCCTTTTGGTTGACTGGTTTTTGCCAGTCATTTTGTAAGTTGTTCCTAGCAGATCTGGATGCTTTTTGATGAACTATTTTATGCTCCTATGTTAAAGGTTTCAGGTCCTTAAAACCTGTTTTTCTTATTAATCAAAACATCTTAATTAGAGAAGGTTTGAAGTCTTTGAGTTGCAATATACTTTAAATTATTTGTGCTACTATATATTACATCTTTGTTATTTAATTTGTAAAAAGGGTTGCAGAAGTCTTTAAGCTTGTGTTAGCTCCTGAAATCATATATTGCATTGGTGCACATGGGGTTATTCTTTTGTTTAATCTTGTGGTATTAGTTATTATTGTTTATTACCATTCTTATTTGTATGTCTTGAGAAAATATATTATTCTAAAATAAAAGAACAAGAGGAACATCAATCCTGAAATAAGAGGAATTGATGAATGTAACACCAAAATAATTAGTTTAGTTTTAGTTCCTAGTCAAGAGTTAATTGGAAGAAAGAAATAAGAAGGCAACCTCCCCTCTATGAGGAGGAATTTAATATCACGTACTATGGTTGAAACTAGAATTTTGTAAACCTTACAGTTTACAAAAATTTCACCCAACACAGGGTGTGTGTTTTTTTCAAGGGGTCAAAAGTGTTTTTGAAAACACAAATAAATGAGGGCTTAATTAATTTTTGACAGACCTAAGGTAAAAAAAGTACCTATGTAGTTTGTCCTTGGCTACATTTTTTACCTTATGAGAATATTCTAATATTCCTCTCTTGTTAATTTTTTAATTAAAAATAGGGAATATTCTTTGAGCAAAGCATCTCCAAGGAATCTCTTGCCAAGTCAACAAAATCTTGACACATCACTTGAATCTTGTCCCAGTCAAAAGATTTTTGCCACATCAACATGCCACCTTAACACCCATTTAGAAAGGAATCTTACTGACATCATCATTTTGTTGACTAGTTTGACCCCAAACCATATAAATCCATCCTCATATTTGTGCTCATAACTTGGTCATACAAGATCCATTTTTTAACTTCCGCATATCATCAGAAAGCTAGCTCTGGCACCAATCTATAAATGGTGGTAGTTTTGTAAAATTTTGATCTAGGTATTTACTACAAGCCTCCAAAGTCAAACTTTTTTTTCTCATTTTTGGAGCCATAACTTAGGCAAACAGACTCTATTTTTTTACTTTCCCACATCATTAGAAAGCTCTTGGAGTCACCTATTCAAATCAATGGGTATCTTTTTCAGATTTTTTCTCAAGTTCTCAATAATTTTAAATGACTTGATTTCTTTATTTTAGGCTTTATCTTCATTCCAATTGCATTAGGGTTTGTGGTTCCTTTTTATGGAGGGGTCAATTTGTCTTTTCGAGATCCTATTCACACCTCAACCCTATGGAAGAATGTGTTGTTCATCTTATGCACTATAACTATCACACCTAGAAGGATCAAATTACTAGGTTACTTAAGTCCAAGGGTTTGTGTTCTACTTTGGATGAGACCCAACCCACCTCGGATCATCCATTTAATGTTTTTCAACACATAAATAAGATGGATGAGGCTAAGGGATTAATTGTCATACATGTTTCTAATAGTTTTGTTTCACCTTGATTCGTGTACTACTATGTGATCCATTTGAAGGATTTTTGTGGGAAAGTTAATGAGTTGTGGGCAATGTAGCTAGAGATGGAGTTGACCATATTGGTGCCTAATTCATTTCCCACTATTAAGGACTTTCTGGAGAAGGTCAAATCTCTCAAATCTTTATTGAAAGGTTGTTGTAAGGAGAAACCTAACAAAGAGTGTGTCTGGTTGATCTTGCCTAAGATTTGAGGACGTTTTCAGGTTTTTGCTTCTAAATTTTATGACTCCATGGATTCTTTGGGTATAGCCTTCACTTTTCCCTCTTTTGAGATCTTTTGTGAGCAGTTGACGTGGGAGCAGGCTTTGTTGACTCAGTGTGAAATCTTCACTTTCTGGCTCCTCCTCCCAGGCCTTGGTTTCTTAGCCCTCTAAGGTAAAATGAAAGAATTCAAATCCTAAGACATAATCTTCATCGAGTAATGATAGTCCCTCCAAACCCCCTCAATAGTCATATCAAAATTCTAGATCCAGTCCACCACTTTCTAATTCTTCTAAGTCTGGTGAGTCTTCCTCCAAGACAAAGAAGAAAATGTCTAGTGAAACTTGCAGTTTTTGTGGCAAGGAGGGACATATTTTCACTAGATGTTGGAAGAGACTAGAGGCCTTAGAGAGTTTCATGCAACAAAATCACATTTCAACCTCTGATTCTTCTTCCTCAAATAAAGGAAAAGGTTAAGCTCTTTCTGCATGGGCCTTGTCTTTAGATTCTACTTGGATACTTGATTTTGGTGCTTCCCAACATATGACACACTCTCAGGATCTAGTTGACTCTCTTTCAAATTATAACACTGCATAGATTGTAGTGGGAGATTCTACTCAACTTTTAGTTGTTGGTTCAAGCCTTTTTCAACTTGAGGATGACTTCCTTTGAGATGTGCTTGTTGTGCCTAAGATCTCCAACAACCTTCTCTTAGTGTATTAAAAAAAATGAGTTCACACCACATGATGTGATTATCAGAGACCTCCATGATCTAAAATTTGTTGTGGCTACTAGGATTGTTGATTTTACATCTTGATTATACCATTTTGATGGTTTTGAGATTTTATCTCTTATTGGTTCTTCCTTCATAACTCATGCAGATTTGGTATGAACAAAATTCAACATGAATGTTTTGGTCATGTCAACTATAGGTATCTATAGAAGATGAACATTTAGTGTTTGGTTCTTGGCCTACCTCAACTTTCTTGCATTGATTGTGTTTGTCAAGGTTAGGTATAACCCACCATGCTAAGCTACCCTTGGAGTGAGTTCATACCGACATCCTTTCTAACTCCATCTTTTCCGAGGGCCAAGTATGTGGTTACATTAATTGATGAGTTCTCTAGGCATACATGGGTGTACTTTATAAAGTACAAGAGAGTGATGTCTTTGATTTCTTCAAGAGGTATAAGGCATTTGTGGAGAAGCAGTCTAGTCTTTCTATCAGTGGTTATGCACAAATAATGGGGGGGAGTATGCCAATTATGCATTCTGATACTTTTGTATTGAGCGTAGCATCCTTCGTCAACTTAAAGTTCCTTCTATCCCTCAATAAAATGGTGTTTCCAAGAGGAAGAACAAAAAACTTTGGGAGATGGCTAATTGCATGATTTAGTCTCAAGATATAGATGTATCTTTTTGGGCTGAGGCAGTGGATTGTTATAATTACATTCAAAATAGGATGCCTCACAAGACATTGCAATAGATGACTCCTAAGGAGGCTTTGTCCTGTATCAAGCTTGATGTGTCTTTATTTAGAGTTTTTGGGAGTCTGTGTTAGGCATTTATTCGAGAGTAAATCCATGGAGAGGAAGAGCCAACCATTGATCTTTGTTGGCTACTATGAGGATTCTAAGGTTCATAGGTTATTTCATCTTATTTTCAAAGGTTTTATTTGCACAAGATGTCCAGTTTGATGAATGCTATCCTCTAATGGACTCTCCATCACTAGCTTCTTTATCACTTCCTACTCCTCCATTTTTTTATTATTTGCCTTATGAGTATGAGGGAGATGTTTCAGTTTGGCCCCCAACACCTATCCCACCACTTCCTAAGTGGGCCCATAGTATTGTTGATGCAGTTGGAGATTAGGAAGGTGATCATTTAGATTCTTGTCATACTGATTCACAAATTTCTAGGGTCTCTCTTATGAGTAAGGCTATTTCTACTAATCCTTAGAAGTTTTTAGATGTGATAGGTATTCCAAAGTGGGATCAGGGTATGGTCGAGGAGTATTATTTACTGATGAAGAACCACACTTGGGATCTTGTTCCTCTTCCTAAGGGAAGAAAGTTTGTGCAATGCAAGTGGGTGTATCATACCAAGTATGTTATAAATGGTTATATTGATAAGTATAAGGTTCGTCTTGTTGCTAAGGGGTTTTCACACCTTGAGCGCATTTATTATTCTGAGACTTTTTCTCTTGTTTCCAAGATGAATTTCATTTTCCTTGAAATTTCTCTTGCAGCTTCATAGGGATGGTAAATTTATTTGAATGAATGTGAAGAGTGCCTTCTTGCATGGTGATCTTCATGAGGAGATCTATATGGAGAAACCACAGGGTTTTGTGTAGGACTCTTTGCTTGTTTACATGCTTCGATGTTTGTTGTATGGTCTCAAGCAAGCCCCTCAGGCTTGGTATGAGAAGATGGATACATTTTTTCTTTCTATTTGTTAAAATGTTGCCTTTTTGATCCCACAGTTTACACTCAACACTAGGATGTATATATTTCGATATTGATCTTGTATGTGGATGATTTGATTCTTTCATCCAGTTCTTATTTCATGATTTAGAGTGTTCAAAGAGAATTAATGGAGCAGTTCAACATGATAGATCTTGGTATGCTCTTGATATTCTTTAGACATTTAGCATGCTTGATTGCAATCTTTCCCCCACACAATTTCAATTGGGAGTTTTGTTGTCTTCTAATTGTTCTACTCCTTTATTTGATGCTACATTGTATAAGTAGCTGGTTGGCAATCTTTTGTACTTGACACACACTTGTCCTAATTATTCCTTTGTGGTTGGTCTAGTGTGTCGGTTGCCAAATGTATCTTGAGGCACATCTAGGGCACATTGCACTTTTTGATTCATTATACATCAGGAGACTCTAAGATTTTTTACTTCACTAACTCAAATTAGGCTGGTAATTTTAATGATTGGAAGTCTACTTTTGGTTTTACTTTTTGTCTTGGTTTTGGCCCCATTACATGGTCTTGCAAGAAGCAATCTTCTATTGCATTATAATCTATTAAGGCTGAGTATCAAACAATAGTTCTTGCTAGCCAAAAGGTTTTATGGCTTCATCAGTTGTTGATAGAGTTTAATTTTCCTACTAATGGTCTCACTATTCTTTGGTTTGACAATTAGAGGGCCATTCACATTTCTTGCAACCCAACGAAGGATCAACAAACTAAGCATATTGAGATCCACATGCACTTCATTCAACAGTTTATTGATTATGGTCATCTTAGCTTGGATTGCATACCTATAGAGGAGTAGGTTGCAAACATCTTCACTAAACCCTTGGCATCCCCATGCTATCTTCAGTTGTGATAGATGCTTGGGGTGAAGGAAGTTTTCCTTGGTGGGCCTATCTAAAGCCTAGGCCTTCCTTCATTTTTTTAGCAGTTTATATTTTTCTCATGCATTGCATCTCTTGCTTTTGGAGAGGGGTTTTTTCCCACATGGTTTTTCTCCTTTTCTCTACTTAAAGAGATTTTCATTGGTTTGTAAATGGGTACCTGATCAAGCCTTTTGTTGTTGGGACCCATTTCCATTCATGCATTTATATTTTTACTACTCATCCTAAGTTTCAATTAAGGGGGGGTGTTAGAGCATATTTAGTTATTAGTTACTTTTTAACAACCGGTTATGTGTTTGTTTGTTTTTTCTTAAGTTCACTTAGGAGTGTTTATTTTAATTATGCATCTAGTTTAGCTTTTATGCATCTAGTTTAGCTAGAGTTTAGCTTTATTTATCTCTTCATGCTTTCACTTTAGTTCTCCTAAATTTAGCTTTGTGTTTTCTTTATAAGCACCTCATTGTACAATTATAACTCATTTTGTATTCTTTTCTGAGTAATATAGCATTCATTTGTGCAACTCTCTCTTGTGGAAGGTGTTCTTGTTTTTTATTTGATCTTGCAAGAGCTTGTGTTGAAAAATTCAACAAATATAGCCCAAGCTCTATGAGTTCTAAGAAGGTTTATGTCTAACCCAGGTAAAGAGCATTAGACTTTTGTTAAAAGGGTTTAATGTACTTGGTTTGGTTTATCATTGTATTGATGATGTAGATAAGTCATTAAATATATAGGGTTTTGTTGATGCAGATTGAGTAGGTTATTTGGATAGTCGAAGGTCCGCTAGTGATTATATGTTTACTTTGTTGGAGGTGCAATGATTTGGATGAGTAAAAGACTACCTATAGTTGTATTTTCCACCATTGAAGCAGAGTATATGGATGATACACATGCCTTCAAGGAGGAAATTTGGTTACAAAGACTCAATAATGGTATTGGTTTTGATTGTAGTATGTAGTGTGGATTGGATGTGACAATCAAAGTGCCATATGTTTGGCCAAAAATCCTATATATTATGATCATACTAAACATGATGATGTTCAGTGTCACTTTTTGCAAGAGATTGTTGAGAGTGGATAGGTATTGATCGAAAAAATTGGCACTTTGGATAATATTGCATATTCTCTTATAAATCCAGTAAGCATGGATAAATTCTTTTGGTGTATGGAAGGCCATGGGCCTTGATCAATGCACTTGATTTGTAGTTTCTATATCTATGGGGTAATTTACAATGTATGATGTCAAGTAGGATAATTTTAGGATTTGGGTTCCATTAACCTTGTAATTCCTTTAATTTATTATTTTCCTAATATCTTTTGTAATTTTTTGATAAGAGGTTAAGTTGTTTAATCAATGATGGTGAAGGAGAGCATGTAAAGACAAAGTTACTTTTACTATTTTTCCTTGAGGACAAGGACAAAATAGCTAGGTGACCCCTTTTGGAAGCTTCTATTTTGAGGTGGTTGGACACTTATCAAAGGTTGTAAGAGCATCTATGATGGTTATGACAATCATTATTGATTCTATGACAATATTTATGATACAATCCTCATGCAGGTTCCCATACATGAGAGATGTCTTATGACAACTATAAGAGTATCTGTAAGAGGATATTTAAGTGTTTTTGACTCATTTAAAGGAGATACACATGAGTTTTTCTAGGTGGTTTTGTAGCTTGTTGTTTGGTGATACCATGGTGGTATTCATCCTCATAAATCTCTATAAATTGGGGCCTTAAGTTAGAGTTATTCATTCAGTCTTGTTGAATTTTCAAGATATCGAAGTGCTACCAAATTTTACAAAGGTCTACAAGAGAATAGTATTGTTGTTGTAATATTCATTTGATTAGTAATATACTTGCCTCTCTTTCTATGGTGGTGTTTTTTTCCAAAAGGGTTTCTCAACATAAATCTAGTGTTTCATGTGTAACGGTTTTCTTTTTCTTGTATTGATTCTACAATCATTTTGATAACGGTTAATATTTGTTTTGGATTTGCAATAATGTTCATTTAAATTTCATATTGCAAGCTTTCTTCACCTTGTTTTTAACAACTCTTTCTTGCATATTACATCTTATCATACTACAAATGTTCTAGAAACATTGTTTGCTAAACTAAGATCATCAGAACCATTAAAGGACATCTTCCATCAAGAAATATCATCATCATAATCAAGCTTCTTACCATCAGCCATATCATATTGATCATAATTGATGGACACTAGGATGTCAAACACCCTGGGGTGGTGGACATCCACAACATAGAGCCACTGCAACCACACTCTAACAAAACTCAATTGTTACCAACAATCCCCCATCACTTACTGAGTGTAGACCTCATACACCAAGAAGGTGGACATCCATAACACAAAGCAACTGCAATAATTCCTACCATGGGTATACAAGAATAAAACATCCTCATTATCACTGATATTCAACATACTTTACCATCACACTCATACATGATACCATAGCACACTAGGTATAGACATCAACACCAAAGAGGGTGGAAGTCCATAACAAGAAACATCTTTGCACAACTATGCATAGAATATTTGAATCTCCAACAACCTTCTACACATTTACTTGAAGGATAACACCTTGTCAACACCTGAACAATCAATTTCTAGTAATCACATGGACTTCAACAACATCATAAACACAAGTTAGCAACATATAGTTCCATAAGGTTCAACATAGCCATATCATCAATGACAAAAATTCCAATTCTCTTTCTCATATCAATCTTGACAACACCATGTGACATCTATAGACATTGAAAATTGAACCGCACTTGCGAGCACTAATTTTACTAAATTTTCCTCTTTAATTAAATTGTTTTATTATTTAATTAGTTCAACATCATTCTTCTAATTTAACCTAATTCTTTTGATTAAAATTTAAATGTTAAAATTTTCCTTTGCTCGTAACTAAATAATTTTGTATTATTTAATTATCTAATTTTATTGCAACATTAATTAAATAATAAAAATTATTTAATTAATTATTTCATCACCTCACTTTGATTAAATAATCTTTATTATTTAATTAAATTCAATTTCTATATTTGCATACTTAAATAATTATTCCAAATTATTTAGTTAGCTAACAATGTCCTCTTAATTAAATAAATTTCCAAATTTATTTAATCTCATTTACTTCTCATTTCAACAAAAAAATATTTTCACTCCAAATTCAAATTAATTTCATTTCCCTCTCATTCCAATTTAATTTTATGTTTTCGTTCATCCAAATTCACCAAAATGTTGATTTAATTCATTCTCCAACATCACATATTGAAAATCCTAATTGCCATTAACTCTCTATGAGTCATCAATCACCTTTTTTTCTAACTGATTAATTAGTCTACTATTTTCAAAATCACCTTTTTTTGACTAATCAATCAATTTTCCTAACTATTCAAGCAAATCAGTCTTCAAGTCAATCAAATGAGTGAAATTTTTAATCAAAGTCAGTTACATTGTGTAATGATCTCCCATCAACTTGTCTTGTGAATCCTCAACCATTGTTCAACTATGTTCTCAAATTGATCTCAATTGTCAATTTAAATCGAGAAAAATAATAAATTCAAGCTCAATCTCTATTATCAACAACCACTATCTTCATATTTGTGTGCGCCAAGATTGCAAGTTTTCATAAAGTAGGATTATAAGAGCCATCATACAACACAAGGAGAAGAAGGAAAATGGAGGTTAGATGCATGGAATTAGCAATGGATCTTGGTTTTCTTTAATTTCCATCATTTGATTGTTGATTTTCTTTATGAATTCCTTTATTGTTTTGCAATTGTAAATTTTGTGATAGAATTGGGGTTTATGGTTGCCTAGTTTATCTATTACATATATTTCCCTTCATATTTTCACATGCTTACGACATCAATGACAATACTACACTGAGGGCTAATGCCAATGGATAACACTTACAACAATCTCCAATATCTTCCTCAATACATTGTGTTAAATTTTGCATCAAAACCACTTGCAAGATCAAATGACAAACAAAACGCCTTCCATAAACAAGAGCTGCACAAATGATTGCTATATTACACAAATACAAGAATACATAATAAATTAAAATTGTACAATAATGTTCTTATAAAGAAAACACAAATATTCCTTAGGATAAATTTAGGAGAACTAAAGTGAAAGTATGAGGAGCTAAATAAACCTCAACTCTAGCTAAACTAGATACACAAAAGCTAAATTGGAAGCTAGCATTCCTAAGTGAACTGAAGAAAAAAAGAATAACCAATTATAAAAAAGTATTTAATAGCTAAATATGCTCTAACACCACCCCCCCCCCCCCACCCCCCTTAAATGAAACTTAGGGTGAGTAAAAAAAAATTTAAATGCATGAATGCAGAAATGTGTCTCGACAACAAAAGGCTTGATTAGGTACCCATGTAGAAAGCAATGAAGTGTCTCATATTGGATTAAAGGAGAAAAAACCATGTGGTAAATATCCCCTCTCTAAAATTGAGATGCAATACATTAAAAGAAACATGAATTGCTATAAAAAGAAGGCCTCGGATAGACCCCCCAAGGACAACTTCCTTCACCCCAAGCATTGACAACAATTGAAGATAACGTGGGGATGCCAATGGTTTACTGGAGATGTTTGTAACCTACTCCTTTATAGGTATGTAATCCAAGCTAACTTGTGCTTAGTCTACTAATGCTCCACTGGGTTGAAAGAAATGTGAATGGCACTCTAATTGTCACACCAAAGAATAGTGGGACTATCAAAAGGAAAACCAAACTCTATCAACAACTAACAAATCCATAAAACCTCCTAGATAGCAAGAATTATTACACGATACTCAGCCTAAGTAGATGATGATTAAATTGTATACTTCTTCTTGGAATGCCATGTAATGGGGTCGGAACCAAGACAAAAAACAAAGCCTAAAGTAGACTTTCCATCATAAATATTAAAAGCCTTATCTGAGTTAGTGAAGCCAACAATCCTAGACTCTTCTTACGTATAATGAATGCCAAATTGCAACATGTCTTAGATGTACCTCAAGATACATTTGGCATCCTTCTAGTGACTCTCTTGTGGATAGTGAGTGAACTAAGAGACTAGACCAACTGCAAAGGAAATATCAGGACATGTGTGTGTCAAGTTCAAAATATTGTCAGCCAACTACCTATAAAATGTAGGATCAACTAAAGGAGTAGAACAACTAGAAGACAACACAACCCCTAATTGAAATTGTGTGTAGGCAGGCTTGCAATCAGGCATGCCAAATCTCTAAATCATATCAAGTGCATACTTTGGTTTACAAATGGAAATCCCATCCAAAGACTGAGTAACCTGAAGACCAAGGAAGTAATGCAAAAGAGAAAGATATATCATGTCAAATTCCTCCATGAACGCTTATGGAACACTCTGAATCATGGAAGAACTATCTATAAGAATCAAATCATCCACATATAAGACCAAAATCAAAATATCTCCCTCTTGTCATTGAGTGTAAATTGTGAGATTGGAATGAAAATGTGTGAAACTCGTATATAGTAGGAGTGTGTTCATCTTCTCCTACCAAGCCCGAGGGACCTGCTTTAGACCATACAACAAACTTTGAATCTTGCAAACAAGTGAAGAGTCCTACAAAAAAACTCTATAGTTTCTCCATATATATTTCCTCATGAATATCGCCATGCAAGAAGAAACTCTTCACATCCATATGATATACTAACCATCCCCGTAAAGTTGCAAGAGAAAGTACAAGGTGAATAGAATCCATCTTGGCAATAGGAGCAAAAGTCTCATAATAATCAATGCCCTCAACTTGTGAAACCCACTTAGAAATAAGAAGAGTCTTATACTTATCAATGAAACCATCTGCAAAATATTTGGTACGTCACACCCACCTGTACCACACCAACTTTCTTCTCCTAAGAAAAGGAACAAGATCCCAAATGTGGTTCTTCATCAATGAAGAATACTCTCTTGCCATATCTAAAAACTTCCAAGGATTAGTAGAAATAGCCTTGCTCATAAGACAAACCTCATAACTTAGTATATGAGTGTGGCGAGAATTTGAAGGATCTCCTATTCAATCTCTAGTTGCATTAATAGTACTAAGATTCCACTTAGAAAGTGGTGGGAGCTCAAGTGGAAGAAAGAATACTCAATAAATGAATGAGGAATTGAAAGTTTCATAGAAGCTAGTTATGGTGAGTCCATCAAAGGAAAACACTCATTAAATTAGACATCTTGTTGAATCAAGATCTCCCTAGAAATGGGAACAAACAACCTATATGCCTTGGAATTCTCACAAGAGCCAACAAAGATTAGTATGTAACTCTTCCTCTCCATGGCTTTCCTCTTTGTATCTAGAATAAATGCCTAAGCTGCAGTCCCAAAAACTTTGAATGAAGACACACTAGGCATGACATGAGCCCAAGTGATGCAGAGGAAAATTAATTGCAAAACTTGTAGATAAATATATGATTAGGACCCAAACCCCACACTCCTAAGGTGATTCAAGTGCATCTAATGCCTCTAAGAGGCTCAAAACTTGTCCTCCACTAAGCAAAGTGGATTCTCTACCTCTACACCAATTAAACACTCCCAAAAAAAATGTATCTAAGGTTCATAAGACATCAAGACTCCATTTGTCAAGACAACTCAAGTATTAGCCTGAAACTAGGCCTAGGCTCCTACTAGCCCTACAAACACTGTTTTAGGTGATTATCATCCCAAAGTTGCAAATCACCAGAAAAAAAAATCACATATTAGGATACCCTTTGTAGCCAAAAATAAAATATCCAAACTCAGGTACTGTTACTTTGGACCAACAATCTCAAAAACTCACTGTCCTCTGTATCCGGTAGGCTAATTAGGCCACATTTGCAAAGGAAGTTCTTTCAAAACACATCTCTAGAAAGAACCCTTCTGTACAGTATTTGGTTATGATCCAAAACCAATTATTTTCTAGGTTGTATGGTTAGGTAAGGATTCGATATTCCCTAACCCCCAAACCCTCAGTAATTCACCCTTAAACCTAGGGCTTGTGCAAAAAATCATCCAAACACACTTCTAGAATCAAATGAAGTTTGATTCACCATGTCCCCAACATACTCTTACTGTTTCAAACATGAAAGTAGCCCCTCCTTAAGGCTGATCTGTTACTGCTATAACTATGGCACAAAAACCATGCATTACTAGTCAATCCTCTACGGTGTACACCAAACTTTTTCTTCTTCCTATCAATAAATTTTTGGGAATGTATGATACAAGTTAGGGTTGATCCAATTCATAGGAAACAAAGTTTTACATCTATGGTTGGATCATTATGTCAAAGGAAACCAACAAAACAGTAAATAAAAGACTACAGACTTAGGAATGTACAGTACAATGTGTGATTCCAGGTTTATTGAAGCTTCAGCAGATTAAAAACATGTAAGCATGCATAGAAACTACCCTCACTTCATTAGAAAACCAATAGCAAAACTAATTTAGTGCAAAGAAATTATATAAACCACATATTTGTAGGAAAATAAATGAGTTTTATTGCTATCGAGTTGCAGTCCGCATAATCTATACTTGCTTGTGTTCTCCTCTCCCATCAAAATGCCTCTCAGGGATTTAAGTAGGGCTCCAACAACTGTCCCAACTGATCCATGTAGTTATTTGTCATTACAAATGATTAACAAGCCTATTTTGTCATTTCCCACCAAAATGGCACTAGCCACTATATTCAAATATTTGAATTAAAAACTCTGACTAAACAACCTATTATGACTTCTACCCCAAAACTAATGACTCTTAAAAGATCAAAATGCTTTATTCAAGAGGTCTAAACACTCTTAAGACCATTCCCAATGATATAACCATGAAATCCTATATTTGGTCCTATGGTCCTATTAGGCCCATCAGGACAATTAACCATTACATTAGGATCATTACAATGAAATGCCATAATTGGCTTTAGGACATCAAAATTGAGTCTATTATACCCTTACACGTCCTTGTCATTCTTCCATGGTGTCCTCCAATTTTTCTTCATCTCAAGGGCTTCTGCACCATACTCCCCCCCAATGAAAATTCTCTTGTCCCAAGAGAACAAATCTTCTGTGCTCAAATCTTGTAATTCCTGTGATGGTTTTTTGGTACATGTCTACACCTTGTTCAACTGCTCAAATGGAACTCTCCAACCTCTGCAACCTGCTACGATCTCAAAACAATAATTAGTGCTCAGAAACTTATGTTTTGGTCCCCTCATGGGACTGTCTTTTGTCTTCCCTTGGTGTCTTCTTTCATCTGCTATTTGATCTGCCTTTTGGTGAAAACCAATGCCACCATGACCGCCCTTCTTCTGCACTCCAATAGGACACAAAACTGATCCCACCATTACACCATCCTCCTAATATTCCACGGTACATCTATGCTTACTAACTTGTTATTATCAACCACCATCTTTTGCTTCACAGGAGCCTTATCTCTAACCTGCAAACTCACATGCATTGGATCTCCAAAACATATGACACTTTTGTCATTTGAGTCAACAACATTCAAAGGATTCATCAAAAATGTTTGTCCATCTTTATGCACAAGTTATCTATTAGTGTATCCATCATGCATTGTCTTTCTCCCATATTGCCAAGGTCTTCATAGGATTAACTGTGCACAAGTCATAGGTACCGCATCCCACAAAACCCTATCATGATATTCCCCAATTGAAAAACTGGCATATGCTTGTTCCCTAATGAGGATATGTTGTTCTTTCCTGACCCAAGTAGCATAATAAGGACTTCTATGAATAAATCTTTATAAATGAAGTTTATTGACAATCTCATAGGAAACCAAGTTATTATGAGAACCTGAATCTAAAATCAATTTGCAAATTTTACCTTGACACAAACATTGAGTTTTGAAAATGGATACCTTATTCTCTTCTTGTTGCTGCAACTTGCCTATATTAAACATGAGGAATTCTCCTTCCAGCACTGGACTTGCTTTCAATGCTTCATTTTTTTCTTTCTTTTCTTCTTCTAGTGTCAAGTTGACTCTCCTATCCTTGCCTCTATCTGATTGTTCCCACTTAGGACATTTAAAAGAAGGATGCCCCACTTCATTACAATTTTAGCATCTGCCTGTGAAAGTGCCTCTACCCGCCCCAAATCTTCCACCTCCTCTTGAATCAGAAGATGTCTCTTTTCCTTTCTCATTTCTTTTTCCTTGGTCCCAATTTATTCTACCACATCTTCATCTTCCTCCTCTTCCACTATTCCCTTGTCTTTCCTACTTCCTCTTCAACTTCTCTTCTTCTCTAATGGCCAACTGAAAACATTCTCCCAACATCCTACACATCTGCAAACCTATTTCATCTTGAAGGTTAAATATTAACCCATTCAAGTACCTTGCTATCTTCTCTTCCTCATCCTCTAGACCCCCTCTGATACTAAGCTTATGAAATTGTTCGGTATAGGACATCACATCCATGTCCTTTTGCCTCAAATTTTGCCTCATCTTCTTCACATGAATTATATAATCAGATGGTAAAAACTGATCCTTAATCAAACCCTTCATTCTAGCCCATGTTGTGATCTTTTCTAGCCCTCTAGCCATCTTGTCATTCTGTATATCAGACCACCATGTCAAAGTTATACCTCTCAACTTAGTTTTTGCAAACTTAACTTTCTTTTCTTCATCCATTTCCTCAAATTCAAAGTAGTTGTCTAAGACATCTAACCAACCTAAGATTTATTCACTATCCATCCTCCCTTGGTAGATAGGTAGGTCAATGTTATTCTTACCTCCACTTTGGACTGCCTTTAGTAATCTCACCAATCTCTTCTCTTCATGATCTTCTTCTCCCCTTCTAGGCTCTTCATGCATTTCCCCTTCATCGTGTGCTCCCACTTCTTCATTCATCTCCTCTCTTCTAGGTTCTCCCCTTTCTTTCTCCAAGGCTCCAATCCCTGCTAGAAGTTGTAACCTCTCTCTCCTTTGTTGTCCATCCTCCCTATCCTTTGTTGCTTCCAACTCCCTCTTTTCGCTCTTCTCTCTATCAAGGGCTTCTATCAACTCCTCTATCTCCCTAGACATTTGATTTTTAGGTGCCATCCTATCAAAACCTTCCTCAAAGATTTACTCACTTATCTGATACCAATTTGATGCAGAGGCAAGAGGAGTAATTGTAAAACTTGCAGATAAATATATGATTAGGACCCAAACCCCATACTCCTAAGGTGATTCAAGTGCATCTAATGCCTCCAAGAGGCTCTAAACTTATCCTCCACTAAGAAAAATGGATCCTCTACTACTACAGAAATTAAACACTCCCAAACAACATGTTTATAAGGTTCATAAGACATAAAGACTCCATTTGTCAAGACAACTCAAGTATTAGCCTGAAACTAGGCCTAGGCTCCTACTAGCCCTGCATACACTGTTTTAGGAGATTATCTCCCCAAAGTTGCAAATCACGAGACAAACAAACCATATATCAGGATACCCTTTGCATCCAACAATAACATATCCAAAACTCAGGTACTATTACTTTGGACCAACAATCTCAAAAATTCATTGTCCTCTGTATTTGATGGGCTAATTAGGCCACATTTGTAAAGGAAGTGCTTTCAAAAAACATCTCCAGAAAGAACCCTTCTATACGGTCTTTGGTTATTATCCAAAACCAAGTATTTTATAGGTTGTATGGTCAAGTAAGGCTTCTATATGTCCTAACCCCAAAACCCTTACTAATTCACCCTTAAACCTAGGGCTTGCTCAAAAACTCATCCAAACACACTTCCATAATCAAATGAAGGTTGATTCACCATTTACCCAACATACTCTTACTATTTCAAACATGAAAATAGCCCCTCCTTAAGACCGATCTGTTACTTCTATAATTATGGCACAAAAACCATGCATTTTTAGTCAATCCTCCACGGTGTACACCAAACTTTATCTTCTTTTTGTCATTAAATTTTAAGGAACATATGATACAAGCTAGGGTTGATCCAATCCATAGGAAACAAAGTCTTACATCTTTGTTTGGATCATTATGTCAAAGGAAACCAACAAAACAGTAAATAAAAGACCGCAGACTTAGGAATGTACAGTACAATGTGTGATTCCAGGTTTATTGAACCTTCAGCAGATTACAAACATGTAAGGATGCATACACACTACCCTCGCTTCATTACAAAACCAATCACAAAACTACTTTAGTGCAAAGAAATCATATAAACCACAGATTTACAGGAAAATAAATGAATTTTATTGCTATTAAGTTGCAATCCGTATAATCTGTACTTTCTTGCACTCTCCTCTATTGTACAAATGCCTCTCAACGATTTAAGTAGGTCTCCAACAACTGTCTTAACTGATCCATGTAGCTATTTGTCATACAAATGATTAACAAGCCTATTTTGTCATTTCCCACCAAAATGGCATTAGACGTTATATTCAAATATTTGAATTAAAAACTCTGACTAAACAACCTATTATGACTTCTACCCCAAAACTAATGACTCTGAAAGGATCAAAATGCTTTATTCAAGAGGTATAAACACTCTTAAGACCATTCCCAGTCCTATAACACTGAAATCCTATATTTGGTCCTATGGTCCTATTAGGCCCATCAGACAATTAACCATTACATTAGGATCAGTACAATGAAATGCCATAATTGGCTTTAGGGCATAAAAATTGAGTCTATTAGACCCATACAACTCCTTTTCATTCTGACATGGTGTCCTCCATGTTTTCTTCATGTCAGGGGCTCCTGCACCATACTCCCCCCACAATGAAAAATCTCTTGTCCCAAGAGAACAAATCTTGTGTGTTCAGAGCTTGTAATTCTTGTGATGGTTGTTTGGTACATGTCTGCACCTTTTTCAACTTCTCAAATGGAACTCTCCGACCTCTGCAACCTGCATCAATCTCAAAACAAGAATTAGTGCTCAGAAACTTATATTTTGGTCCCCTCATGGGTCTGTCTTTTGTCTTCCCTTGATGTCTTCTTTCATCTGCTATTTGATCTGCCTTTTGGTGAACACTAATGCCACCATTACTTCCCTTCTTCTACACTCCAATAGGACACAAAACTAATCCCATCATTACACCATCCTCCCTACTATTCCACTGTACATCTATGCTTACTAACTTGTTGTTATCAACCACCATCTTTTGCTTCATAGGAGGCTTATCTCTATTCTGCAAATTCACATGCATTGGATCTCCAAAACATATGACACTTTTGTCATTTGAGTCAACAACATTCAAAGGATTCATCAAAAATGTTTATCCATCTTTATGCACAAGGTATCTATTAGTGTATCCATCATGCATTGTCTTTCTCCCATACTGCCAAGGTCTTCCTAGGATTAAGTGTGCACAAGTCACAGGTACCACATCACACAAAACCCTATCATGATATTCCCCAATTGAAAAACTGACATATGTTGTTTCCCTAATGAGGATATGTTGTTCTTTTCTGACCCAAGTAGCATAATAAGGACTTCTATGAGGAAACATGCGTAAATAAATTTTATTGACCATCTCATAAGAAACCAAGTTATTATGTGAACCTGAATCTACAATCAATTTGCAAATTTTACCTTGACACAAACATTGAGTTCTGAAAATGGATACCTTATGCACTTCTTGCTGCTGCAACTTGCCTTTCTTAAGCATGAGGAATTCTCCTTCCAGCACTAGACTTGCTTTCAATGCTTCATTTTCTTCTTTCTTTTCTTGTTCTTGTGTCACCTTGACTCTCCTATCCCTGCCTCTATCTAATTGTTCCCACATAGGACATTTAAAATAAGGATGCCCCACGTCATTGCAATTGAAGCATCTACCTGTGAAAGTTCCTCTACCTGCCCCAAATCTTCCACCTCCTCTATATCCTCCTCTTGAATCAGAAGATGTCTCTTTTCCTTTCTCATTGATTTTTCCTTGTTCCCAATTTATTCTACCACCTCTTCCTCTTCCTCCTCTTCCACCATTCCCTCATCTTTCATTCTTCCTCTTCAATTTCTCTTTTGCTCTAATGGCCAACTAAAAACATTCTCCCAACGTCCCAGGCATCTGCAAACCTATTTCATCTTGAAGGTTAAATATTAACCCATTCAAGTACCTTTCTATCTTTTCTTCCTCATCCTCTAGACCCCCTCTGATACTCAGCTTATGAAATTGTTTAGTATAGGACACAACATCCATGTCCTTTTTCACAAATTCTACCTCATCTCCTTCACATGAACTGTATAATTGGATGGTAAAAATGGATCCTTAATCAAACCCTTCATTCTAGCCCATGTTGTGATATTTTCCAACCCTCTAGCCATCCTATCATTCTATATATCAGACCACCATGTCAAATTTGTACCTCTCAACTTAGTTTTTGAAAACTTCACTTTCTTTTCTTCATCCATTTCCTCAATTTTAAAGTAGTTGTCTAAGGCATCTAACCAACCTAATATTTCTTCACTATCTATCCTCCCTTGGTAGATAGGTAGGTCAATGTTATTCTTACCTCCACCTTGGACTGCCTTTAGTAATCTCACCAATCTATTCTCTTCAGGATCTTCTTCTCCCCTTTGAGGCTCTTCATGTGTTTCCCCTTCATCGTGTTATCCCACTTCTTCATTCATCTCCTCTCTTCTAGTTTCTCCCCTTTCTTTCTCTAAGGCTTCAATCCTTGCTAGAAGTTGTAACCCCTCTCTCCTTTATTGTCTATCCTCCCTATCCTTTGATGCTTCCAACTCCCTCTTTTCCCTCTTCTCTCTTTCAAGGGCTTCTCTCAACTCCTTTATCTCCCTAGCCATTTAATTTTTAGGTGCCATCCTATCAAATCTTGTGTGTTCAGATCTTGTAATTCTTGTGATGGTTTTCTAGTACATGTCTGCACCTTGTTCAACTGCTCAAATGGAACTCTCCGACCTCTGCAACTTGCATCAATCTCAAAACAAGAATTAGTGCTCAGAAACTTATGTTTTGGTCCCCTCATGGGATTGTCTTTTGTCTTCCCTTGGTGCCTTCTTTCATCTGCTATTTGATCTTCCTTTTGGTGAGCACCAATGCCACCATTACTGCCCTTCTTCTGCACTCCAATAGGAAACAAAACTGATCCCACCATTATACCATCCTCCCTACTATTCCACGGTACATCTGTGCTTACTAACTTGTTATCAACCACCATCGTTTACTTCACAGGAGGCTTATCTCTAACCTGCAAACTCGCATGCATTGGATCTCCAAAACATATGACACTTTTGTCATTTGAGTCAAAAACATTCAAAGGATTCATCAAAAATGTTTGTACATCTTTATGCACAAGGTATCTATTAGTGTATCCATCATGCATTGTCTTTCTCCCATACTTTCAAGGTCTTCCTAGGATTAAGTGTGCACAAGTCATAGGTATCACATCACACAAAACCCTATCATGATATTCTCCAATTGAAAAACTGACATATGCTTGTTCCCTAATGAGGATATGTTGTTCTTTGCTAACCCAAGTAGCATAATAAGGACTTTTATTAGGAAATCTTTGTAAATGAAGTTTATTGACCATCTTATAGCAAACCAAGTTATTATGTGAACCTGAATCTACAATCAATTTGCAAATTTTACCTTGACACAAACATTGAGTTTTGAAAATGGATACTTTATTCTCTTCTTGTTGCTGCAACTTGCCTTTGTTAAGCATGAGGAATTCTCCTTCTAGCACTGGACTTTCTTTCAAGGGTTCATTTTCTTCTTTCTTTTCTTCTTCTTGTTTCAGGTTTTCTCTCCTATCCCTGCCTCTATCCGATTGTTCCCACTTAGGACATTTAAAAGAAGGATGCCCCACTTCATTACAATTGAAGCATCTTCCTGTGAAAGTGCCTCTACCCATCCCAAATCTTCCACCTCCTATATATCCTCCTCTTGAATCAAAAGATGTCTCTTTTCCTTTCTCATTTCTTTTTCCTTGTTCCCAATTTATTCTACCACCTCTTCCTCCTCTTCCACCATTCCCTTGTCTTTCTTGCTTCCTCTTCAACTTCTCTTCTTCTCTAATGGCCAACTAAAAACATTCTCCCAACATCCTAGGCATCTGCAAACCTATTTCATCTTGAAGGTTAAATATTAACCCATTCAAGTACCTTGCTATCTTCTCTTCCTCATCCTCTAGACCCCCTCTGATACTAAGCTTATGAAATTGTTCAGTATAGGACATCACATCCATGTCCTTTTGCCTCAAATTTTGCCTCATCTTCTTCACATCAATTGTATAATCAGATGGTAAAAATTGATCCTTAATCAAACCCTTCATTCTAGCCCATGTTGTGATCTTTTCCAACCCTCTAGCCATCTTATCATTTTGTATATCAAACCACCATGTCAAAGTTGTACCTCTCAACTTATTTTTGAAAACTTCACTTTCTTTTCTTCATCCATTTCCTCAAATTCAAAGTAGTTGTCTAAGGCATCTAACCAACCTAATATTTCTTCACTATCCATCCTCACTTGGTAGATAGGTAGGTCAATGTTATTCTTACCTCCACCTTGGACTACCTTTATTAATCTCACCAATCTCTTCTCTTCAGGATCTTCTTCTCCCCTTCTAGGCTCTTCATGCCTTTCCCCTTAATCACGTGCTCCCACTTCTTCATTCATGTCCTCTCTTCTAGGTTCTCCCCTTTCTTTCTATAAGGCTTCAATTATTGCTAGAAGTTGTAACCTCTCTTTCCTTTGTTTTCAATCCTCCCTATCCTTTGTTGCTTCCAACTCCCTCTTTTCCCTCTTCTCTCTATCAAGGGATTCTCTCAACTCCTCTATCTCCGTAGCCATTTGATTTTTAGGTGCCATCCTATCAAACCTTTCCCCAAAGATCTACTCACTGCTCTAATACCAATCTGATGTAGAGGCAAGAGGATTAATTGCAAAACTTGCAGATAAATATATGATTAGGACCCAAACCCCACACTCCTAAGGTGATTCAAGTGCATCTAGTGCCTCTAAGAGGCTCAAAACTTGTCCTCCACTAATCCAAGTGGATCCTCTACCTCTAAACCAACTAAAAACTCCCAAACAACATGTTTCTAAGCTTCATAAGACATCAAGACTCCATTTGTCAAGACAACACAAGTATTAGCCTGAAACTAGGCCTAGGCTCCTACTAGCCCTGCAAACACAGTTTTAGGTGATTATCTCCCCAAAGTTGCAAATCACCAGATAATAAAATCACATATCAAGATACCCTTTGCAGCCAAAAATAACATATCCAAAACTCGGGTACTGCTACTTTGAACCAATAATCTCAAAAACTCATTGTCCTCTGTATCCGGTAGGCTAATTAGGCCACATTTTCAAAGGAAGTGCTTTCAAAACACATTTCCAGAAAGAACCCTTCCCTACAGTCTTTGGTTATGGTCCAAAACCAAGGATTTTTCAAGTTTTATGGTTATGTAAGGCTTCTATATGCCCTAACCCCAAAACCCTCACTAATTCACCCTTAAACCTAGGGCTTTCTCAAAAACTCATCCAAACATACTTCTAGAATCAAATGAAGGTTGATTCACCATGTCCCCAACATATTCTTACTTTTCAAACATGAAAATAGCCCCTCCTTAAGGCTGATCTATTACTGCTATAACTATGGGACAAAAACCATGCATTTTCAGTCAATCCTCCACGATGTACACCAAAATTTCTCTTCTTCCTATCATTAAATTGTTAGGAATGTATTATAAAAGTTAGGTTTGATCCAATCCATAGGAAACAAAGTCTTACATCTATGGTTGGATCAATATGTCAAAGGAAACCAACAAAACAGTAAATAAAAGTCTGCAGGCTTAGGAATGTACAATACAATGTGTGATTCCAGGTTTATTGAACCTTCAGCATATTACAAACATGTAAGGATGCATAGAAACTACCCTCACTTCATTATAAAACCAATAGCAAAACTACTTTAGTGCAAAGAAAGCATATAAACCACATATTTGCAGGAAAATAAATGAGTTTTATTGCTATTGAGTTGCAATCTGTACTTGCTTGTGCTCTCCTCTCCCGTACAAATGCCTATCAGGGATTTAAGTAGGCCTCCAACAACTGTCTCAACCAATCCATGTAGTTATTTGTCATTACAAATGATTAACAAGTCTATTTTGTCATTTCCAACCAAAATGGCACTAGCCGTTATATTCAAATATTTGAATTAAAAACTCTGACTAAACAACCTATTATGACTTCTACCCCAAAACTAATGACTCTTAAAGGATAAAAATTCTTTATTCAAGAGTTCTAAACACTCTTAAGACCATTCCCAATCCTATAACCCTGAAATCCTATATTTGGTCCTATGGTCCTATTAGGCCCATTGGACAATTAACCATTACATTAGGATCATTACAATAAAATACCATAATTGGCTTTAGGACATAAAAATTGATTCTATTAGACCCATACACCTCCTTGTCATGGTTCTATGGTGTCCTCCAAGTTTTCTTCACGTCAAGGGGTGTTGCACCATCCTTCTAGGACATTTAAAAGAAGGATGCCCAACTTCATTTCAATTGAAGCATCTGCCTGTGAAAGTTCCTCTACCTGCCCCAAATCTTCCACCTCCTCTGTATCCTCCTCTTGAAATAGAAGATGTCTCTTTTCCTTTCTCATTTCTTTTTCCTTGTTCCCAAATTATTCTACCACCTCTTCCTCTTCCTCCTCTTCCACCATTCCCTTGTCTTTCTTGATTCCTCTTCAACTTCTCTTCTGCTCTAATGGCCAACTGAAAACATTCTCCCAACGTCCTAGAAATCTGCAAACCTACTTCATCTTGAAGGTTAAATTTTAACCCATTGAAGTACCTTGCTATCTTCTCTTCTTCATCCTCTAGACCCCCTATGATACTAAGCTTATGAAATTGTTTAGTATAGGACATCATGTCCATGTCCTTTTGCCTCAAATTCTGCCTCATCTTCATCACAAATTGTATAATCAGATGGTAAAAACTGATCCTTAATCAAACCCTTCATTCTATCCCATGTTGTGATCTTTTTCAACCCGTTAGCCATCATGTAATTCTATATATCAGACCACCATGTCAAATTTGTACCTCTCAACTTAGTTTTGGCAAACTTCACTTTCTTTTCTTCATCCATTTCCTCAAATTCAAAGTAGTTGTCTAAGGCATCTAACCAACCTAAGATTTCTTCACTATCCATCCTCCCTTGGTAGATAGGTAGGTCAATGTTATTCTTACCTCCACCTTGGACTACCTTTAGTAATCTCACCAATCTCTTCTCTTCAAGATCTTCTTCTTCATTTCTAGGCTCTTCATGTCTTTCCCCTTCATTGTGTGCTCCCACTTCTTCATTCATCTCCTCTCTTCTAGGTTCTCCCATTTCTTTCTCTAAGGCTTAAATCCTTGTTAGAATTTGTAACCTCTCTCTCCTTTTTTCTCTATCCTCCCTATCCTTTGTTGCTTCCAACACTCTATTTTCTCTCTTGTCTCTTTCAAGGGCTTCTCTCAACTCCTCTATCTCCCTAGCCATTTGATTTTTAGGTGCCATCCTATCAAAAAATTCCTCAAATATCCTCTCACTTCTATGATACTAATTTGATGCACAGGCAAGATGATTAATTGCAAAACTTGCAGATAAATATATGATTAGGACCCAAACCCCACATTCCTAAGGTGATTTGAGTGCATCTAATGCCTCTAAGAGGCTCAAAACTTATCCTCTACTAAGCCAAGTGGATCCTCTACCTCTACACCAATTAAACACTCCCAAACAACATGTTTCTAAGGTTCATAAGACATCAAGACTCCATTTGTCAAGACAACTCAAGTATTAGCCTGAAACTAGGCCTAGGCTCCTACTAGCCCTACATACACTGTTTTAGGAGATTATCTCCCCAAATTTGCAAATCACGAGACAAACAAACCATATATCAGGATACCCTTTGCATCCAACAATAACATATCCAAAAATCAGGTACTATTACTTTGGACCAACAATCTCAAAAATTCATTGTCCTCTGTATTTGATAGGCTAATTAGGCCACATTTGTAAAGGAAGTGCTTTCAAAACACATCTCCAGAAAGAACCCTTCTATACGGTCTTTGGTTATTATCCAAAACCAAGTATTTTATAGGTTGTATGGTCAAGTAAGGCTTCTATATGTCCTAACCCCAAAACCCTTACTAATTCACCCTTAAACCTAGGGCTTGCTCAAAAACTCATCCAAACACACTTCCATAATCAAATGAAGTTTGATTCACCATTTACCCAACATACTCTTACTATTTCAAACATGAAAATAGCCCCTCCTTAAGACCGATCTGTTACTTCTATAATTATGGCACAAAAACCATGCATTTTCAGTCAATCCTCCATGGTGTACACCAAACTTTATCTTCTTTTTGTCATTAAATTTTAAGGAACATATGATACAAGCTAGGGTTGATCCAATCCATAGGAAAAAAATTCTTACATCTATGGTTGGATCATTATGTCAAAGGAAACCAACAAAATAGTAAATAAAAGACTACAGACTTAGGAATGTACAGTACAATGTGTGATTCTAGGTTTATTGAACATTTAGTAGATTAAAAACATGTAAGGATGCATAGACACTACCATCACTTCATTACAAAACTAATAGCAAAACTACTTTAGTGCAAAGAAAGCATATAAACCACAGATTTGCAAGAAAATAAATGAGTTTTATTGCTATTGAGTTGCAATCTGTACTTGCTTGTGATCTCCTCTCCCATACAAATGCCTCTCAGGGATTTAAGTAGGCATCCAACAACTGTCCCAACCGATCCCTATAGTTATTTGTCATTACAAATTATTAACAAGCCTATTTTGTCATTTCCCACCAAAATGGCACTAGCCATTATATTCAAATATTTGAATTAAAAAATCTGACTAAACAACCTATTATGACTTTTATCCCAAAACTAATGACTTTTAAAGGATCAAAATGCTTTATTCAAGAGTTCTATACACTCTTAAGACCATTCCCAATCCTCTAACCCTGAAATCCTATATTTGGTCCTATGGTCCTATTAGGCCCATCAGGACAACCATTACATTAGGATCATTACAATGAAATGCCATAATTGGCTTTAGGACATCAAAATTGAGTCTATTAGATCCATACACCTCCTTGTCATGCTTCCATGGTGTCCTCCAAGTTTTCTTCATGTCAGGGGCTCCTCCACCACCAATCCACCTTAGATATCAATTGTTGCAATGCCTTGTGAGGCATCAGATTCTTAATGTAATTAGCACAATTCACTACCTCAACCCAAAAATATGCATCCATATATTAAGACTGAATCATGAAATTATCCATCCCTCTAAGTTTTACTTTCTTCTTCTCAACAACACCATTATGTTGAGGGGTATAAGGAATTATAAGTTGATGAAGGATGCCATTCTCAATTCAAAAGTCCCAAAATGCCTAATTGGCATACTCCTCGCATTACCTATGTGTATCTTCCTAATAGAAAGACCATACTTCTTCTCCACAAATACCTTGTACATCTTGAAGGAATCAAAGAGATCACTCTTGTAGTTAAGAAAGTACATCCATGTATGTCTAGATAATTCATCAATGAATGTGAGCACATACTTGGCCCCCAAAAAAGATGGAGTCAAAAATGACATGAGGTAGTTCTCTAATCGAAGTAAATAATCCTTGTGATGCTTACCAAGGACACAAGCTTGGGAAACACCATAAATGCAATATATCTAAGATAGGCCACACACCAAAGACAAAGTGCTCATCTTATGTAGATACCTATAGTTGACATGACCAACATGTTCATGACAAAGATTACTCATTGAATCTACATGGACTATCAAGGAAGAACCAACAGAAGTTGGACTTTCAAAACCATCAAAGAAATATAACAAAGATGTAGGATCAACTCTCTTAGTAGCCACAATAACATTAGGATCATGGATGTCTCTAATAATGACATCTTGTGTTGTGAACTCAATTGTCTTCCCCATCCCAGAATGAAAAATTTGATAAACTGAGAGAAGGTTGTTGGAGATGTCAGGAACAACAAGAACATCCTAAAAATGACCATCCTCAAGTTGAATAAGGATTGAACCAACAGCTAAAAGATAATTAGAATTCCCCACTGCAATGTTTGTAGTGCTACAATCTGAAAGAGAGTCAAAAATATTCTAAGAGTGTTTCATATGATGAGAAGCACCAGAATCGAGTATCCAAGTAGCTAGTAAAGGCAAGGCCTGTATAGAAAGAGCTTGACCTTTGCCTATGTGCGAGGAAGAATAATTAGGGGCTGAAATGTGGTTTTTTTGCATGGTCCCCTCTAAAGCCTCTAGTCTCTTCCAACATCTTTTGACAAGATGTCCCTCCTTGCCACAAAAAATACAAGGTTCACTAGACTTCTTACTCTTTGTCTTGGAGGAAGAATCACTAGACTTAGAAGAAGTAGTAGGTGGTGTTGTGGATTTGGAATTCTATTCTAAATACTAAGGGGGATTGGAGGGACTCACTATGTGATGAATAAGGTGTCTTGGGATTTGGGTTCTTCTTTTTTTTCCTTAGAGGGTTGTGTAACCAAGGCTTGGGAAGAGTAATCAAAAAATGAATCTCGATGAGACAACAAGGTTTGCTCCCCTATCAACCACTCACAAAAGACCTCAAAATATGGAAAAATAAAAGCATCTCCCATAGCATCCATGGAAGAATAAAATGTAGAAGTGAAGACCTAGAAAGGCCCTCGAAATTTAGCCAAAATCAAGTAGACACACTCTTGGTCAGATTTATACTTTCCACAACCTTTCATAAAAATTTGATTGATTTGAAATTCTCTAGAAAGTCCTCAATAGTACGAAAAATAATCAAATACCAATGTAGTGAACTCCAACTCCAATTGCATTTTCCTAAACTCATTAATTATCCCAAAAAGATCTTTGAACTTAGTCCACATGGCTCAAGGAGTAGTGCAAGACTCGAGGTGAAAGAGGAGACTATCTAAAACATGTATGGTAATTAATCCCATAGCCTCATCCATCTTGTTTTTGTTCTAAAAATATTCAAATGGACACTCAAAGGTGGGTTTGGTTGCATCCAAAGTAGACCATAAACATCTAGACATGAGCAACCTGGTCATCTTCTCCTTCCATGTGTGATAGTTATGGGGCATGATACAAACATTAGAGTATGTCAATGGGGTTAAGGTGTGAAGAGGATCTGAAAAAAGATAAATTTTCCCCCCTCCCCCACAACAAGAAAACACAAACCCTAGTGCAACTGTAATGAAGATGAAGCCTGAAATCAAGAAATTAATTGATCTAAAAACCAAAAAAAACTATAAAATATACTTATATACTGGAATAGGTGACTCTGAGAGAATTTTCGACAATATGTAGAAGTCAAAAATAGAGTCTGTTTACCCAAGTTATGGCCCCCAAAATGCAAAAAAGAAGGATTACTTCAATAGCTCATTGCAGTTATCAAGAGAGGAACCAAGAAAAATCACCTACATGACAAATTGACACTAGAACCGGCTTTTTGACTATATGTGAAAGTCAAAAAATGGAGTCTGTATGGAAAAGTTATGAGTGAAAAACTAAGACTAGCCTTTTAGTGAAAATTTTGGATTTGTAGGGGCTTGTATGCAGTTCGTATAGTACTAATGTTAGCACTCAGAAAACCTGTTCTCCTCCATTCTCTCTATCAAAATATTCTAATGAGATGCTTTGGAGATTCCCTTGGCTAAAATTAAATGTTGTAGCTAAATGAGGATGGTGCCAAATTTAGGGGTAGCTCACCAAAAATAAATGGGCATTGACTAATCTCTACTATGTTCAATTAGTTGGTGCAGTTTATCATGCACACAACATAATTGAGGTCTTCAATGGGGTAATCATATGACCTAAGTGGATACTCATTTAGTTATCGGCAAAGGACATATCTTCAAAGATGGTACTAGCACTGCATGTGCAATAAAGGATTCCCAAGTTTCTATCATTGCATAAAAAAAAGAACACACTCATCTATGGAAACATAAACAAAGAAAAGTGGTAACCAACTAATACAATAGTGGTCACGAGAGTGACAAAGAAAGTAGACACAATAGTGGTTGCGGGTATGGAGGATATTCTAACTAAACAATTGAAAGTGGTTGCAACCAAATAACTAATTATGACAATATTATTGAATAATGTTAAAAGATTAAAAATTAATAACAATCATGAATTGACAAAGATTATATAATCTATGCATGCATCTAGATAACAAAAATAAAGGAGTCTCATATTACCTCAAGTGGCCTTTGCTTGAGGAATGTGTTCTCTATGAAACATAGAAGTAATTAACTTATGGGATAATAATCATTCCACCATTACAAACTTGTATTTAGAATAACAGAGAATAGCTTTGCAAGAAATATAGAACAAACACAATCTAATTGATTTGCATTGAATAAAGTGGATAATGGATACAAAGCAGCATAGTTCTAATAGTAATATTTCTAACAATCTATCCAGAATAACACATCTCTATTCAAAGTGTTGAGAGGAAGCACAACATTAACTCCCTTCAATCGACTCTTAACCACTTGTCACATTTCTCTGAGACTGAGACAACTTATTCTAAGAAGAAACTAGAAATAAAAAATCTATACTATAGGAGTCCACGCCATAACAGGCTCATTTATGAAGCAATAAAATAAGAACAAAGACATAGCTTTTCCATTAACTGAGGAGTAATGAAGCATAACTCCCACAATTTCCATGATGCAATAAATCTCCAACATTTCCTTAAGAAATAGAGTTTATAAGGACTCTTCCTTGATCATGACTCTTTCTCCCACATTATTGCTCCATGCGTGTTGTTATTACTCCATCTACTTTAGCTGCAGATAAAATAGGGGGTTCTAGCAACATATTGATTACAACCAACTTTGTATTTCATGTGCCATGGTAGTACAACAATAGAAATAATCCATATGAACTGTCATTCATGACATTCAACAATGTAACATTCATCAAAATGCATAAAATATTCATATCAATACACCATATCTATATCTGTGTGTGTTATGGTTAACACATATATGGTCTTTAATGGTAATTAATCATATAACAAGTCTAGCAAAATTATGTTAAGTATCATAAATAAGTGAATTTAGGACATTATAACTAGGAAATCCAGGACATTAATAGACCTCATCACACCCCCCAACTTTACCCTTTGCTTGTCCTCAAGAAAACCGGTCCTACAGATTATGTCCTAAAACATCTACCCTATAATCTACGATCTGGGTTACTCCTACAATTTTATGGGATTAGAAGCCTCTATTGTTAGAAATGATTTCCCAACACTCCCTCTCTTTCTCTACATTTATCATCGGATGCCCTATATGTGGTATTGGATAAAGGAGGAGTGGAGGATGGAATACGAGTGGTAGTAGAGCAATCCCTCTTTGCTTTGTTTCTCTTATATATCTCCTGGTTCTCAACTCTAGATCAATAAAATGATATAGAAAATGTGATTCCCTTAGTTTAATTTATGGCAGTAACTCCATCCACCTCTATGGCATATGTACCAAGGTCCTTTCCTTTATTGTTTCTTGCATGAATGTTGTGAAGCTCTAGTAATCTTGTCTCATGAGGTCATAGATTTTTGCAAAAACCTCTAGCCTATTAGTCATCCTGGACCATTCTTCTGTAATATCATTTGGGTCCTTACATTCAGACCTTATTTTCAATGGATGTGTTTTCTCTCTCTCTTGCTATTACTAATTCAATTCTCCTCACTCTTGCATGTTATGGAGATAAAACACATATTTGATCTTGCATGTTTGTATCAACTTGGGAATAAGTCCTTAGGAGTGACCTTGGTGATATTATATCAATGGGAAAATCATTCAACAATTGACTTATCTGAAAGCAAAGAAAATTTTCTTGCAAATCATATACTCGGGCAGGACGACAACAACTTATCAATTGGTTGTCAAAATTAGTCATTTGTGTCAATTTAATAATAAATTTCTTGATTTGAGCATTTTCCTTTTCCAACTATTCCTCATGCTCTTCTTAGGAACAATTCTTTCTCTCTTGCCCATTGTGTTTTCTACCATGCAATCTTCATATGTTGTTTCCAGAGTGCATAACTAAGTGTGACTATGGTTATATGTGCAATGGTATCCTCGACATTCACAAGGGTGTATTCCTTCCTTTGAAGCTCTATGATGGCCATGTTGGACAAATGTTGAAGTCCAAATCTATCTTTTTGCATCAGTGTCAACTATGTTTCTATTTCATGCACCCTATCCTTAAATTTAATTTATATCTCCTTATACGCATGCAATTGTTGTTCCAAGAATCCTATTTTCTTGAGAGCTACTTGCAGCTCTAATTTCTCTTTTTCTTCAATACAATACTTAGGACCAATAGAAATGTTGGGTCCTTCCTTATTCTCATCATCATCATTGTGTTCCTCCACAGGGGATATAATCCTATATTCCTCATGTCTAGTTTTCTTTGGATGTATTTTGCTTAGATCAAAAGGATTGTCATCTTCCCTTTCCTAGTTAGAATCATCTAGACCACGTTTCTAGTATCCTTCCCCCCTTTTAGTCTCTTTTTTAAAGTCTATTGATTCTTTGTTTTTATTTCTTTTGGAAAACATATACTCTCTCTCGGAGTCAGTGTCTTCTACATTGATATTTTCTATTGGAGCTTCTTTCTTTGCTGAAATCTTCTTTTCAGCAAGGTATGTGGAGTGAATTCTTGAATTATTCTTCCCCTTAACCCCTTTATACTTATTTCTATGTTGCCTATATTGTCCCTTTGGCTTGTAAGTCTCACATTCCTCCTCAGTCTCCTTCTTTATTGGCCTTTCTTGGGATGACTTTTGAGATTCTTCTATAACTTTCTATCTTGTGGCCATACGCTCCTCCCTTGACAATTCAACATTTGGGTTTCTCTATTTTGAAGCAAAGGAGGAAATAGATTCCTTCCTATTTTGGCAGAGGATTTATGTTTTAAGGATGAGGGTTTCAAATTTTTAGAGGTTTTAGGCACATCTTGTGATGCTACAAGTGAACTTAATGGCTCGTCACCACTAGTATTTCCTTATTCTACATTGTCCTCTTCATGCATGCTATGGTTTTGAAGAGGTGAGTAAGAATCATTCAAGCTATCCTTGTTAACCCTTGAGGACTCACCCACCAGGGTTTCAATTTCTTCATCCTTGGGTGCCTATTCTTCTTCATTCCTTCCAAGCTCTACAATATTCCTCAACAATCTATTGTGAATATTATCCCCCATTTTTAATTCATTCCAGGTTACATTTGGAAATTGTAGAGATAAGCTTCTTCTAATTAATAAAACAAGACAGTGGTGGGATAGAGAATTAACTTTCCTCTTTTCTTTGTACTTTGCAGCCATGACAGTGAGCATAAGATTTAAATAATTAGGTAAATTTGCCAACCTATTATATCTCAAATGATTCAACAACTTAAAATGGAATGTGCATAACATTGAATGCTTCCCATCACAAGTGAAATACTAGATAATTGGAATTGTTGTTGTTCGCCATAATGGAGAAAGAGAAAGACGTTCCATACCTTGTGTTGTTGAGTTAAAGACCTCATTGGGGAAGGCAAATTCTGCTCTAGCTGATCAAGGATCTAGAGATGCCAAAAATTACTCTCTTATTTATGGAAGACTACTAACCTTTGAAATGTCATCTTTGGAGGCATCTACCTTCAATACCTTAACAATTGCTTCAATGTTTGAAAATGTAGCTGCAAACTCCTTTGTCATTTCTTCATTGTACTCAGTGAGACATAGATAATAATGTATACATCTCGACCTTTCAAAGAATGAAAGGGAATCTGTATCAGTGAGAAACAGAGTATGATCTATAGGCTCCCTCCTTAGGGAGTCACCACCCATCCTTCGCTTCGTCTTGAGTTTATTGTTCTTAACATGCATTAAAGCTCCCATTGTGTATAATAAACTTGTACTCTATGAGATAGAGATAATAATATATACATCTTGACCTTTCAAAGAATGAAAGGGATCTGTATCAATGAGAAACATAGTATGATTTGTAGGCTCCCTCCTTATGGGGTCACCACCCATCCTTCGCTTCCTCTTTAGTTTATTGTTCTTAACATGCATTCAAGCTCCCATTGTATATAATAAACTCCACTTAACTCACTCAAAGGAAAACCAAAAATCTTTCCCAAAAACCACCAATTGTGCTCAATATCTTTCAACTTCTAGTTAATTAGCAAATCCTTCCTTCAACCTATATGCATTTTTTAGAAATAACTGCGTATATGACTTGTAGTTTAGATGAGCATCTGATATTACTATCAAATAATTGTAAACTTATAAAATAGGGCACATGCAATCAGTCACATCACCTATCCCTTATTGAACAATCATACTAAGCAATAATAACAAAGATACATTTTTTGGATGACTATATAATGATAACACAACAACAATCACATCGCATCACATCCCCTCCCCAACTAATTTTCACATTTATCCTCAAATGTGACTAAGGAAAGGAAAGACAATGAATACTATATATTAATGTTATATAGATATGAATATGACATTTGAACCAAAGAATGTGATAATTACTAAATATGTCATAAATACACTTCATTATGGATCGTACCTAATGTATTGTTGCAAAGAACTTCAAAGCACTTGCACTTGCTGATGAGATCATGTGGAAGTGATATGCATGGTATGTGGAAAGAGTTGATATGACTTTGATGTGACAATGATAACGATAGTTGAGTTGTGAGGTGGAAAGATAGGGTTGGTGACAAATTTAAATGTAGAAATGAGTGGTAAGCAAAGTATAGTTCTGTATAAATGAGCGGTTGCATGTAATTGAAAGAAAAAACATGCATGTTATGGAAGATTTTTTGTAACTGTATTAACTATTTAGGTCTTGCTGAAGAATATTATTAGGTCCCAACATCTCATTTTGTGATACTAAAATAAAGAAAAATAACAAGAAGTGAATAAGTGCAGTGTGTGCATGTGCAATGGATAGGTGATTATATAGAAGTAGTGGCTATAGATAAACTAGAGGATTCATTGACAAAATGGGAATCTTCTCCTATTATTATTGGTGATGGTATAATGAGTGCAGTGACTAGGGTGAGTGGAATGGAGGGTGATGGAAAATCAAGTGGAGTGGATGATTTAGGTGTTGTATATTGTTGATGAAGAGCTTGCAAGAATTCATCCATGTCCAATGGTTTCTTATACACTTCAATCTGTGTCCATTTACCATGAATTTAAATCTGACAGGGTTAATTGTTGCCAATTAGACAACACCATTGGGGAAAACTCTTTAAATCTCATAAGGTCCTAGCCAATGTGTTTAGAGTTTTCCCTTATCGTCCTTATACCTACAATCATACAATAAAGCCTAGTCACCTTCCTTAAATTATTTGGCCTTTATATTGATCATGCCACTTAGTCCTTTGTCTTTGGAAAAGCTTAGTATGTTGGAGAGACACCATACACATTTCATCTAGTGCATTGAATTGGTGTAACCTAACCTATTGAGATTGATCAAGTTTCATTCCTAGGTCCACTGTTGTTCTCAAAGTTTTGTATTCAAATTCAATAGGGAGGACTAATTTAGTGTCATATACTAACTCATAGGGTGTAAATCTTGTAGATAATTTCCATGTGATCCTATAAGCCTAGACTACTTCAAAGAGTTTGGCAGCCCAATATCATCTATATACTTGTACTATTTTAGTAAGAATTGCTTCTAATTCCCTATTTGTGACCTCCACCTGACCATTTGATTATGGGTGGTAAGGATTTGTCTTTTTATGCCTTATTTCAAACTCCTTAACAAATTGTGATATTAGATCATAGGTGAATTGTGGACCTTGGTCCATTACTAATTCTCTGGGAACTCTATATCTACAAAATATTTTCTTGTACAGGAACAATGATACCTATTATCACTATTTTAAAAATGGATGTTCTCAGTCCATAATTGGCTAGGTTTTTTGAAAATTTTGAATCTGGTATACCCTAGTTGCTTCAAAAATTGTTTTAAGTCCTAAGGAGTTCAGGGTTTTGGGTTTTAAGTCACTTCAATTTTTGAGAAAAAACCTTTGGTTTCTAATCCTACGTTACTTTATTCACTTAAGTGATGGGTCCTTTTGTTGTGCAAAGTGTTCCCCTCGTTGCTATTTACCTAGGCAGTCCCTTTAAATGTTTTAATTTTTATTCGCCTTTAAAATTGTCTTTTCTAATGTTCATCAGGCCTTGTAAAAGTCGATCAACTCTCAGTCAATCGGACGGCCCACGTGGATTCGCGAACTCAACATGCCCGAAAGTTACCTATCGTGAAATAGCAAAAAGGTTTAGCAGGACCCAGCAATGAGGACTTCTCCCTTGGCTAAAGGGCGATCAGTTTGCAAAGAGATCAACGGCTCGCTTTGATTCATAGCTGGGAGGTGCCCATGGTTTACAAGTTGCGAAATGGCGAAAAGATGGTGGGCCTGGGTGAAGTGGTTAGCAGAAAGAGTAACAGCAGTGCAAGTCTCTGAGATCGGATGACCCTCGTTGTTTCGCGAGATAAAGATAACTGAGTTTTACCCTTCGCAAAATAGCGAAAGAGTTTGGTGGGCCCAACGTCCAAGCTTCGTCTGAAGATTAAAGACTGATCATGTTCTATCTGATTGAATGGCCCTCATTATTTTGTGAGATCAAAGTGCACGTGTTTTAACTATTGCAAAATAGCGAAAGGTTGTCGCGGGTCCCAGAAGCCGATGGGTTTGCTGACGAGTAAAGACTGATTGGTTCAGAGAATAATCAATAGCCTGCGTTGATTCACAACCCAAAGATGCTCGAGAGTTAGTTTTCACGAGATGGCGAAATGAAATGGCATTCCAAGTGGGCGGTCCAGGAGGTAGGGATCGTGAATCAAAAGGTTACTTGTGTCCTTCAGGTCACATAAATCAAAGAACAAACTTGGTGACCAAGTGGTAAGGCCAACAAACAGAATGACGTAAACTGAAGACAAAGAGGATATATGTCAGGCATAGGTGGCAATGAAAGAAGTGGATCCCGTTGAAGTCTTTCAGTAAGTAAGAGGTTGACACATCAGTCCAAAAGGGATCGGATGCCAAAGTGGAAGGCACTGATTCAGAGGGCCCATGTCTGTAGGTTCTAACAGTTTGATAAGGGACAAGCATCTCAAGAAAGATCTGACAGCGGGCGTTATTTTGCAACCCAAAGATGTGAGCTTGCTACCATTTGCAAAATGGCAAAGATGGTTAGCGGCAACTGATTTGAACACAGTTAGTAATATAAACCACCAGGTTAAGATGGAGTAAAGACTGATCAAGTTTTAGTTGATCGGATGGCTAGCGCAGTTTCGCGAGGACAAGATGCAAGATGGTTACCTATCGCGAAATAGCGAAAAGGTTTTTCAGTCCATCGCCAAATGAGGAAAAGTCAAAAGCTAAAAGTCGATCAAGTTTCAGTTGATCGGACAGTCGGCGTGATTTCGTTAGATGAACCTACAAGCGCTTTACACTCTGCGAAACAGCGAAAGAGCAAAGTGAAAAATACTCAAAGCAATTTTGATCCGTTGGAGCCAAATTTATGAATTCTTTTATGAATTCAATTCTGAAGGGACGGCCGAAGCATGCGGTGTTAATGTCGCAGTTAAAGAGCCAAAATGCCGTATATATCTCTGCATCAATTGAATGAGCGTATCATTTCACAGAAGAAATTGCAGAGGGAGCTGGTGCAGAGCAAACGTTTGCAAACCAAAAATCAGGTTCTCTTGTTCTTTGTTTACCCTTTGTTTAAAGATTGCTGAATTGTGGTCTTGTGCTATTAGAACATTGTTTTGATTGATAATTGGCTCAGTTGTATACTTTTAAAATGGAACCCAGAAGAGAATTAACAGGGAAGGTAAATTACTAGGACCAAAATATTTGTGATGATTTTCTTGAGCAGTTAACCATGTTGACCAATGTTGGGGCTAGAGCCAAGGAATTAGTACCAAAGAACCCCCATCTAAAAATTGGGGATGGTTTATATGATAAAGGAAATTGGTTGAGGGACCCTGAAATAGGGATATCTGGTCTCAGTTTGTTTAAAGTGGGTTTTAGTCAGAGACATGCCTCTTCCCCTATGAATAGTATATGGGATTTAGATGTGGGAAAACTTGTGGTCCCTGGTGTGTTCATGGACGTTGATTTGTTGACCTTAATAGCACAAAATTATGACCCTGTTGCCAGATGCATCAGAAACATAAAGGGATCAGCCCTTGTCGAAATCAAAGATGATGAATTTAGGAATGTCTTCAAGCTTAGTGAAGCTTCCAGCTATCTTGAGCCTATTGATGTTGAGGCATTAACCCAAGTTTACAATGCCCAAAGAGATCATCTTAGGAGTGGCCCATTGAGAGAATTCTTTGTCAAAATAGGGGGATTAACAGTTGTAGGCCCTAGCACAATGGAGCCATTTTCCTTGAATCTATTTACCTTGAGAGCTAAGGGTATGTACTGGACACTGTGTCAAATTTTTGGGGAAGACGCCGAGAAAAACATGCCAGTCCATTATATGTTAATGATCGCCCAAATTTTGAACCCTTCCCTGGCCATAACATTTGACTTTGCTCCTTTCCTCACTAATGCTATCCATGCAAGCCTAGTAGGAATTAAAAATGGTAAGGTAGACAAGCCATTTGGATGGTATTCCTTGTTGATGCATATGTTTCTTTTCAAAGGGGCAGATTATTTTGCAAAAGAGATGGACCTAGTTAAGGTCAAGGATAAAGAGGAGATGTCAGTGCAATTGTGGAGTACCATTCTATCTTGGGATAGAAAGGATACAAGTTATCTGAAGTTTGATAGATGCTTTTCATCTAAGATTAGAGTGTTTTTATGTGCAGAAAACCCTAGGATTCCCAAGGCTCTCTTGGAATTCCTTAGGCCCAAAGAGTTTGCAGAGGACATAAAGATTGTTCATAGCTGGGGAGATATGTATTTGTATCTAGTCTCTACTATTTTGAGAGTATATGGTTTCAGGGGAACCCCCTACTTACTGCCTTATCAACTTCCATTGAAGATAAGGATTGCAAAGGTGTTGAGACAGATTGGTGGAGTGCAGGGAGCCGAGTTGACCAATAGGGGTAAAGGGAAAATTTTCCCAACCATCACAATGGCTCATCATTTTGTAATAACCAAAGGTGGATGGAAGTATTTTGAAGAATTATTTACACCATACATGTTATCAACTACAGTATCAAGTTGTGTCAACCCTGAAGATTTCTTCAACGGCATGTTCAGAAAGAGGGCAGTATGTAAGATCAGGCCTCATCAATTTCAATTTCCTGAAGATTTGATCAGGAATGAATTTAGTCTAGATGAGCAGGAGCTAAGGAAGGAGAATTGGATTGCCTACAAGAGAGCCCTTGACTTCATCCACCAATTTGATTCTAGCTATGATCCTCTTTCCAGTTTTACCCCATTTGAGGAAAATATTAAATTCTTGATTCTTTATTTTGAGGATTTAATGCAAACCCTGAAGGAGAAGAGAGAGGCCATAATGTAGAATGATCCTGATAGGGCTAAATTGGTCCTATCCAAGCCTGCCTTTGCTAAGGCTATTCCACCAGGTAACTATATAATGCAGAAAAAATCTAAATACACTGTGATGATGCCAGTGTCAGGTGAACCTTCTACTTCCAAAGGGAAGAGGGCCATTGAAGATATTATAGAGATTTGGGATTCACCAAAAAGGTAGAGGGTAGGAAAAGAAATTGAATCCGATGACCCTCAGTACTCTCCCTCTCAGTCCCCAATTCATATAGGAGATGAGCAAGTTGTGGCGGAATAATTATTACAATTAGGGAGTCTAGGTGAAATTGCATACACCTACAATGAGACTCAGGAAGGAATGCCAGAGGACCCACCCAGTGTTGAAATGGACATAACTGATGGTGAGCTACAAGGAAAAGAGTTGGACATCATTGTCAAGAAAGCTAGTGAAGAGTTCCTAGCTGACAACAATTTTGTTGCCTCAGGTGCTTTTATGTAGTTTCTTTGGAAACAGAATATTGATTAGTTTAAGATCAAATGTGCAAAAAGAACAAGTGAAAAGCCTCATAAATATACAAATTCAATAGAAGAAGAGGTCAAACAAGAAATGATGGTTGAATTCAAAGCCATCACTCCTAAGGCTGGAAGGGAAATGGTTTCAAAAGCCAGTGTGCTAATTCTCCCTAAATGGGATATAGCTGATGCATTGGTCCTGGAAGCGGTCAAAAAGGGAACCAAGCCAATGAAAGGAATGGTATTTAGTAAAGATGATGCCTCTCTGGTAATGTGGTCCCTTAAAAGAGATGAGGGTAGAAGAAGGAAGGACACCTCAGAGTCTAATCTCCTAGGAGGAATGATAGTCAGGAGAGTCCAGGACACAGGGGTGGTGGAAGCAGCTAGTACTGTTTTGGAGACTGCTAAGTTCAATATAGCAGTAGCAGAGAAGGAAGCAAAAGAAAAGGCTGATCTTCAAATCAAATTGGAGATAGTTCTAAAGGCTTATGATGAAGCAAAGAAGGAGGTAGCCAGCAAGGACACTATCATTTCCAAACTTCAAAGTCAGTTGATGGGACAATACCAAGGAGGTGAGTCCTCTACCTTGGCAATCTCTTCATCTCCAGCAAGACCTCCTCCTACTAGTCCCATCATAGAATTCCCACCTTCTCCTATGCCTTCTAGTTTTCAACCAGCTAAGACTTATCAACATGAATTGGAGAAGTTGAAACAGGCTCAGGCCTTATTTGCAAATAAGTATGAGGAGAAGATAAAGGCTACAATTTTGAGTTTTGTTGATACCATTGATGCTCCCACAATACATATCAATATGAAGAGAATTTTTGACACTCTTTGTTAGTTAAATGCGGACAAGGCCATTTTAGAGTCTATTCTAAATAAGTGGATCCCGAGGGAAGTAGATTTAGAATTCATGTGTGTATCTTATGATGAAGCTGGATCCAATGCCATTATTAAATCCACATGTGAATTAACCAAAGATTTAACAAAGCTGGCAGAAGGGAAAGCCAATGTGGAAAGGAAGGCTAACTTATATAGAAAAGAGTATATTGAGCACAAATTTGAACTGTTTCGTGGAGGTTTTGTCAACCAAAATCAAATAAAGGACAAATAGGTATGGTTGGATGAGTTAGGAGCTAATTTGTCTCTAAGGGTAAATGAAATAGTTAATAAAGATAACAACTCACTATTTGTTAAAAAAATTGAGGAAATAGAAAAGATCAAATCACATTATGGTTTCTTGGAGTCAGAAGTGTGGAAAATAAGGAACTCTTGAAAAGGTTATTAAAGTTGAAGAAAAAGATTATTGGTTACTCATGGCCTACCGATGATGTTTTTCAAGAGTGATCCAAAAAATATGTGGTGCAAGAAGAAGATGCTCCAGAACAATTGGAAGATGCCCCAGGATAGTTAAAAGATATTGTAGAAGAGTTACCAACTAAAAAGGCCGCTAAGACAAAAAGAGACTTGTAACTGCTTTTTGAAACAAAGTATAGTTGTAACAAATTTTCCTAGGGAAGTCTGAAGCTTTGTATGCATCCATGTTGTTATAAATGGATACCATGACTGTTGAAAAAGAGATCACAAGAAATTGTATGGAAACGCAGCAGAAACTTATCTGAGCTTTTTTCTAAGTCTTATGGAGAACATTCAAGTGTTTTTGTAATATTTTCTGAATTAATATCAATACACAAACCATCAACTTTGAGCCTAGAATTTGTGTTGTCTTCAATTGTGCTTGCAAATATTTACTGTTTTCAATTTGAGTAATCTAGGGTTATTCATTTGAGTATGGGTTGTAAGGCAATCTTAAATAGAAGCATTTCTTAGTTTTTCTCTTTAGGAGGGGAATTAAATATGTAGGAATCATTTCTATCTGTAAATTCCTTGTGGGAGACTTTGAATATGATGAATTCTATCTAGTTTGATGAGGGTAAATTCGTATGTATGTCAGGCATATGTGGGGTTTATAAAAGTCGAGGTGATGGGATGTATGGATATGTTTAATTGTGAGATTATTGTTTAAACTTAGATGACTCTGTGGCCTGGATAAGGCACTGGTATCTATTGTGGTTATCTTTTACATATCTTGTAGGTCGATACTGAACATGAGCATAAGTTTTCTTTCTTTGTTTTAGTTAGTTTTGAGGTGATAAGATTCATTGGTTTTTAGACTGGTTTACTGTGGATCTGTCTTTTAAAAGTGTGAAGTCAACTCACATAAGGTATACCCGCCTGAACTTTGGATACGTTCGAAGTGTAGAAGGTTCATCAAACCTTGTCATATGTTGCTCTGAAGTTTCCTTCTCCTTGATTTCTCTTTTGCAGACAGAGTTTATTATTTTATTATAAGGGGTTTTAGGGGGAATAAGAATTTGAGAACAACAATACCTTCACATCTCTAGTGTTCCTTAAAGCTTTAACTTCCACCCAGTTTGTTAAATAATTAGTGCATAGAAAGATGTAGGATTTACCATTTGATGCTACTACAATAGGCCCAATGAAATCTAAGCCTCGTTTAGCAAATGGTGCCAAAGAAATATGAGGGTGTAGTGGCATTTCATCACTCCTTGTAGGTCTACCCATTCTTTAACAATGGTCACATCATGGTGTAGTGAACTACATACTTGTGTATAGTAGACCAATAATATCTAGAATTGAGTATCTTGATGGCAGTTCTTTTTGCAACAAAGTGTCCACCACAAGGTTCATCATGACAAGCCTTTAGTATATCATATGTTTAATCCTCTCTCATACATCTCCTCATTACATTGTCAGACCCTATATAGAATAGATGTCCATCTATCCAAGAGTAGGATAGGCTATGATGTACCAACTACCCTTTTTCTCTAGGAGATAAATTTGGGGGTGTACGACTTACAACGAGATAGTTGGAAATTTTTACATACCATTGTGAATAAATTGATAAGGCAAAGAGATGTTCATTATGAGTCATCCACCACCTCTTCCTCAGTTTGATTTTTCAATCAAGAGAGAAATTCCACAACAACATTGGCCTTGCCTGGCCTGTCAATAATGGTGATTTCAAACTCTTGGAGTAAGGCTGGCCATTGAACAAGCTTGCATGTAACCACTAGTTTATTCATTAGATAATGAATCAATGCATGATCAATGTGAATAAAAATAGGATAATCAGTGATGTAATGTCTGAATTTGTTAATAGCATATACTACAACAAGCATCTCCTTTTCTATAATTGTATAGTTATCCTCAACACCTTGAAGGTTTTTACTAATATAATAAATAGCATACTCAAGGTTACCTTATTTTTTCCCCAATATTACTCCAACAAAAAATTCAGATGTGTCAATATGAATATGAAAAGGTACATTCTAATTAGGTCCTCTAAGCATTGGTACCCATGTGAGGGTAGACTTAAGGGCTTCAAATGTTATCTAACAAGTGCAAGTCCAATCAAATTCTGAATCCTTTGTTAGCAAAGTAAACAATGGTGAAGCTAGCTTATTGAAATCTTTAATGAATCATTTGTAGTATAAAGCATGTCCCACGAAGCTTCTAACATCTCATTGATTTCATGAAATTGGTACTTTTGAGATAATGGATAACTTGGTTGGATCAACTTGAATCCCATTCACAGAGATAAAGTTTCCCAATACAACCCCTTTCTCCATCATCATAAAACATTTTCCATAACTTAGAGAAAGGTTGTGATCTTCACATCTTCATAGTACCTTCTCCCAATTTTTCAATGCTTCATCATAGTTGTTGTCATAAGTTGTAAAGTCATCCATATATATTTTCATAATATCATGTGCAAAATCAGTGAATATGCTCATAATAACTCTTTGAAAAGTGGTTGGTGTATTACATAGGACAAATGTGAGTATTGAGTAGGCATATATTCCCCAAGGGCATGTAAACATTGTTTTATCCTGATCCTGAAGAGAAATTTTAATCTGATTGTAACCATTAAAGCCATCAAGGAAAGAAAAATATCTTTTACTAGCCAATGAGTCTAGGACTTGATCAATGAAAGAGATTGGAAAGTGATCTTTAAGTGTGGCAGTTTTCAATTCCTTGTAATCCATGCACACTCACCACTTGCAGCCTACTTTGGACACAATAACTAATGGTGAAAACCACTCACTATCTGAGATAGGATAAATGAATCTTGCATCAAGAAGTTTTTGCAACTCATCTTTGACTATTTCTGTAATGCCCCGCCAGGAAACCCCGAAGGGATAAATCTAAAACACAAGAATAGAGAGAAAAAATTTATTTTTTTTAAAGTTAAAATAGAATAATGATACATTTAATTATCATTAAGTTCATATTACACAACGAAAGACTTAACTGACACCTAAGGAGTTTCCCAACGTGATTACTTGATTCAACACTTACCTCAACTCACACTAATTAAACCAATTAAGTTGATTAACTTAATGACATGATAATACTTTAAACAAAGGATAAATTTGTTCGGTAAGTTAAAAATATAGATAACAAGATAAGTTCATCCATTACAATTTAACCATACAATTCGTCCAATCTTACATTAAAACATATGCCATGCATCTAATTTCCTTACATACTTTAATTGCATTATAAACTAATGAATACTTTCCATGATACCAGCCTACATGTTTCATGATCCAAATTACTATATTTAATAAGATGACTACATACATGCATTTAAGATCAACATCATCTAATCAACATTATACATTTAAACCATAAAGCCATCCATACATGCTAAGTAAAAAGGAACAGAAGAACACAAACACCACATAACACCGAAATGATATCAAAGTTCACCCCTAGTGGGCTACATCTCCGGGTCTACTCAACTGCAGGACCCATCTAGTAAATAATAGGGTGAAGAATACAAAAGGTTCACATCATTTACATCTTTCCATCAAGGCATACATAAACCAATAATACATATGATCACATCGGTCCAATAGATACATGAATGATCCCAGAAAAGGAAAAGGATCTATCTAAACATGATAAGAAGCAGTCTCAAAAGAACAACTGGAGCACCCGTGAAACTAAGTCCTCACAACCCATCATAAGAAACCCATGGTCTAACATGAATATCAGGTTCTCACAAGGGCATAAACAACCAGATATGACTCCACAACAGTGTTCCTAACAAAGACCACAGAAACTGCACACTAGTGAACATAAGGGACAAGTGTCATCACATAACTTGGTATGGCTACCCTGGCAGGTATCTATAGGTCCTGGCCCCATCTACTGGGTTACCTTGGCAACCTTTCCTAAACCTCCGGCCCATCCAAGTCTCATGTGGACCCAACACATCCTTTCGTGAAGACAAGGTTGTTGGTATGCCATTTCAGGCCTTCTCACTGCATGTCGAGTTTGTACTAGCCCTCATCCCATGTGTGAGGCACAATTATCTTACTTAGTGTATTCATTAACTAAACTCTCTAATATTCTATTAGTTTATCACTTATTTAGACACACTTTCGATGGGTTACCCTGCAACCACTTTGGGCATAACCCCCACTCAAAAGCCACTTTCCCATATGACACTGGACCATAATCCTATGAAACTCCTAAACCAAGGAATACACTAGGACAAGCATACGGAGTTCAATATGGTAGGAATACCCACTTGGCCAAACAAGTCTTCATACGAGGTGCATTGACTGATGGTTCTCTGACTAGAGACATGACTAGCTACAGTCAAACACATAACGACACCCAACACTCGCATGGATGGACATGACCAGATACAAACAATCACATGAAAATAGTCAATACTCGAGATCAAGGATATAAGTAGATTCCAAACTAAACATATGACAATATCCAACAATCACAATCCAAGACTTGCCATTTCTTAATCAAATGCGAATACAGAAAATTAAACATGCATAGGCATAAATTTGAAAAATGACAATCTTTTTCCATATTGTTTAATAGATCTAATTGATTGTGATTTGTCTACCTTTTCTAGGTACATGTCGCTCGTGGTTTACTAACTCACTATAATTCAATTTGCATCATAAAATAATATAAATACTTCATCATGAGTTTCCAACCAAAAATCACATGAATATAATTATAATATATGCAGAACACACAATGATATAAAATCAAATATACATTAATCAACTAAGATATGATATTTATTGTTCAAAATAAAACATCATTCTCATTCTTTTTCGAAATAAATAAACCACTCTCATATCTGCAAAACAAGCATATACTTTCAAAAATTGGAAATATTCATTTAAAAAGGAAACTAAAATAGATATTCATTTTTCCAATGAAATAAAATTTCCTTGCATATATTTAAACAAATATACAAACTAAAGATATTAATTAGTATATATATACCTTAATTAATAAATTCATCATTAAACAGCAATTAATATATATTTAAAAATACATTAATAAATAATGGCAATTAATATATAATTTATAATATACATTAATTTATAAATTACAGCAATTAATATATATTTAAAAATATACATTAATTAATAATTAGAAATTAATATATAATTAATAATATATATATTAATTTATAAATTAATAACAAATAATAAAAAAACATTTAAAAACAAAACTTAATATTTTTGCTTTAATGTCACAAAGTGGCCCCCACACCTGTGGTTACCACAAGTTGTGGTTACCACAGCTATGATTTCCATGGGTTGTGGTTACCACAGTCGTGGTTTCCATGGGTTGTGGTCTCCACAGCGTGGAACCACAGGCTGTGGTCTCCACGGTATGGAGCCACAGGTCGTGGTCTCCATGGTCTATGGTTTCCACAGCCATGGAATTCCATGGGGTTGTGGGTAGAGCCTTTGCTCCCCATGCCCAAACACGACACCAATAAAATATATATATATATATAGGCAAATCTCTCCATCCAAATACCATATTTGGGTAAATAGCATTGGTTTACACACATGTATTCAACCAATCTGCCAAACCCCAAACTAATTTCCAATTAAAAGCTTGAATTAGAAAACATTCACATGGGGTTTTAAACAAATTTATTAGGAACAACCAACCCCAATTTTTGGTTTTAAAAACAATTTGAGCAACCAAAATTTAATCTGGAGGTTGGGAAAGAAGGCAAGGAGGGTTTGAATTTGAGATTAAACATTTTCCCCAAAATATATGGGTTTTTCAACATACACAACCAGAAACCTTCAAAATCAATACAATCTCTATTTAGCAAAGAAACCAAAGAGATAAACAAGAGTCCTACCTTATTCAGCAATCCTGGAAAGATTTGATGAAGAGCCCAACCTACAAACTCAAGAAAATCCTTCTCCTTTGAAATCCCAAAAATTTTATTCCCAAAAATCATCTCCAAAAAATATTTTCCAAACCTAGGTTAAATGGAAAATGTTTGACAAAAATTCTTATTTTTGGATTTAAAATACTTTCTTCCAAATAAAATGAAAAATCATTCTTTTCAAACTATTTCAAATATGTTAAACTTGCTTTTCTTCTCAAAATGATTTTCTTAATTTAATTACAACTAACATTTTTATTTCAAAATGCCAAAGGGGGTAAATTATTTCTATTTTCGAATACAATTTAACCTTTCCTTTCAAAATGCATATACTGAATAAATTTATCATTTAAAATTAACCATTTAATCAAACTTGCTACAAACATGAATTGACCAATTCTAATTAATGATCAATCACACAAAAGGGGTCCTATTTAATTTAGTCCCTTAATTTACTAATGCATAAAAGAACACATGTAATCAAATTAAATACTAAGGATTAAATACTCAATTTTACCACACGCAAAACACACAACCCAAGAAAGCCAACCAGATACACAACCTGCATACCCAACCAAAGGGGAATTGATGGATGACTGACGACGCTCACTTGAGCACGACTAGGATAAAATGAGGGCCTTACAACCACCTAATCCAATCTCTTAGGGCTGATGAGGTACACTCAAACTTGCTAATCCAGGTGGAGATGAACCTCATACCTATGTGGTACCATACCTACAATCTCCTGCAACCATGAGCCACACATGCATACATATATATTTAATGAAAGTGTTAGCCCGAGATTAATAACACAAATCATAAGAACAAATAAACTTACATAGAATTGATGCAAAAACACATTTACAGGTACGCACAATAACCATAATATCTGACTATAACATTACATCATGGTAAATCAACCAAGGTCAAACCGGTTTTACAAATCTGATTAGGGCAGGGGTACTACAATTTCTCTAAGTGTTGGATTTGTACACCTCTTACTGAAATCTTTAATGAAGCATGTGTAGTATAAAGAATGTCCCACAAAGATTCTAACATCCTATCGATTTCATCGAAATGGTACTTTTGAGATAATAGATATCTTGGTTGGATCAACTCAAATCCCATTGGCAGAGATAAAGTTTCCCAATGAGTCGAGGACTTGATCAATGAAAGGGATTGGAAAGTGATCTTTACGTGTGGCAGTTTTCAATTCCTTGTAATCTACACACACTCACCACTTGCCTCCTACTTTGGGCATAATCACTAATGGTGAAAACCACTCACTATCTGAGATAGGATAAATAAATCCTACATCAAGAAGTTTTTCCAACTCATTTTTTACTATTTCTCTAAGTGTTGGATTCATACACCTCTATGGTTGTCTGACTGGTATACATCCTTCATTGATGCAAATTGTATGCATACAGATATTTGGATCAATTTCTCCCATGGCTTAGTAGTCCCATGCAAATGTAGAAGTGTGAGTTTGTAGTTTTTGTAATAGTGTAGTATGTTGTTGTGTTGTGATTTTATTGTCGATGTTGAGTGTTCTTCCTGAAGTCATTTCTATTGGACTATAAACAATTGAAACAAAGGTAATATCAAGACCAACTATGTTTAGGCTACAATCATTAAGAAACACATTAGTCATCATGGATGATTTAGTAGAATCTTCATATGGAAAAAAGCTATGTAAAAGACAAGACATGACATAAATTCTTCTTGCCTAGGGTCAAGGCCATACAAGTTTTGTATAATCTTAGAAAGGATAACATCTTCATATTGGGATTCCATCACAGGAATTTTTTCTATCACCATGAGATTGTGTAGAGAATATTTTTCATCGTCATCCATAGTAGGCCAAACAGTACGTTCTAGATCTAAATGAGGTTGAGATGGACGATATAGTACCAATTTCTTGGGTTTGTCTCTTATGGAAATGGAAATACTTCCTAATTGACAGCCAATAAAGGTGTCAACAGTTGCCAACCTCTTCCCAAAATCAATGGATATCCCTCGACATGGACCTTAGGTTGAAAAACTATAAAATTAGCATGGTAATCACATGAGTCTACGGTTATCAACAAATGTTCAATCACCCATTATGGCTTCACAATGGACCCATCTACTAACTACGGCACTATTGGTGTTGGTTGAATATTATCCAGTTGTAACTCATCCATCGGCTTCTTGTTATATCAATGCATTTTAAATAAATGTCCCCTTAATGCTTACATCAACAACTAGACTCCATGGATATAAATATTTTGGGACTACTACAATTCGTAACATAATCTCATCCAACTGTCTAATGACATGGACTATCTTAGGGTCTTGTCTCTTCTGACTAGGCCATCTCAGATATAACTCTCTAGTGGTTTTGTTGTAAATTAGAACATCTTTAATAGCTTGGAGGAGAGGTATTGTGACATACATTTTTCAATTATCCTAAGAGATCAAATTTATATTATATTGGATATTTTTGTGTGGCTAATCTCTCAAGAAAAGGTGGGTCCTTATTAAGGGATTCTTCATATGTATGTAGTTGCTCCAATGGTTCTTGGTTAGTGAGACCTATCACTAGTTCATCATCAAAAAAATTTGTAGTTTGTGGTATGGTAGGACCAAGAAGAGTCTTACCTGAGCATAAATGTACATCACTTAACCATATAGGTTGGGTATTGAGTTCCCTCATTTACATAAGCTTGTTGGAAAGGCTTATTATTAGGATTAGGTGCTAGTTGAGCAAGAAACTGAGGAGCTCTTGGTGGAGCAAATCCAGGTATGTTATGACTGGTGATAATGGCTGGTTGTTGCGAGTAGGTAACACCAAACCATTACCATTGTAGATTTCCATGTCATGGTTGAGACCACGGATTTTGAGCACCCTGCCACTGATTATAAGGGATATTTTTTATTTTGGGGTGGCCAACAGCCCTATTGAGGAATCTAGTTTGATGTATTTCCTTGCTATTGAGGGTTTTGCATCATGTTCCAAGGCTAAAAATTCTAATTTGTAGCATTCTATTGAACCATAGGAAATGAAGGATTAAAAGATAATGGTTTTGGTGGTATACCTTACCTTGGATTCCATGGCTTGCATTATGCTTTAAATTCTGGACAGATTAGCTTCTATTTAGAAATGGCAATGATCTTTGTACATATGCAGTTGGACTGTTTTTGTCTACAATGAGGGCAATATTTTGCAAGGATATCATCTTCTTCTTCTTTCCTTTTAAGGTAAAGAGTATCCAACAGATTCCCTAGGTGATCTATGATATCTTCTTTCATATTAGATATTAGGTTACTTAGTTCTACTCTTGAGAAACTAGTAGATGCCTTGGAAGTAGAAAGCAACCAATATCTTCTATCCTTTCTTAAGGTGGACATCAAATAATTCCTTGCCAAACTTGCACATGTCATCAAAATTTGCTTGCATGATATCATATCCCGCCATCAAATTGAGTGCATCAATACACTGTTCATTTACTCCCCTAAGAAAAACCAATTTCAAAGATTTTGGAGTAAGCCTATTTTGTTTGGACTTCTTCAAACATAATTGAAACCTATCTATATAGTCTTCAAGGGGTTCATCTTCTCTTTGAGACATCTGAAAAATATCTTCCTTGTATCTCCACCCCTACAATAATCATGATACTTACATAGAAACTTTTCTTTCATGGCTACCCAAGTAGTAATTGCATTGCTTCCCATCCCCATAAACCATCTTATTATTGAGTCCTTCAAGGTAGATGGATTATCTTTAAGTGGTGAGCATCAGTTACATAGTCATAACTTCTATAAAGTACATCAAACTCAAATATGAGTGCATCAGGATCTTCAATGACCAAGCCATAAAAGTTTGGGAGGGCATTTGGAGGTATATTCTTTAATTGTGTAGCCCTCTCTTGGTTAGTACTTGGGAATGCAAAAGTGACTAGTTCATCGGGATTTTCTACCTCAACATCACCTAATGTAGGTGTTATCTCTTTTGAACGCTCTAGAGTAGGCTCTTCTTGAATGTTATCAAAAGATGTTGGATTTGTATAAGCGTTGAATGGATCTTTTGATGTCTCCGTTAAAACTATTGAAGTTTTTGTCCCCTCCATTGAAGCCAAGGAATCTTCAACAGTACTTTTGTAGGGAAGAAACCTCCCTCTAGTGTCCCTCTGTTGATGCATGCAATGGAAGTGTCAAGATTGTAGGCTATCGTCATGAACTTGTTAGTAAAAAAAAAGTTTGTACGAATTAAAAATTTGATTCCTAATTCTAAATACAACACCTATACTAAGAAAAAGGTAACAAAAAGGAATTTACTTAAAAGTAAATGACTGAAAATAATCCTAAATGCAAGAGCCCTTAACCTTCACCAAAAATGACTCATCTCTACTATGTTCAATTAGTTGGTACAATTTATCATGCACACAACCCATTTGAGGTGTTCAATGGGGTAACTGTATGACCTAAGTGGAGGCTCATTTAGTTTTTGAACAGGGATGTATCTTCAAAGATGGTATTGGTATTGTATGGGCAACAAAGGATTCCCAAGTTTCTTTCATTGCATAAAAAAAGAAGACACACATCTATGAAAACATAAACAAAGCAAAGTGGAAACTAACTAACACAGTAGTGTATGTAGGTGGCTCTGTGAGTGACATAAAAGTGGACATAGCAATGGCTATGAGTGACAAATAAGTAGACACAATAGTTGTTGCAAGTATGGATGTTTTTCTAACTAAACAATTCGAAGTGGTTATAACTGAATAACTAATTATGACAATATTATTGAATATTGTTAAAATATTTAAGATTAATAACAATCATGAATTAATAAAGATTATCTATTGTATGCATGCATCTATATAACAAAAATAAATGAGTCTCACTAATTATATTTTTCTACTACCTCTATAAATTGCCTCAAAAAATATGTCCTTATCCAATTTGACCTTAAATTTCAATTGCTCCGATTTTGACGAAACGACTATTGATCTTAGGGTTTTTTTTATGTTGTGGATGTGATAGTGATGATTTTTTTAATCCAAAACTAATAAGAAAAATCCCACCACCAAATCCACAAAAAATGAAATTTGTGACTCTACAATGCTTATGAGGAAGAAAACCTTCAAAGCTTGAGAAGGGGCTTGTCAAATCCACACTCTAATACCATGTTGAATTTTGCAACACAAACACCTGCAAGATCAAAAGGCAAACAAAAACACCTTCCACAAAGAAGAGCTACACAAATTAATGCTATATTACTCAAAAGAAAATGATATAGAATGAATTAAAATTATACAATGACGTGCTTATAAAGAAAATGCAAAGATACCCTATGATAAATTTAGGAGAATGAAAGTGCAAGAATGAGGAGCTAAGTTAATCTCAACTCTATCTAAACTAGATGCACAAATGCTTAATTACAAGCAAGAACTCCTATGTGAACTTAAGAAAAAAATAAAAAAGTATAACTATTTGTAAAAAAGCAACTAATAGCTAAATATGCTCTAACACAAAGTCAAAATTTCTCCACAATTTGGCATTCACAACACTGAACATAACATTAATGGCAACACCAATTCATCAAGACATCAACCAACAATCTTCTTCTGCAACATACTCTATTATCAATTATAACAACTACCAATAATCCGTCTATATCAACATCTTTCAATCAACCCATGAGCTCAACACCAAGTCATTTCATTTGTCCTTCTAACTACATTCTATATTAGTGACAACAACTACCAACATCATACAACATATCATATAGAGGGTTGACATCAATGACAATACTTAGACATCATGACAATAATTGTGAACAATCCCCCCTTTTTCATTGATGGCAACACACACATGACATACTACTTTCTCTCCCTCTTTGACATCAAGGACAAACGTCAAGGGTCTTCACCTAATTAGGGTAGTTACTTGTGTTTTTCTTCATTCTACACGTTTCTCTCTCTTTATACATGTTCTCACTATCAATAATAACTTGCAATTTTTTGCTCCCCCTGAGAGCAGTAACCAAACCATAACATGACCCCCATAAGGGGTAGACCTCATCAATCCATAGCATAATCTAATATCTGCAATGTTACTTGCATGCTTCTCTTTCCATTTCATTTAGGAACTAGCCTTCATTGGGTATACAATCATCTCTAATTTCCATTTTGAGTATAACATCTTCTCATTATTGTAATTTTGACTTTTGATATGAAAGATGATTCCTTAATGTGTTGAAGAGTGCGAACCAAAACACCATATGCCTTTGTCACTTAAACTCACTTTGAGATTCATCAAACACTTCCTACTAGAACCTACTCTAGATCCTCACCACTCACCTCAATGTATATCTCTATCTTTTACCACTTGGCCAATTATCTTCCCAAGGAGAAGCTCCAAATCTTAGGGGAGTGTAATATATGCAATGAATAACTCCATTTATCTCTATAATTTCTTTTCAATTTTTCGGTAGACTCTTCTACACTAGGCAGAAGCACGGATCCCTTTACTGACTTTTTCCACATCTCCTTCATCTTTTTATTTTCCTAATCAAAAACAATCTTCTTCTTAGTACCCATTTTTTTCCCTTTGTATAACTTAGCAATGTGTCCTCATTTATTATAGTTATAGTAGGTAATATCAATACCCATTGAAAGAATAGGAGCCCATAGCATTGTTATTATTCATCCCTCTATTTTTGTAGTCATTGTCCTTGTGACCAAACTTATTGCAAACATAGAACTGACCATTAAATGGTTGAGATCTTAGAGACTCAAATGGATTCAGATTCAACTTGCTTATGCAATCAATAGCTCCATGTCTAAATCTATTGAAATAAAAGAAACTACCATTACAAAATTGAGTATATACCTAGTTTGAGTATTTTGTCTAGGCACTAACCTTTTGAAGTTCTTCTTATTCTGAACTTGTGTAAATTCATTTGCATCTCCTCCCATCTTCTTAGGTTTCTCTTGAACTTTCTCTTTTCCTTTGTCGATCATAGAGCATTCTCCTTTCAAAAAACCAAGATCACCCTGGTCCTTAGGAGATTTTTTAACACTGAGCATTTCATCAAGCAAACCGCTACTACCTCTAAATTTCAAGCTCTTTTAAATTTGTTCCTTTTTCCCTTCAACTCCTCTCTTAAGACAACAATCTCTTCTATAATATTAGTGTGTTCCATAGACCTATCATACAGTTTGGTAGCTAGACAATCAACAATCTCTTTCCTTCTTCAATATGAATCTCCAATTTGACTATATCCTCTTTAGCTTTCTTAAACCTCTCTTTGCATTCATTGATTTCAGAAACTTGAGTCTTGAGACCGATAATTAACCTTCCTACGTTATTGAGATTAGTCTTGTATTCATCATTTCTAGTTCTTGTTGTATCCAGATCATTGATGACACGTTTAATTTCTTCTTTAAGATGTACTTCTCCATCAAATTCCCATCCTTCTGGATCCATGTCATCCATCATATCATCAACATTCTAATTTTCAATTTTGTAATCATCCTTTTGATAATTCACCATACTATTTCCCATATGATTAGGTGCAAGACCTTTCTCAGCAAATACATTTAGATCTATAAAAGGACCGACCTCCTTCAGATGATAAATATTGCTTCTAGTTCTTTTTCCTTCTACAACTAATCCTTTTCATTTTCCTTTTCTGATTTCACATCCTTTTTCATGAAAATTAAACTTGTATCATTTACTGCACATTTGACTAACACTAGGAAATTACGTTTTAATCCTTTGAAATAAATAGCATCATCTATTTTATGTTTTCCATCAATTTTAATAGTGTCCTTTCCACAAATTTGAGCAACCTCTTCACCACTAAATTTGACTGGTCCACCATTCCACTCTTCAAGTCTAATGAATTTTATTTTATCACCATTCATATGATTTGAGCATCCACTGACAATCACCCATGCATTTAGTTCTTATTTTTCATGAAGGGCATTCCACACTATTAATCATCTTTCATTATGTTTCTTTGACTACGGAGTTCTAGATTCCTTGCTTACTTCAACGTCATCAACTTTACCTCCATAAATAGTGTTTCATCACTTGAATTACTACAATCCTCATCATTAGATGAGTGGCTTTTTTTTTAATACAAAATTTTCTTAGAATTATCTCTATTATTTTTGCCATCTACTCTTCTATTGATTTATTTTCTATAAGGACATCTACATGTAAAATATCCAATTATTTAACTATTGAAACATTTTGGAGGTGACTTAATTTTGTATTTGTCGGTACCTTCCTTTAGTCTTCTTACAAGATTTACTTCTCCTCCATCAAGGTCATTAGCTAGATCAACATCGTCTTCTACTTTTGTACTGATTTTGAATGCAAATCCCTTCTTTTCTTTGTTCAGTTCAAGTTTTCTCATCCAGGGTAGAAAGAGAATAAGTAACAAAAGTGTAACCATCCAAATTCCATATCCCATAGAGTTTAAATACGGTTCCATTCTCAACTTATAGAAGGAAAATTTAATACTAGCAAACTTGGATATCATGTATGATCCATTGTGTGCCATCTTGAACGAACCTTAAGAAATTAAGCTTCTTTGAGAGAACTCGACTCTGATACCAATTGTTGAACACACCTTAGGACTAAGAGGGGGCAATGAATCACTCGGGTTATTTAAAACATTATACTTAAACTTAAATCTCCAAAACACTATCAACTTTTCTTTAATTATATTAACAACAATGAAACATAGAACAGAGAAACACAATGCACAAGAGAACACTAGATTTACATGGAAAACCCAAATACGGAAAAAACACGGTGAGAGTCAACTCAATATATGAAATGATTAAAATATATTTTAGGGTCACTACCAAGGAGGCACATTCCCACCTAAAATATTTGTAAGCTAAGATGCATTCTGCCAAGCCAAGATACACAAGCACTTGCAGGCTGAAGCTCAATGCTCCAAGGAAAGATATAGAGGACTTACAGGTTGAAGCTCACTACTCCAGGGCAAGATATATGAATATTTGAATATCTGAATTATAATAACAACGTCTTTCTCCAACTATGAAGTTGTTCTTGAACCTTTGTTACAAGCAACAAACTCGAACAAAAATCACCACAACTTTCACTATCTTCGCATCACAATAGCTCTACAAATAAGATGATGATGAAAGCACTAGCACTTCACTTTATCATACAATTCTTCACCACACACCTATACTATTACACATATTTGATCTTCTATATATACCATCTTCTTTGTAACAAACATCAATTGGGTTGGCCAAAACAAGGGACAAGCATAGGTCCTATCAAGTCAGCCAACAAACACAATTGTGGTGAATTTGGTCCAACCTAGGAGATAGAGATAACCTCAAATTTCATATTATACTTCTCTAAGTATATCCAAACAATATACAGATTGGCGCACATCAACTAAGATTTTCAAGAAGGTAATGTGTAGATAAACAATGTAGCACATAACCAATAAGTCTAAAAACATGTCATCCAAATTAATTAACTCAACATAGATCCCCACATGCCAAAGGTAGGACCCATATACAACTCAATGTACTCTCCAAAGATGACACATATCATTCAAATCATAGCACAATCTAGATTGAAAACCTATGTCAGCCAAACTACAACAGTTACCCAGAAAGTCAACATCAAACATAATGCAACATTGAACTGATCATCCAAAACCATGTGGAGCACATAGAAACATTCCTAGAATATGCAACAACATTCCCAAACACTTCTTTCTCACTATCACATATGTACATTTTGGCAAAACACAAATAGATATAGAATACTTCATTGCCAAACTACCAAGAAACAAAGTCTTAAATAGAACATTAATAACCTTCTTGTAGAACACTTAAACACATAAAACTAGAACTGAGAAAATGCACAAACCTAGAAGAATGTCCTCCAAGTTACAATACTTGAAACATCAATGCAGAGAAATGTGGGGCTTTTTTGGAACTAGTCAAACTCGTTTTTGATAGATAGCTAGACTGTCAGCAAACATTCATCAATAACCACTTCACCTACAATAGCATGAATCGGAAAAGATAATAGTGCACTTTCCACAAAGAATAAACATTATGTCAAAATCTACAAGACCAAATTCTCAACTATGAAAGAATTCATAGCATTCTTCCTACCAAACATTAAATACTATTTCTTGCATATTACATCGTATCATACTACAAATGTTTCAAAAACCTTGTTTTCTAAAAGATCATTCTACTCCTATCATAAACTCCATTTCTCACCACAAAGCTTCATTATGGTTATTGTTATAGTTCAACACAATAACGTCACTTACAACTTTCTACTAGGTCCTACCACATATTGGGCACAAAATCTCCACATTGTATTCACAACCTTGTATTAGTAATTCTAATATTTCCATGTATCAAATGTTGTATTTGGTTCCCTTATTGTAAATTACAAACATGTTATTTATCCCAAAAAGGGACCTATTTTGGCATTTTGTGTCGATAATTGAATTGTGTTCCAAAATTACATATTTGAGTATTGTTCCTAGGGAGGTTCATTAGGGAAACATCATTGGTTTTAAAGGATATTTTCATTGCATAGGACATTATGTTATGTTTTGGTCAATTCTTCCCTAATACATTACAAATCTTTATAAAAAGAACAAATTCCAGTGAAGGAGGGGGATAAGAGTAATGGAATTTGGTGCAAGAGCACCCGAGCATATATGCAATCAGCACCACCAAATATAGATTGTTTTAGTTTGTTTGTTTCAAATTTTGGTTTTATATTTTAGCTGGCAATCTTTGTCTTCACCTATGACAAGAAAGTTAGATCTAACCTCAACTCTCTGGTGGTCATGGACATCCATCAATTCAGATGTTGTAGTTGTGATTGCCCAAGCATACATGAATGTAAATGTGAAAGCATAGATAGGCACATAGACTGTTTGATACAATAATTCATAGAATTTTTGTCTTATGATTGAAATAATTGCAAGATATGTACAAAATTGATGAAGCAAAATTCCACAATGTTTTCATCATCCTTCAACCAATATGGGAGTCTTTGGTTCAGGAAAGAAGTTGTGGACAATGATGGGGGTTGATAGAAATAATGAACGAATAGGTCTCTTGCTTTATGTGAGACATTGCTACCCAAACCCAAATCAAAATCAATTTAAATCCCATTGTTTACAAATGTCATTCACCAAATGATAGATGGAAGGAGACAAGAAAAGGTTTGAGTATCGGTCCAACAAGTAGTGTGAAGATAAAAATAAATATGGAGAAATATTAAAGTAAATCGACGGAAGACAAATAGGCCTTTATTGAATGGTCTAGTAGTGAATGAAGCGATGTAAAGTGTAGATCGAATGGACAATCTAATGACAGATTGAGCTCAGCTAAAAAGGGAATTTGGAAAGGCACTAATCCTTTGGACTACTATTTTACAAAAGCTAAATAATTATGAAATGGTGCGGAGGAGTTTATAAAAAGAGGAGAGATGCTATGAAGAAGGGTATGGGTTGCAGCTAGAGTGAAGACTAATTGTGTTGTGAAAAGGAGATTATGGTGAAGGTTACGTAAGAGGAGAAATTGAACGATGTGTGTGAGGAAATAGTGAGATAGTAGAGGTGCAATTTCAAATAATGGTAAGATGAAAGTATGGTATGGAACTAAATTGTTTAGGGTTAATGTCTATAATAGCGTCCATAGATTTAATTAACAAAATTGTATTCCTTTATTGCAATCTAAGTGTAGAAATCTTAGAAAAAATAGTCTATGTTTGTGTATTGTTGGTTTTGAAGTTGCAGGCAAGAGGTTTGTTTTTGTTTGGTATTAGAACCAGAGGTTCTAAGTGCATAGGTAGAGAATCAAACATGAGGCAACCTATGCTAGGACCTACGGGTGAAGAGTGGAGTTATGTGAATAGATCACCAAATGTGAGGTAGTTTGCACTTGTGAGTGTGAGGCGGTTGTGGAGGGATCAAAAGGATCATTACAATTGTGTGAAGTCTTGATTGATTGAGAGATTGAAGTCGTGAAGAAAAGTGAATGTGTGAGAAAGATTGTAGTAGATGAAAGAATTATTCCAAAGAAGAGGATGAGGTGGGTCATGAGGAGGCTCATGGTGATTGCGTCTTTGGAATGTTAATGGGAAGAGAGCTATGAGATATGGAGAAGCTTATTTAAGAAGAATAGTTACAACCTAAATGTGAGAGAAGAAAGAGAAGCCGACATGAATGAAGAGAGGAAAGAGGAGACCAAGGTCATGGAGGATTGTCAGTTGGAGATTGAATGCGGAGAATGGGATGGAGGAGAAAATAACTTGCAGATTGAGGTAGTGGAAGAGAAAGAAGTATAGAAGGTAGAAGTTGTAATAGAGGTTATTCAAGGAGCTAATGAAGACAACACATTTCTTGGAGATGAGATCATTTTGAGAAAAGAAAAAAAGAAAGAAGATTAGCTACCCAAAGACGTTGCAATTGCATCTAGAGGTGATGAAGAGGACATTGCAACAATAGAGGTAAATTTTGATTTGTGTAATCAAAACATTGATTTGCATAAGCTAGTGGATATGAAGAGTTTTCTAGTTTCAAATTTGTATGGAGATGTAGTATGTTTGTGTGTGGAAGCAGTACAGGATTTTATCAATGAGATTTGGTGGAGGTGGTTGGTTTATGGAAGGTCAAAACCCACAGAAGTGTAGAAGAGTGGTGAGAGTCTTTGGTAGAGGAGGACGGTCTATGATAGATTGAATTCCGTGAGAAGGAAGAGCAGAAGAGAGAGCTATTGGTGGAGGAGGTTGAATTGTGGTGGAAATGAGTCCATGAAAGGTAAGAGGAGAAGAGGGAAAACTTGGTGGAGGAGGTTGGCAAGCATCCCAACTAAGTGTTGGAAGAGGCAAAGGAAGAAGACTTCTAATGTACCTAAAGTAGTAATGGGGTCTATTGTAGATTGTTTACAACCTAGAAGGGTAGTTTGACTACTTAACCCCACTTTGTGAGCCTATGCTCATAAATTTCTTACCCAACGTGTTTGTTGCAAGAGAACCTCGGCATATATCCAATTAGCACCACCCAAAAAAAAATTGTTTCATTTTATTTGTTTTAAATTTTAGTTTTTTGTTTTAGTTGAGTATCTATGCGTTCAATTGTGATAAGCAAGTTAGATCTAGCCTCATCTCTCTGGTGGTCATGCACATCCATCAATTCAGATGTTGTAGTTGCAATTTCCCAAGCATACATGAATGCAAATGTGGAAGCATAGATAGACACATACATATTTGATTGTAGGATGTGCACAAAATGGATGAAGCCAAATTCCACAAAATTGACAGCATCCTTCAACCAATATAGGAGTCTTTGGTCCAGGAAATAAGTTGTGGTGAATGATGGAGGTTGACATAAATTATGAATGGATAGATCTCTTGCTTTATGTGTGATATCACTACCCAAAGCCAAATGAAAATCAATATAAATCCCATTATTTTAAAATGTCATTCACCAAATGAAAGATGGAAGGATACAAGTAAAGGTTTGAGTATCGGTCCAAGAAGTAGTGTTAAGATAAAAAATAAATATGGAGAAAGATGAAATTAACTTGATGGAAGACAAATAGACCTCTATCAAATGGTCTAGCAGTTAATGAAAGCAATGTAAAGTGCAGATCAAATGGATAATACAATGACAAATTGAGCTCGACCAAAAAGGGAATTTGGAAAGGGGTCAATATTTTAGACTACTATTTACAAAATCCAAATAATTATGAATGGTATGGAGGTGTTTATAAAAAGAGGAGAGGTGTTGTGAAGAAGGGTGTGGGTTAAAAATAGAGTGACAACTAATTGTGCCAGGGAAAGGAAATTATGGTGAAGGTTTCATAGGAGAAGAAATTGAAGGATGTGTGTCAGGAAACAATTTGATAGTAGAGGTGCAATCTCAGATAATGGTTAGTTGAGAGTATGGTATGGCACTAAATTGTACAGGGTTAATGTCTGTAATAGAGTTTTTACAAATTTAATTAATAAAATTTAATTGCTTGATTACAATCTAAATGTGGAAATTTTAGAACAGAAATTCTATGTTTGTGTATTGTTGGTTTTAAAGTTGCAAGCAAGATGTTTGCTTTTGTCTTGCATCAAAATTGATCTAGAGGGTTTGTTGGTATTATGGATGTGTTGCATTAGTTTTTTTATTGATGTCAACACTTATCCTTTCGGAAATCTTAGGTTATGTTGAACCGGCACATTATGTTCACCGGCAAGTCCGGTGACTTATGCACAGTCACAGGTATATTGTTCACCGGCAAGTTATAGTGTTCACTGGCACTGATGATGACTTGTTATCATCTAGAGATCACTTGATTATGTCGAAGACATGGTTTGGATACTTGTTTTTGATATTATGGTTAATGGTCTAATCAGGTTGACATATTTGTTGTTACCGGCAAATTGGTCTAGGTTATGGACCGGCATGCGTTATCTATTCCAGATCAGCACGGCATGTCATGGAGATGATTTATTGATTGGATATTGTTATAAATGTATTAAGGCGACATGATGCATCGCATGTTGACTTGTATGTAATTGACTTTATTGTAATATTCTTAGTGAGTCGACCTACACATTTGGTCTTAGGTTTTGTATATATGTAAGATCTTAATTGATGAGACATAGGATATGGGATATGGTATGTAAGGTTATGGTATTGTAACATGGTATGTGTGAATATTGAAGATCATATGAGCATACCATAGAGAAGGTTCAAGGAAGGTTTGAAGGTGATTATCAAAGCTTAACCGATATTGAATCTAGCATTGGAGATGCTATTATAAGAAGTACATTATTCTAGGATTTAACCATCCTACTATAGTCATTGCGACTCCCATTTGAGCAATGTGTTCTAGGCGGTTGGCCTTTCTGCATGTGCAGACCCCATTTGTATACACATACTATCTGTAGTAGTATCATATGATTGTGGGTAAGGTTTCCCACCATGGTTTTTCCCCTTACAGGGTTTCAACATTAAAATCTTTGTGTTATGTGTTGTGGATGTTGTTTCTCTTTTTGTTTCATACATTAAGTTTCACCAGTATTGATATTAACTGCTAATCTATTAACCAGCGTTAAGTTTGGTTTACCAGTATTAAGTATCAAGTTTTGATTAAGTTATAATTGGGTTGTAATTTATAGACAACTGATTCACCCCCCCCCCCCCCTCCTCTCAGTTGCCTTCCGAGTCCTAATAGGGTTATCCATATGTAAAAATGGGTCATAGAATAAAGGGTGGTAGAAATAAAAGGGAACAATTTAGTAATAAGAAGGATTATATATGCCAAAAGGAGCAACATGGTAAGTAATTGGCTAAAATGTTGAGATCCATACAACCTAGGGTGGAATACCTTGAGACCACATGAAGGCAAGAAATGATCATAGTTGAATATGTAAATAATCATAAAAGACTAGGTTAGGAACAAGACATCAAATATGATTCATCTTTAGATAAGGAACTAAGTTAAAAATAAAAAAAAATCAATAATACTAGTGAAAGAAAGAAGTAATCCAAGATCTGATCTCACTTGTTATTCAAAAGATTTGAATCCTATAGATCTATTGGATTGGATCAATAATTTACAAAAGTAATTTGAGTCTAAATTTATTGGATACCATAAGAGATTCAAGTATGCAACCACTAAGATAAAGGGGTGTGTAGTGTTGGGAAAATGGTGTCTCAACCTTGCATTTACATGAGCTTACTATTTATAGTAAGTTCTCATTTTAGCATGAAATGGTGTGAAATTATCCCCAATGCTTCTGGTTGGCTAGATAAGCATTTCGGTAAAGTTTCGTCACAAGATTAGAACTAGTTTTGAAAATATTAAAGTTTCTGTTTTGGAGGGGTCCAATGAAAGGTTTAAACTTAATTTTGAGTACTTTAGAGGCCTCAAAATGCCCTGAAAATTAGGCATAAATGGTGTAGCAATTTAGAAGATGATAGAGAACTTCGTGATCTTTTTAGTGCTTCAAATGGTTCGTCAATCGAACACACGATTCGCAAGTTATGGCCTCTGGAAGTTTGTACTCCTGAAATAGGAAATATAATTTATATGGGACACATAAATGAGTTATAAAAGGGAGGGGAACGTGTTGATGTGTTTTAACATGTTATAGGGCATCTAGATTGGAGATAAGGTCGGTTATAGTTTATTGGGTGGTTTCATCCCATGGTTTTGTAATACTGTTTGATGGTTTCTTGTATTGTATCTCCTATATATGAGGTGCGTGAGATAGAGGTTGTGTGTAAGAGTCTTATGGCTATTGAGTTACCTCTGAATCTTTGATTAGTGGTACTATTGTGAAGAGCTTTCTCTGCAAGTATATTGTAATCTATTTTTTATTGTTGAATAATATATTGGGCGGCTTTTGGAGTGTGGGGTTTTTCTCCCAAAAGAATTTTCCCCACGTAAATCACTGTGTTGTGGTATGAATGTTATTTATGAGTATTTGTGTTAAGTTTTTGTAACTGTTGTGACAATCTGTAAAAAAATTTGCATTACCCTCCTCTCAAGGTTAGTGTAGGAAGTTGTTCAGCTACTTAACTTCCTTACATGTAGGATTATGGTGGGATTGTGTGTAGAAAGACAAGGTGAAGAAAAATAAGTTGAAAATATCTAGTGGGATTGAGTTGTTGTATAGTTGAAAAGTAAGTTTTTAACTTTCCAACTATAATTAGAGATGTTTAAGAAGTTCTAAAATTTATAATAGAGATAAATTTATATGGAGTACATTAAAGAGTTTTATAGAATCAATTAGGTAGATCATGTGGAAGATGTTGTGGAGAAGGTATATTATTATATGATTTGTTTATGAAGTACAATACAATATGAGATTAGTTTGTTTCTAAGTCAATTCATTGTGGGTGGATACCAATTCATGCTAAGGGTAGAGAATAATCTATCTAGAAATTAAAAGAGAATTTAGGGTAGGGTAAAGGAGGAAGAGGTAAAAAAAAAATGGATAGGTTGCAGCCTCTAGCGGCAACACACAAGAGTCTAGAGATTAGAAAAATTACAAGATAAAGGAAGCAAAGGTTGAAATTAAATGCATGCATGCAATAAAAGTATTGAAAGATTCATATATTAAATATCTAATACAAGTATGAAGGAAAGTATACCTATGAAGTGAGAAAATGACATCAACATTTTCTAAATTTAAACTTGCAAGGAGAGAGTTACAAAACATCAGATCTTAATATTTTTAGTTCCATATACATCAAAACTTTGAAATAAGTTGAGAATGAAAGAATAAGAACATATAAGAATACAAACATAGATAAACCTTGGAAAAACCCTTTTAGAAATACCCATCCTTCAAAGCACTGAACCAATGTATTTCTAACAATAATAAGATCAATACAATAACAAGATCAAATCCTTAACACAAATATCAACACCCTCATCCTTTTGATAAAACCTAGCGCATAACCCCCTATAGTATAAATTCTCTTTCTCGGCCTCAACTCAAGAAACCAATATATAGAATATTCCAAAACATAGAAAACCACAAGTCTAGAGTCTAACTTCACATGACATAAATTTTAATGCCTACTTCTCATTATAGATCTTAAGAATAATTTTAACAATATTTATCTTCTAACCATCATACTAATAATGACTTTTCATAGCCTGCCCACTAACTTGGGTGCCCTATTTTGATAGTATTCTCCTATTTAAATATTCTTAATGACATGCAACATAAATTGTCATAAACTTAGTCAAGATTTAAATTTTATTTTGTGACCCTTACAATAATTCTCTTACATGCATCACATAATTGATCAAACACACATGCTTTGTAAATTAGATTAAATTATTTCGTAAGTGTATCAAATTCAAGAAAGGTCTGGTATATATGGGGTGGACCAGCATCTACCTATCTTATGGGGATGGATAGAGGAGGGTGAATTCTCACCCACCTATCAATAGTGAAGCCACATATTACAATTTCATATCATTATAGTACTTTTCACAATGACATTAGGTTCTCTTACAATTTTCTACATACATTTCAAGATAGTTGACATGTGGCAAAAAATACTTCCTCAAAATGTGATGCCCCATTTCCCTAATGATGAAAAATAAGAAATATAAATAAATAATTTAAGCATAAAGACTTCCAAGGTGTATGACACATCTAGTCCTCAAATTCTCCCACTTGTCATATTCCTTGCAAGAGCAAAAGGAAGCTCTGAAAAATCTATTAACCATCCACTAAAGGTCTAAGCATGCTACACAATCTAAACTTCAGTATACTCTAAGACTTCAATGAATCATCTACAATGTCCACCAAGTGGCCTTTATTATTTCTTCCCCTTAGCTACAAGTGACACATAATCACTACCACTTGATTGTAAGTGACCCTTAGCAACATTACTAATTAGCTACAACTGAATTATAACAACATTGCCATTTGTCTAAATGTGACCCACACCAACAATACCACTTGATTGTAAATGAACCATACCAACAATACCTCTCAACTACATGTGACCTATATAAACACTTTCACTTGGTTACAAGTCCATAGTAATACTACCTATTGCTTGCAAGTGACACATAGAAACACTACCACTTGGATGGAAGTGACATTTAGCAACATTATTGCTTTGCTCCAAGCGATCCATGGAATCATTTCTTTTGATTGTAGGTGGCCTATAGCAACACTATGTCTTGGTTGTCAGTGACATGTAGTAACATTGTCACTTGGTTGTAAGTAACCCATAACAACATTGGCAATTAGCTACAAGTGACTTGTAGCAACAATACTACTTCAACCTAATATTTTTTAGAATAAAATATAAGTCCAAGTACCTCCAAAATAGAACTAGGTATATGTCATATAGTCACCTCAATAGTTGGAACAATGAACACATCTAGTTGACATATCCAACTAATTATACCACAAGATAGGGTAAACTAATCTTTGTGAAACCTTCTACTATCCATATATCCAACCTAAATTGAAAAATCAAGTCTGTATATATTCATTTTATTACGCAAGATCCATTTTTTTGTAGAAAACATACACACACATGTAGAAACTTAAAACATTCAATATCAAAGTCCAATGAAATTTGTCTAACATGGACACATATAACTCACTAGTAATCATGCTCAACGGTAGTATCTAGTCTAGTGTCAACCATAACACCCAAAAGTCCACAAATATAACTCCCATAAATGGTATGGTTAATGACCTTTATAACCATATAATGTAAAAGAATACATAATGATATATAAAATTGCAACCAAACTATTGTAGAATTGAGCATACTTTCTCAGAAAAAATTCTCGCTCTCTTGCCCCCAATATCTATAGCTCTCCTAATTTATCCATATTAAAAAAGATAGATATTTAAGAGCTTTCATATAGTTACTAAAAAATAATGAAGTACGGTAATAATAAATGATCACAAAGATAGTGATTAGAATAGACAAATCCCAACTCTAATGTCATGTGAATCAAACCTGTAAGACAAATATATATACTGATGAATAAATGATGAACAGTTAGTACCAAACCAGTACTGAGAGGGGGGGGTGAATCAGTACAGGCAAAAACACTTTTCCTGAATCGGTTTGACTGCAAACACTGCACTTTGACTGACAAGCACTAACACCGATCTAAACCAAATTACTACTGGTAAAACACAGTAAGAATGTCAAAGACTTAAACTGGTAACCCTTAGATTTCCATACTATCTAATACCTCATTTCCACTTCACCCTTATGCATAAATGAGTAATCTATCATCAGAAATATAATGACTGCTAGTTCAACATATTTTACCAGTTTGACATAAAACACTAAACCATCACATGAAAGGCATCACACATGACACATTGATTTTTCATGTGGAAACCCAACTACGAAAAACCGCGGTGGGGATGAATACCCACAAGTTGTTCTTGAACTCTTTTGAAGTCCGCTCTGTTAGGAGCCTAGTCCGGTTAGAGACTTTTACAATAGGTTCTGCTAGGAACCAATCCTTCTAGGGATCACCCGATTAAGGGATGGCTAAATACCCGGTTAAAGGTTAGAACCCTGTTAAAGGTTACCTCGCAAGAGGATTTGAAGAACTCATTGAATTGAGTCACCCTATTAAAGGATTTACACAAAAGCCTGTTAAAGCTACCCGGTTAAGGGATTTTCCAACTGCTGAAATGGTTAGAAGTCAACAGGTAATACATTGATCTGATAACAGCACTCAATGCTAGGGCAGATCCACTTAAGCTCCTTTTCTTCTACAATCACACTCTGCAGGTATCAACACACTTCTCTGGTCTGGCAAGAATCAAGTATCGCTCACTAGGATACACACATACCATTTGCCAACAACTACAAAATGAAAAAACATCATCGACCTTATAGGAAACAGATAGGTCGATAGCATAAACCCTAAACCCTAAACATTTAGGATTTACAATCCAGTCGGTTCAATCCTGACCGTTAATCACACTGCATTGAGTGTAACAGTCTTGAACAGATCTCAAGACATTCTCCAACGTTCATTCTTCGCCACTTCAGGAAGCTAATAACTCATCATGCGCTCTCCACCGTTTACAGAGACTTTGCACATTCTCGAGGTAGATAGGATCACTCTCCATGCAATATCCTCAAGGAAATCCTTCACGCGCACAAGGCTGACCTGGCAACACTATCTGGTCTTCATAAAATGCTAACTCATCACAAGATGTCATCGGTTGAATCGCACAAGCTTGGAATGCATCAACTAGAAACCCTGAAGCTGAGACTTCCAATCGGTAATCATGCCAAATGACCAACAATACAAGACTTCCATTTACTGGTTCTCATACCAACATGCCGGTTCACCTTGAACAAACATACCGCTTCACTTTTTCACAAATACCGGTTTGCATCATCATACCGGTTCTCTTGCCAGTTTGCTTACTACACCATACCGGTTCATACTTCAGCATATTGATATCAATGACAACATACAATATCATCATGTCATCATGCTTTGCACATATGCCAACATATACCATAGACAAAAAATATATATAAAACATACCATGTCCTTCTACCAACACCATCAAGTTCTCTAGCTATGACAAGTAAGATCTCCACCTCCAAACGGTCATCTCAACGTCCAACCATTCAAATCCAAATTCAAACATGATAACATCAAGAAACAAACAATGTAAGGATCCTCAATTGAAGGAAGATTAAAATAAAATTCATTCACGCAAATAAGGAATATTCTCAAAACAATGAGCCATATGCAATCATCAAAATGACCTTATAAAAAACTCATATTCTTGAAAAGACAAGGGGAAAAAATCATGACACGTACTCCTCAAACTACCCATAAAAATTGGAGTCCATAACTCAAGACGCATTCTCATGAGAAAAAGCATAAAATAAAACACATTTAATAATCCATGTGAGAAATACCTATCAAATTATTCTTTGTTGACTAGATCAAGAGTGAAGAATTTAATTGATTCATTCATGAATAATCTCATCACCAAGTTTGTGTTGAACCCATATCTAGCTCAAGGGAGGTTACTCAATATTTCTACTAAAACCTCATCAAGAGTCACTATCTAAATACATGATCTTTAAAAAATAAATATCTACAACCTCATATGAGTTAATCTACCATCAAAAAGAAACCAAACACCCCTCCAAGTATAATAGGACCCCACCTGCATCACTATAATATCTAGAATCCCTCCTAGGAAAAATGATCACTACACTCTACAAGAAGAACACCTTAAATCATTATCAAAGCTCTATATATATGATAAGTATAAAATATAGGAGTGTTTCACGATGTCATGATTTACATATTTTAGAAAAAGATCATTTATTCAATGAACAAATTCACATCAATATCACAACCCCAACTAAAAGTGATCTAGATCTACCCATTGCATTGTGATAAACATATCCTAACCCAAGATCACTTATGGCCCTCACAAGATCAAATAATTCAATTGAAACTCTAGGATCTCCCTAAGGAAAATTAAAACCATGATTTCAAATCAAGAGTGAAAGCAATCACCTCAAATTGTGTTCATGTGAATAGCTCCCACTAGATAATAATCTAGAGCCTCCAATGACAACATAGTACATTATTATAGGTTCTCACATAACATTATTAGGAAATAAACTACACATCTAAGTGATACAAGTCCTTTCTTACAATTATAGAGCCTCAAATGACAATATAGTCAACTATTATAGGTTCTCACATAACCTTATTAGGAAATAAAACAACACGTCTAAGTGCTACAAGTCCTTTGTTATAATTATAGTTGTTTTAAGTACCCGTTTCTACAAGTCTAGGTGCTATAAGTACTTTTTTTGTAACCACCCCTTGCTACAAATCCAAATGATGCAATTACTCCTTGCTAAAAGTATGTGTTACAAGGACAACAAAAATACATTTTCCTGTATCTCTAATACTAAACACACCAATGCACCAAAATGGCCTAAAGGCCAACAAACCAAATTTTATAACTCCATAGAAACTAATTTATAGTAAAATCCTATGATACATAAGACACCATCAACACTTTGAATATTTCCCTCCAAGTTTTCCATGCAACATGTAAGTAAATATATCCCACAAAAATAACATACATATGATATCCAAAATTGATATAAAGTTGGATAGTGATCCAACTAAAACCAAAAAACTATTAAAATTAGAGATCTTGAAGCATCAGGATCAACAAGTTTAGCTTTACATTGATGACAAGTAGAATAAAGTCAGCATGTATATTTTTCCACAATATCAAATCTAAAAACCTATATCTAAGTCATCTTATCCCATGCTATCATTATCATCAATTTAAGAGCAATTCTTATTCCTCAAGAGAAGATCTTATTTAGGGAGTAGCAAATTACATCAAGGAATCTTCACATTATGTTTCAATTATGATTACATGATGTATTTTATGTGATTTATCATGTTATTGCATCAACACATGAAGGGCTTATCCTAAGAGCATTGCATCACCTATTAGAGGTATAATTATCTACATTCAAGCATTTCAATCTTGCCCTCAAAAGGAAAACTTTTCCAATTTAGTTCGCTCAATATCTATTTCAATTATGGTTAATTCCTAAACCACGGTTTGACTTAGGCAAACCATTTTCCACAACATCTTTCCTTCTTTTTCTGTGTGCAAGAAATAGGTTCAAGAGTTGTACTTGGGGATTTCAGCAAAGTCGACAATGACAAACAAGTCAACTTTCAACGGAGAAACAATTGGAGGACTGGGGTGGATCTATGCTACCTGCCTCCAAAAAATTAGGCCACACTTCTCATAACAAATTCTAAACATCTTATTTTTCCTAGATCTCAATTGGTGGCTCTGTGGGACATTTGTAACTTACTGTTTCTATCAAATACTTCAATAATCCCTCATTTTACCCTAATTTCACAATTTACAATCCATTTCAATCTAGAAAGAGGGAGCCAAACCTTAACCAATCAATCTAATCAGAATTTCAGCCCTTTCCTTATTTGGGTTGAGGCTAGATCTATTAGGTTCACCCCTCTTTCAATGTATTGGCTAATTTGGTTAATTAGTGGTCTTATTCTACTTGGTGAAACCCTAGTTCCAAATTAGACCTCTATAGATAGGACTCAAGATGTTGATTCTTGGATAAGATGGTGATCATTTGATTGATAGGATGACAATCGATAAGATGCCTATTCTAGGACTGATATGTCTATAAAGGTTGAAGTGTGATCAATATTTAGGATAAAGTCGATTAGGAAATTGATTGGTTTAGGCTATAAGATAATTTGGTAGTTTGTCTTTGATCAAGATGTTGCAATGCATTGCTTGTTTTAGCCTAAAATGTCATTATCATAGCAAAGAGACAATTGATTGTGAATTATGCAAGTGTAGATTTATTACCATAGGTAGGTAGTGTGGTGTGAAAAGTGGACCAAGAATCTGTATCTGCAATACACAACACTTCAATCAAGTCATTACATGCATGGTTAGACAGATATGATCATGAATATTAAAACCATAGCAAATCGACCCATTGCCTTCTAAAAGATGCGAGTATAAAATTGCTCTCAAATTATTTAGCAATACCAGTGACTAGACAACATCAAGATGAAGGATTTTATCTATATGAACATGATGAATGCTAGATGGATGCAATATTAATCTAACAATATTTTTGCAATATTAAATTAAATGATTTAATCAATGTGAAACAATTAATATGCAATATCTCAATGAAATCCTAGAGCAAAAAACAGTATAATAACGATGTATTCTCCAGTCTCTCTTTGAATGAGAGATGAGCCTAAATTTATAGAAAATTCAGAAAGAAACCAACGGTTGAGATCAAATGATGATGAGCGGTCAAGATTTTCCAAGAGGAAGCACAATCCAGGTGAATTGATGTGATTGGATGCTTTTCTCAGTTTTAAAGGAAATTGAACTAAAATTAAGATTAAATCAAGAAAAAACTGATTTAAAGGAAATTGAATTAAAATTAAGATTAAATCAGAAAAAAAACTGATTTATTCTCTATTTCATTCAATTTTAATATTTAATTGTTTTAATTCTTTTCTTTGAGATTATCTATCAATTTTTAATTTGTTTTTTTCAAGATTATCTCCAATTGATTTCTTTTCTCAAATTTTAATTCTTTTTTGTCAATTAATTCATTTTTTGATTTATTTCCATTTTTGAAGATTTGTGCTCAATTGATTTAATTGATTTAAATTAATTCCTCTTTCTTGATTTGTTTCCTTTTTTGAAAATTTATGGCAATTTGATTTATTTAATTAAATTAATTCCTCTTTCTTGATGTGTTTCCTTTTTTGAAGATTTATGGCAAATTGATTTATTTAATTAAATATGCTAGGATATTTAATTAAAATAAATAAGATAATTGTTTAAAATGATTTACTTGGAATGATTAATTAATTAAATAAATATTTAATTAATATTGATTGATTGATTTGCCATGTGACATTTGATGATTTTAGGAATTAATTGTGTGCTCAAGATTTATTTAATTTCCTTTGGTTAGGACCTTGGTGACATTGTTGAGATTAGGGGCTCATGGTTTAGATGACCATTTTTAGGGTATTACATTTGCCCCTCTTTGAATTAACATGCGAGCAGCACGTTGGTTCAAAGAAAATTTGATGTCTAGGAGATGCCAGTTCTGAACTTGATTGATCACGAACTACATAAAAAAGTGAGGTGTTTAGTTTGATTCGAAGCGACAAAGCTGAATTAAGTCTGATTAACGTGATACCGTTCCGGAACTTGATTGAACTTGGGAACGATAGAAAACAAAAGATACCGAACTTGAACTTGATTGATCAAGAAGCGGATCTTACTGATCTAGAACTTGATTGAACTTAGATACAATGAGTGATGATAAAAATCGATCTTGAACTTGATTGATCAAGATACGATGAAGATAAACTGTTCAGCTTGATCAAGAAATGAATAAAACGTAACACCTATTTAGATTTAGCATGATTGAGGATACTCTTTAAACCCTTGATTGAGTTTAAATGAGAAATCAGCTTGATGAAAAGCGATGGAACTGATTAATGTAAAGAGATTGATTTAGATAAAAGACAAATATCAGCTTGATATGAAGCGATGAAACTGATATGCCCCTAGAGATTGATTTGGATGAGATGATCGAGAAATCTCAACTTGATATAAAGTGATGAAGTTGAGATGCCCCTAGCGATGAGGTCTTATTTGATTGTTTTTCTTTAGTTGAAAAAAAAATTTGCTCGACTTTCGATGAAGATTTGAAAATTTTCCTCGACATTTGAAGATGTGAGGTCATAAGGTCATGAGTATGCCCCCTCAGGAGCGAAATTGAAAAATAGCAAGGGTACATGATGATAGGCAATTTTTAGCGATGATAAGTTGTTTGAGCACAAATTGATTCAGAGGAATTTTTTGAAAATTTTGCGTTGAAATTGAGCGCAAAGTTGATTTGTAGAAATTAAATTGAGATTCAGCGTTGATTTGTGAGAAATTGAGCGCAAAGTTAAAGAAAGAGCATTTGATGAAAAGCGCTAAATGGTCCAAATTTTGAAATTGACTAGCAAAATTATCTCGATTTTCGATTTCAATCCCGAAAATGGACTCTAGACAACCGATTTACAAGCTCATGATTTGATTTCATCGTACTTGTGTTGATTGATTATGAGATGTTGTTCTATATGCTTTATTCTATATGTATGCATTTCCTTTCAGTATAGATGAATGAATGTGAATGAGTATTGGTGTCTATTTTTCTTTCTTTTCATATGCAAATAAATGATAATGCAAATGAGTAATGAATAATGAGTAATGCAATTTTTTTCATTTTTCTATGCAATAAGATGAATGCAAATGAATGATAATGAATGATGCAATGTTTTCATTTTCCTATGCAATAAGATGGATGTAAATGAATGATAATGAATGCATGAATTTATATGAAATGCTCATGTATGCAACTAACATCTCAAAACACAAGTGCTCGATCGGAGAAATGATGAAAAGAGACCACTTAGCGAAGAAATGATGAAGCTCCAACTCTCATTCAGTAGACAAAGAGGAAGCATTGTTACTATACCGAAATCACTCCAAATTCACAAAATGCAGAATGAAATGCAAGATGAGATGCAAAATGAGATGCAACCTAAACCTAGTCACTGGACTTTGAAAAACTTAATTGTCATCATTGAGCGTTTTACAATTATAGCAGGCAGAATAGAGTTCATTTCTTTTCATGTGCAATATTAATTATCTTGTCCGCAATGACCCTTTTTTTCTCGTTCATACCCTTGGACAGATTACGCATGGATGTGGATTGCACAATGAAGAAATTCCTTCAAAATGAACAAAGGAATGATGGGAACCTCCCTATAGCATTCAAATAAGCGGAGTCAAGGTATGTGAGGTGATTCCACCTTGATGTGAAGGCTCTTATCACAGACACCCAGCTAATTTTGATGTTTCCAGATCATTGGGATCATTCCTTCAAGTAGCAAACAAGAAAATATTATGCCCCCAATCCTTGCTCCTCTTAGTCAAGATAGACTTCCTCAAGTTACTCAGAGGGATAATAATCAAAAACCAATATAAAAGACAGCACACAAATACAATTTTCATGCATAGCTCAAACAGCTTAGTGATTATTTTCAGTTATGTTGTTTTGCTTGTTAACTCAGTGATAAAACTCTTCAGTACTCAGGAGACAAGTAACTAACTCAGAGTGAACGACCAGATTTCACTGACGTAAGGTTGACTTGCTTGATACTACTTAGGACATGTAATGTGCTCTGTGGACTACCTAAGACTAGGACATTGATCGATTTCAAGCCATGAGGGTTCCAACAAACTAGGATGTCACAAAAGTGACTGAAATATGTACAAGCGAAAGAAAATATGTAGGAAAGCAAGAATGCCAACGTTGCATTGATAGATGGAGCGCTTGAGTACAAGAGGCGCCTGTTTACTAGGTTTTCACCTGCTTGGCAGAAATTCATATATTTTTTTTTACCAAGGTGCCTGTTTACCAGGTTTTCACCAGGGCATTTTCTCTCTTTTTTCCTTTTTTTTTTTCCTTCTGTTTTTCTTTTTTCTTTTTTCCTTTTTTTTCTTCAGGACTTTTTCTGGTTTTTTGGATTTCTTCAGGACATTTTTTGATTTTTAGGATTTTTAGGATTTCTTCAGGACATTTTCTGATTTTTATGATTTCTTCAGGACATTTTCCACTGTTAAAGCTGCTGGAACAGAGAATATCTAGGTGAAGAATTTCTTCAAATAGATGGTGTTAATCGGTTCTTGGAGCTATTCTCCTTCTGATGTTGAGAGTTGATAGGAACCAGAGCCGAGAGCTGCAGTGACAATATAGGGACCCAGCCAGTTGGGTTCAAACTTCCCTTTGTTATCTCGAAACTGTTGATTTTTAGGATTCTCTCTGAGAACTAAGTCACCAACTTGAAATTCTCAGTGTCGAACTTTCTTGTTATATCCTCTGGACATTCTCTTTTGATACACTCTGAGATGATCAAACGCCACTTGCCGACGCTCATCCAGCAATTCAAGCTCTTGCAATATAGATATTCTATAGTCTTCATCAGTAACAAGACCTTGCAAGGAAACTCTTAGAGATGGTATTTCTACTTCAATGGGTAATACTACTTCGGACCCATACACCAAAGAAAAAGGTGTAGCCCCAATAGGTGTTCTGATACTTGTTCTATAAGCCCACAGTGCAGGATTGAGTTGCAGATGCCAATCCTTCCCAGATTTGTTCACTGTTTTGTGCAAGATAGTCAGTAGGTTCTTGTTAGATGCCTCTGCTTGTCCATTACCTTGAGGGTAATATACTGAGGACCAGCATTGTTTGATTTTAAACTTCTCACAAAGTTCATCTAGATCTTTGTTCTTAAATTGTCCTCCATTGTTTGTTATAATTGATGAAGGTATACCATACCTGCAGATGATATAGTTAAGAATAAATAGAGCTACTTGTTTTCCTGTTGCCTTGATGAGTGGAACTGCTTCTACCCACTTAGTGAAGTACTCAGTGGCAGTGATAATAAATTTATGTCCATTAGATGACGCAGGATATATTTGGCCTATTAGATCGAATGCCCATTGTTGGAAGGGCCAGTGCGTTACAAATGGTATAAGATCCCTTGCAGGAGCGTGGATAAGGTGCCCATGTAACTGACACTTTTCACAGGTTTTAGCAAATTTTATGGCTTCCTTCTCCATGTCTGGCTAGTAGTATCCAACCCTTAGTAGTTTTCACGCTAAATTTAGACTGTTCGAATGAGATCCACAAACACCTTCATGAACTTCGGATAATGCGTGTTGGGACTCCTCAGTTTCTAGACATCTAAGAAAAGTATTATCTAAACCTCGCCTGAATAAGTCGTTAGCAATGATGACGTACCGTGATGCATTTCGGATTAGGTTTCTTTTTTCATTTCGGGAAAGATTGGCAGGGACAACTTGGTCACGTAGGTAAGAGTAAATGTGGCTATAACGAGATGAGTCATGTCCAATAATAGAACAGACTACCTGGGACTCGGGAGAATCATAGGCAAGGTAATGTAACTCTTCCACTAGGAATTCAAAGCGAAAATTAGACTCCTGTAGCTGTGGTATAGATGCCAAAGTGGCCATTGCATCTGCCGCTCTATTTGTTGTTCTGGATATCTGCTGAAATGATACGGAGGTGAAATATTTCTTGAGGTCATCCACCATCCTCTTGTAAGGCATTAGTTTCTCATCTTTCATCTAATATAGGTCATTAATCTGGTTGATAATGAGTTGAGAATCTCCATAGATGTGTAATTCCATGATCTTCCACTCGATGGCCAGCTTGATCCCATTTACCAAAGCTTCATACTCTGCAATATTGTTTGTGAAAGGGAAGAGAAGTTTGTAAGCTTTTGGAATTGAGTATTTTTGGGGAGTAATAAATAGTATCCCGGCACCAGAGCCATGTTGAGTAAAAGATCCATCAAATAACATCTTCCATGATTGTTCAGTAAGGTGCATGATTGATTCATCTGGGAATTCTATATGCAGGGGTTGATCGTCTTCAAGTGGAGCTTCATCAAGTTGGTCTGTGATAACCTGTCCTTTGATAGCTGTATGTTCTACATATTCAATGTCAAATTCTGTAAGGACCATGACCCATTTGGCCAGTCTTCCTATAAGCGTTGCTTTACTGAGAAGGTACTTAAGTGGATCAATCTTGGCTACCAGCTTAATAGAATGTGCCAACATATAGTGCCTTAATTTTTGTGATGCAAAGACTAATGCTAAGCATGTTTTTTATATTATAGTGTAATTCATTTCATATGACACCAATGTTCAGCTGATGTAATAGATAGCTCATTCCTTTTTATTGTCATCCTGTTTTGCCAAAAGTGCCCCCAGTGAAGTATCTACAGCTGATATGTACAGGATCAGTGGCTTACCTTGAATCGGTGGCATTAATATGGGTGGATTAGAAAGATATTCTTTGATTTGTTGTAAATGTAGTTCACAATCTTTATCCCAGTTGTATTGAATCCCTTTCCTTAATACCTTCATGAAGGGTTGAGCCTTGTCAGCTAGCTGAGATATAAAACACCTTATGGACCGAAGACAACCTTGTAGACTTCTCATCTGACTGATATTCTTGGGTGGAGGCATGTCCATTATAGCTTGGACCTTTTCAGGATCAACCTCAATTACCTTTTTTGAAATTATGTAACCAAGTAATTTTCCTGATGTGACTCCAAATGCACACTTTTTTGGATTTAAGCAAAGCTTGAATCTTTCCATTCGATCTAATATGAGGCCTAGCTCTTGAATGTGTGTAGATCTCTTCATAGTTTTTACCAGGGTGTCATCTACATAATCTTCCATGTTTTTATGCATCAAATCATGGAAAATAGTGGTTACTGCTCTTTCGTAAGTTGCTCCTGCATTCTTTAGACCAAACGGCATAACATTCTAGCAGAAGGTTCCCCACGCACATGTGAAGGTTGTCTTCTCTTGATCTTCAGGTGCTGTCTTGATCTGATTGTAACCAGAGAATCCATCCATTAATGAATACATCTCATATCCAGCAGTCATATCTACTATCATGTCAATGTTGGGCAATGGAAAATCATCTTTTGGACATGCCTTGTTGAGATCCCTGAAATCTGTGCAAACTCTAATAGATTTATCTACTTTTGATACAGGTACTATGTTGGATATCCATTCTGCGTAGTCTATAGCTCTTATAAATCCAGTTTTTAGCAATTTCTCTAGTTCAGCCTTGACTAGTAGTGCCACATGAGGATGCATTTTTGGAGTTTTTGTTTGACTGGTTTAACTCCTGGCATAATAGAGAGATGATGCATGATGAGGTCAGGATCTAGTCCTAGCATATCTGAGTATGTCCATGCAAAGTTAATCTTCTTTTCTAAAAACAGATTGGTGAAATCTTTTAACTCTTCTGCTGACAATGATTAGGCTAAATGAATGACATGCGGTATCTCTTGACTCCCAATGTTCACTGGCTGAGTTGGTTCGATCAATATGGAAGATCTCTCCTGGAAGTGGCTCAGCAGTATATCAAGTACCTCACCTTTAGGCACCTCATAAAGGTTTTCACCTTTGGGTACGTCCTTTATTTTCTCTTTTTTAGAGTATGACACCGCCACAATGTGGTTTTCGCTATCAGATCTTTTATTCTTATTTTTCTTGTTTTTGCGACTAAGATACTTGATATCCACTTCAGTCATGTTTTCATTTTGTTCGCTAGTGGAAGAGTACATGGGTTCAACTACATTGAGATAGTAGGCTAGTGTATAGTCATTGGCAAAGTAGGCACGTTCAAGGGTTGGTTATAAAGAGTATTATCAATTAGTTCTGGATGTATTAAGGATAAGGTTGGTACAGGCTCAAGAGAGTTCACGGTACTATCATCATTGTTTCGAACCGACAAGTCGAGTTCCAGAATACTACCTTGCGTATGTGTCTCGAGACCAGGAAGAGTTACGACATGATTATCATCATTCATGTTAGTATTTATTGGACCTAACTCAACTGACCTAATTCTAGCATCGTCGTCTAATTCAGACTGGGCTACATACCATGGTATAACAGTAGACAATATTTCATTATTCATGATAGAGTAGTCATAATGCATTGTTGAATAGTTGTTGTCATAGATAGAGCTCCTGTCTGATCCATCAGAGTCATAGGATGGAGTTGCTAACTCATCTTCAAGTGGTTTAGTGAAGGTATATATAGTATCAACACCCACATCCTTGATGTTGCAAGTTCCTTCTTGATTTGGTTCATTGATTGCTTGCATTTGACACACTTGTGGACATGACTTTGATGATTTTGTTAACCCCTATCATCTGTTCCATTCAACTTCTTCTGGACTGATGACTGGTTCTCTTGCTCTAGCTTCTAGTTCTTCTTGTGTGATTCCGTACTTGATTTGTCCTGTCTCATTAGGATAATTGGTAGGTGAAGGACTTGCTTGTGTCCTTTCTTTCTTCAGTTGTCGGTCATAGTCTTCTTGTTGTTTTAATCTGATTTCTTCTATTTCCTTTTGCATTCTTAGGCATATCAGCTCTTGTGCGTCATCTACGATATCCCTGAGTTCTTCAAGTGTTTCTATAATAGATGTATTTGAGATGTGATTTGGACCTCATTCATACTCATTTGAATTAGTTTCTAAGTCATCTACCTGTTGTCTGCCAGTATATGTGACCAGAATGTTCAGTGGTGCAAACAATTCTCTGATTCTGCATATTTCATCTCTCATATCCTCTGGAGCGTCTACTTCATGTGGTATCATCGCTGATACAACTGGAACTTGATTACCATCTATTTCCTTTCCCTGGGTGGGTAATTCTTTTTGTTCACCATCACGTTCCTCCTGAGTTTGTTGAGTATTAATTTCTTGTGTTGTTAGAGGTAGTACCTTTTTCTTCCACTTACGTTGATGGCAAGGTGTGTTCTTCTGATCTAATGACTTTCTTGGATCATATCCCAGTCCATCTTTATCATTGGTCAACTTAGTTTGTAGCTGAATAGGTTCAACAATACCTTTTTGACATTTGTCGAGAGGACTAGTACCTAAATATCCCATGCGTTGAAGCATCTTATAGCCTGGACCATATTGCATTGGAGAAATCTCACAATGTCGTATTTCTTTATCCACACTGTCTTCTTTGAAGAGCGATTTAAGGACATCATCCCCTTCTATTTCATCTACAAGAGAAGTAGAGGATTGTATAAAGGTTCCATCATAAATGACTTTTGGAGTTGAAGTTTGTGGCCTCATGCCCTCTGATGGTTTTCCTGACTGTCTTGGTGATGGAGGAAGAGACGTGAGTGAGAGTATAGGCTCTATCTTGTAACCATCCATGCCAGTGTTTGTGATTTTTAGTTTCTTTTCCAAATCTTTTAGCAAATATTTTGAACTTTCAGTTGTGGAAGCTTTTCTATAATTAGGAACAAAAGCATCGGCACCTTGCATTAATGCATTGCAGGCATAGCTTGTATCGGCAGGAATACTGACCTCTACTCCATTATAAGGAAACTTCAGACATAGATGGTACGTAGATGGTACTGCTTTCATTTCATGAATCCATGGCCTACCCAGTAAGATGTTGTATGAAAGATGAAGATCCAGGACTTGAAAAATGATATCTCTCTCCACGGGTCCTACTCTGATTGGTAATGATACCAGTCCCTTAGAATTTCTTTCTTCTTCATCATAAACCTTGATTGTTATCTTCTTTGTTGAATCAATAACATTTTCAAAGAATCCCAGTTGTGTTAATAGATTGTAAGTACAAATATTCAACCCAGCGCCTCCATCTATCAAAACATGTTTAACGCGGTGTTTGTGGATCATGGCTTCAATGTGTAATGGCTGGTTATGTGGATGACTCAATGAGTTATCATCTTCTTCAGAGAACGTGAGGTAATGAGGGGAGGTCAGGTGACCTACCATAGATTGAAACCGATCTACGTCTAAATCTTTAGGAACACAGGTGGTAAGTAGAGCCTTGTCTAGGACTTCTTTATGAGCAGAAGAGATCTTAAGCAGTTCTAGAAAGGAGATCTGATCATTGGTTCTCTTTAATTGTTCAACAATACTATAGCCAGGAGAAGATGATGAAACTAGTTGCTTTGATTTGGCCATGATTGTGTCTGTTTGTTTATTTGGCAATTTTGATGTTGTTTGATCAAAAGTGGAGGAACTATCTCCTAGGAGAGAAATCTTCCTTTGAGCACGAGTCATGACATTAGCAGCTTGTGCTTGATTTTGATGATCCTAGACTATGATCACATTGCAATATTCAGGTTGAACAGATTCAATCATGTTGATCACATTATCATTGTTAGTGTAAGTATAATTGACTCTAGCTCCTCCCTTGGATTTTGAGGAATCTCCTTGTTCATAAGTGGGTAAGGGATCTTTAAAGGCCTTATGATCAGCATTAGTTGCGTGATTTCCCACAACGATCTTTCCTGCGTCAATGAGATATTGTATTTCATGTCAGAGTTTCATGCAGTGATTTATGTTATGTCCCTTGTTCCGATGGTAGTCACAGTACTCATTTTCTCTCCACCATTTGGGTCTAATTTCTGGGTCATAGGGTCGGGAATTGTCTGGCAGTGTTATCAGATTATTTGCCAATAAAGTTTTAAAAGCCGATTCATATGACTCATCTAGAGGAGTAAACTCACGCTTAGGCTTTGAGACCCAAGGTTTGTCTTTAAACCACTCTCTTGTTTTCTTTGGGGGATTCTCTATTGTAGTTTCAGCTGCCTTGAGTGCTTGTGTGCCACTGGCCAAGTTAAATATTGTGGATTTTTTTTTTGCTTGAATAGTATCTACCACTCCATCGCTAACAACGTTCTTTTTGTTGTCTTTGCTATATTTCCAGTATTTACTCTTTTCTTTAGAGCTAGAACCTTGCGATGTTTCTTTCCAAAGTGATATATCTCCCTTTTTGATAAGTACATCTTCCATTCTGAGGGTGTTATCTACCATTTTGTTGAATGAAGGGTGCACTTGCATCTGGACACTGTATTTCAATTCAGGGACTAAGTTGTTGATGAAGATGTCCATTTTCTCAAGATCTGGGATAGTCCGTGAATATCTAGAGAACATCTTTCTCCATCGTTGGAGGAAAGTGAGAAAGGGTTCTCCTCTCTTTTGTCTGGTATTGCAAAGCTCTATCATAGTGACTGGGTGACGAATGTTGTATGAGTATTGTTGTAAAAATAGTTGGATTAGTTCTTCAAACGTTTTTATCCCTTTGGGTAGACTTGCGAACCATTCCATTGCTTGACCTCCTAAACTCCTTGGGAAAAGGCGCATGAGGTACGTTTGATCATGCATGAACTCCATACAAGCGGCACAGAACTCTCTGACATGATCTTGAGGATCTGAGGTACCATCATACTTGTCAAATTTTGGTATCTCAACTCGTGAAGGAAATGGAGAAATGTAAAGGTTTTTGTCAAATGGGAATGGACATATTGTGTCCAAAGAATATTGTTTTGGTGTTTTATCTTTGTTTTCTATTCTTGTGACTATAGTTTGTAATGCTTGCATTTGTTTGCTCATTTTTCCCCATGGTGTCTCTTCCTCTTTAGAAATGAGGGCCTCCACATTATAACCAGTAGGGAGTTTGGCACCTTGTTTTTCTAATTCTAGGAAATAGTCTTCTTTTCCCCTAGCCATGATGACCTTCATCATTTTCCGGAATTCTTTATTATTCTGACATCTATGTACTTCATCTTCAGGAGGTTCAGGAAGCTCAGACTCAGTTGATGAATCGTTGTCAATGGCATGATTGTTGAAGTTGTCGTGAGTGTTTTGTTTATTAGCTTCTCTTTCTTGTCTTTCCCCAGACATGGTGGGAGATAGGGGCTGATCAAAGATTGGTATATCGTAAACTGGTATCTGTGACGAGGACGGTATCTATGACGAGCACAGTTTATTGTAAAAGGGGTTTTCTTTGAAGAATGGATTGTCTTTGGTCAAAAAGGGGGTTTCTTTTTCTTTGTCCTTTTTATTGCGAGAACTTCTGGTTTGAACAGGCATTTCCAACCGACAGGACCGAGAGCGAGATGTGTTGCAGAAGTCAATATCAAATTGTAGCTAGTATTTCATTTAACGTAGTAATTAAGAGAAGTAACTTAAGATCTGGTCTGGTTTCAGGAACGATCTATCTTGTGTAAGACGTTATCCAAGTTGACTTAGGTTTGATAAAATGTTCATTTGAACTAGCTTAAAGATGATCGACAAAATCGTGCAACGCAACAGTAGAGGTACACTATCAAGGTTGTTTATGCTCAAGAGGATGGTAACCAATTTTAGGCTCGCTGTAGACTATTTAGACAATTTTGACTGATAAGATCAGGAATTCGTATGACAGAGGATTGGACAAAGACGAGATTCTGACAGACAGAGTTTCAATGACTAACGACTACTAGTTTTTGATAAGGATTGATGTTTCAATGACTTACAAAGACCAATTTGGACACAGATAGAGTTTATCACTGAATTGTTTGATATTATTTCATTTGTTTTCTCCAGTTTTAGTATTTCAGTTTTAGTTTTTTTTTTGGATGAAAACATAGAAAACACGCAAGATATATAACAATTCAATCACAGCATGCTAACCCTATGGAAGTTGGCTTAGAGAAGAAAACCTTTGCTTGTTAACTTAGGTACACACCCAATAGCTAATCAGAATATGGCCGTTGAGTCTCATGCAATGGATTCTCAACACCGTATTCGCTGACTCCAAATGCTAATGGGGGCACGATATGGCAAGTGTCTTGGGAGAGTTACTATTTCTCTTACACAAAAATTATCAACCTTTCGGAGGTGAATCAGGTAGCTTCTATCTTATGGTTCTTAGTCAGGAATTCCGTTTGAAATTACCCCTTGAAGTCACGCAAGCATGATTGAGGCCTATAGCCCAACAAGGTACCAAAACAAGATGTAGTCACGTAAATGTGATTGAGACCGCAAGGCCCTACAAAATGCTCGATATGAGAGATCTCAAAGAGAAAACTCAAATAATCCCATCCTCTGAGACTTTAATCACCAGAGGCCTATTTATTATAGTGAGTTGGAATGCTCAGGTCCAGCTGTACTCACTTGGGTCATTCTCACAGGGTGATTACTTTTTCCCACTGTGACAGGCCCGCTAAAGGTACACAAATCTCAAAACTTAGAAAAAAAACTTCGAGGGTCTAGATTTCTGATTGTCTATAAAAGACAAGAGCATACTCTCCTACCTCTTAGATTTTTCTGAAAACACGAAAGACAGATTTGTTCTTTAACCAAATAGAAATTTAAGTGCCTAAGAAAATACTAAATGAATACACAATGTTTAGTCGATTCTCCTTAGGCAACCTGCAAAACCAATATGTCAGTAGTCATTTTCTTCTTGATTCTTTGGTAGGCGTATGTTTGATTGATAGATTCTTTGAAAAGCATCCTGCAAACATTAAAAGCCCAAAATTATTTTCCAAAATAAAATAAAAAAATCATCAAAAGAAAATTCTATCATGTAAACTGTAAATTAAACTAATCTAACAAGAATTTTCATTTTATGACTATCCTAGTTATGACAATTTTTGATAGTACTGCACTCTGTCATTTATAACTTTTTAAATAGAAATAATTTGGACAATAACTTCAGTAGAAATGTGTAAAACTTGGTTCTAAAAAACATATTAAAATTTGGGTTAGATCCAACGGTTCAATAAAAATTTATGCGCTCCAAACCGAAACCATTTTTTACTGTCACAGAAGAATAGGTAAAATGACAGTCCTGCACTCTGTCAATCATAACTTTCAAACCCAAAATATTTTGGCAAATCCGTTCGGTGAACCTCTAGAAAACTTGTTTTTCAATAACATACAAAAAATTAGTTGAGATCCAACGGTTCAATAAAAATTTATTCTCTTCCAACCGAGACCATTTTTGACTGTCATAGAAGAATGAGTAAAATGACAGTCCCGCACTCTTTCAATCATAACTTTCAAATCCAAAATATTTAGGAAAATCCCTTCGGTGATCCTGTAGAAAGATTTATTTTACAAAACATATCACAAATTGGTTAAGATCCAATGGCTCAATAAAAATTTATAATCTCCAAACCGAGACCATTTTTGACTGTCATAGAAGAACAATAAAAAAAGAAAGATTTTTATTTGCAAATTTAACACATGTTTATTAGTTATAAAAATCAAACATTAAATTTGTTCAAGAAACATTAGAAATCTTGTAGTTGTGGGTTTGATCCCCATGGTGGGCGCCAGAAATGTGGTGTGAAAAGTGAACCAAGAATCTGTATCTGCAATACACAACACTTCAATCAAGTCATTACATGCATGGTTAGACAGATATAATCATGAATATTAAAACCATAGCAAATCGACCGATTGCCTTCTAAAAGATGCGAGTATAAAATTGCTCTCAGATTATTTAGCAATACCAGTGACTAGACAACATCAAGACGAAGGATTTTATCTATATGAACATGATGAATGCTAGATGGATGCAATATTAATCTAACAATATTTTTGCAATATTAAACTAAATGATTTAATCAATGTGAAACAATTAATATGCAATATCTCAATGAAATCCTAGAGCAAAAAATAGTATAATAACGATGTATTCTCCAGTCTCTCTTTGAATGAGAGATGAGCCTGAATTTATAGAAAATTCAAAAAGAAACCAACGGTTGAGATCAAATGATGATAAGCGGTCAAGATTTTCCAAGAGGAAGCACAATCCAGGTGAATTGATGTGATTGGATGCTTTTCTCAGTTTTAAAGGAAGTTGAACTAAAATTAAGATTAAATCAAGAAAAAACTGATTTAAAGGAAATTGAATTAAAATTAAGATTAAATCAGAAAAAAAAACTGATTTATTCTCTATTTCATTCAATTTTAATATTTAATTGTTTTAATTCTTTTCTTTGAGATTATCTATCAATTTTTTATTTGTTTTTTTCAAGATTATCTCCAATTGATTTCTTTTCTCAAATTTTAATTTTTTTTTGTCAATTAATTCCTTTTTTGATTTATTTCCATTTTTGAAGATTTGTGCTCAATTGATTTAATTGATTTAAATTAATTCCTCTTTCTTGATTTGTTTCCTTTTTTGAAGATTTATGGCAATTTGATTTATTTAATTAAATTAATTCCTCTTTCTTGATGTGTTTCCTTTTTTGAAGATTTATGGCAAATTGATTTATTTAATTAAATATGCTAGGATATTTAATTAAAATAAATAAGATAATTGTTTAAAATGATTTACTTGGAATGATTAATTAATTAAATAAATATTTAATTAATATTGATTGATTGATTTGCCATGTGACATTTGATGATTTTAGGAATTAATTGTGTGCTCAAGATTTATTTAATTGCCTTTGGTTAGGACCTTGGTGACATTGTCGAGATTAGGGGCTCATAGTTTAGATGACCATTTTTAGGGTATTACAGGTAGATATGATGGTTTGTGATACAAAATTGCATGACCAAGGATAGCATAACATCTCATATATTTTAATTATCAGAAATCTCATCCACAACACTAGCTGGTCGAGGAGGTGTCCCCAATTGGGAATATAGTCGTTATGTGCTAACATAAGGGGAAAGACCGACTTTTCTCTGAAAGGATATGACGGGTTGACACTGAACATTGACAATCATCAAGCCACAGTAGTTCTCAAAAAGAAATTTTACTATGAATGAAGGTTGAATTTTATTACAAAGAAAGGATGAGAATTTATTAAATAAGACCATATAGAGTTATGAAAAATGGTGTAATAGTGAAAATATTAGGGTTTCCACCATAAGATGGATGAAAACCACTAATTTTTACTTGTAATTCCCGCCAAAATACCCTAGAGAAATTAAACTACTAACACAATAATGGAGAAAAAAAAAATTAACATCTATAATCAACTAATGTAACACATATCATCTCCATCTAATTACATTCATTAACCAATTAACCATTATGAACATGCACATTTTTAATAAATTTACGCAAGCGGAAATAAACAAAAATAGCATTAATCTTTCCCTAGGGTACTTCAACGTCACTACTTAGTTAACTATCATAATGACCTCCTAATCACATGATAATCACATCCCACTTAGGCTTAGTGTATATTATTCAATTCCTAACCATGAGATATGCAACCTACCAGATTATTTATCCAATATGAAACACATACTATTCTATCTTTCAACTAGCATGATGAATTCTTCCTTTTAAATGCAAGAAAACCCCTTTATCCTACATTTATTTTATGCACCAAATCCAAATGTGTCTTAATCCAAAAATTCCTATCTACATTCTCTTTATCATTTTCCATGATAATTCAATCCTAATGCATAGGTATATGCCATCTTTACTAATCCATTCAACCATGCTACAAATGCATCTAATTTCCTAACACGGTCATTTCATAATCATTAATTCAAAATGCATAATGCAGGAATCTTAATGCAATCTTCTTACTTAACAATCTCTTACATGCAATGGGTAATTTCCTTTCTACCAATGCATCTACATGAATCATTCATCTAATCATATTGTCTAACATTCTCATTAATACTAACCCATTCATTAGGGTTCCTTTTCATTTCAATTACATCCTAATCATTTTATAGAATGCAATTTCAACCAATACAATTAAGCCATAATATAAATCCATTCCATTTCATTTACCAATACACTTAAGGACATTTCTTCCATTCTATAAGTACAACATGATACATCATATAGTCTTATTACAAACCATGACTTAATCCTCAATTCGATCTACTACCTTCTTACAATTATAATTGCATAAAATACATCATGAGCCTAGCTCTTCCTATTACAAGATCCCAACTTCTACAAACAAAAATATTACATAATATGAATTCCATCATATTCATTACATAAATATGCTACAAGGTACATCCATATTCATCATGAAGAAGTATCCACATCCACGCAAGAAGAATCCAAGAGAACATCCCAATGGCTAAAAAGCACCAACCACCCGACCATGTGGAACCAAAGGAACCACCCCCCATGCTAGGAGAGGACACAAGATCCCAACACACACTCTAAACCTAAGTTGGCACCTATAACCAAAGAGACTAACCACACAAGGACTCTCATGCAAGAACCAACTCAATACAACAAGAATAAACTCACAAAGGTGTTCAACTCAACAAGACATAAATGCAACCAATAAGGCATAATCATGAATCAACAAGGGAACACATGTAGGGGTGGAGTGTCATCACATGCCATTCTCTAACATAACAAATATAACAACATAAGGCATAAGCCTAATGGACATGTGGAGCCATCTCAAACTATGAGAGATCAAGGGAGATTGACTTGCCATAGCAATGGCCTTCTCATGCTTATCCTAAAACATCCTCCCTAGGATCAAGTCATGAGGCTCACATCAATTATTATCTTTATTAATAAATCTAACTACCCAACCCATTAATTATTAGGTTATCGCTTATTTACAAATCACGGTAAACTCCCAATGTGCCCTGGTGGTCTAGACTTCATGCATCCTTACAAGGAACCTCATGCAAGTCTATCTCTCGTAACCCCAGTCATCACAAGGAAGCCCACTCCCCCTAACATGGCCCAACAATAAATCACAAGAGGCTCTAATCCAACATGAAAATCTAAAAAAAAAAACATAAACATCCATACGAATTCCATCCAATAAACACATGGCTACAACAACATCAAGTATAATAAAATGAGCCTCCTGGCCAACCAATACAAAGGGCATAAAAAAAGCCATCAAATCTGCTACCAACATGAAAATATAACCACAGCAAGGCCAACTCACTTGTAAGTCCAAAACAACAATATAATCATCTCATCAACCATGGCTTATCAACATGGAAGAGAAAGTACCATATCATCCACAATAACAAGGAGGATAAATATGCATAAAAACCATTGAAAAACATCAAATAAGATCAAATATCAATCTGGAAATCATCCACAAACTAAGATCAAGCCTCTGGTACAACGATCTTGAATCGGAAAAATCAAGACAAAACGAGCAAAATTATTCAAAACATCAAAATAGGAAGAACAACGCTTATGTGGCATAGAATAGCGCATATACTATTTCCAGCAACGCTTTTGTTAAGTTGTTCAGTGCTTCCACTAACTAAAATAGCGCAAATACAAAGCCAAATAGCGCATACAAAATGAAACAGCATATTTGTACAAACAAATAGTGCATTTGCCATGTAAGGCAATGCATATACATAAAGTTTTAGCGCAATTACAAAGAGTTTTAGAGCTTTTACTGTTTTAGCGCATTTGTTCAAAAAGACACGCGGAACCAAAAAATTTATGACTCAAGAATAAAATTGAAGTCTTAATCAAAAGGTCGAGATAAAGGCTCAATAGAGACGCCCAAGCATTACCAAAAGATTGATATAAACATAATAAGGAATCACGGACTATAAAGATATAACGAAACACAATCTCACAACTACAGACTCAAACACCTTCCGGAAAGCTCATAGAGAGACTTTAAGCCAAAACAATAATCACAAAACAAATAAGACAATGGGGTAATCACATAAAATCTCAACAAAGCTTGATGCTCACACACAGGAAAGATTCACAGGGAGGAAAATCCATATAGTCGTGCATATGGCAGAACCAAAAACTCCCCAATTATTTGCCCCATTTCCTAAGTTTAAACTATACAAAAAAACTATGCATGAAATATTTCTCTTTTAACTATAGAAGAAACTATATAAAGTATTTCCCCAAAAATCCACATACAACCATATTTATGCAGACATGAAGCATACAGGAAAACAATGAAAATCAAAATACAAAGAGTAAAAGAACTCCAACCTGCAACCAGAAGTGATGGAAGGAAGTTGAAGTAGCGCTCCAAATCCAGTCCCAACAAATTCCAGCAATCCAAGCCAAAACCAAAACCAAGAGTCAAAGAAACTTTTAGAAAACTTTCAGGGAGAGGCAACCCGAAAACCATCTCGGCAAACAAAATAAAAAACCATTCAAAAATGCTAAAACCCTAGCCTCCACAAGAACCAATCAAAATATTCTATTTTGGAATATATTTTACCAACCCCACCATATAATATAATTTTACCTCTCATTTCAAATTCAACCAATAAGAGTAAAGGGTAGGTAAGGTAAATATAGACTGTATTTATACAACCAAGTGGGAATGTGTTATTATTTTATTTTAAAGTACTTATACACCCCACTTAAGAATAAAAGTCAAACTAATAAATAAAACATGAGCCATATATAAATAAACCAATTGGGGAATTAAAATCAAAAACTCGTAAATAAATTAAAGAGCTAAATAAATATCAAATATCAAATAAATAAATAAACCATAGGAAATTAAATAATCAAATACCAGTAAAAGTTAAATCATAAATATTAAATAAATATCGAATAATCATAAATCGATAAACATTCATTATCAAATAAATATAAATACCAAATAATTAAATACTCAAAACTAATAAATTAAATATATTAAAATAGATATTATTAAATATAAAACCACACATCATGAGTCACGTAATTAATCTAAACATACTCAAATAAATCAACCATCTCTAACATACTCACAACACCAAGAAGACCAAGCTTACTAAATGACATGGTGAATTATGCCAAGACGCTGACGACTCACAGTGAACAACTTAGACCTAGAGTATGTGAAGGGAACTCATGTCATCTCCAAACCACATAAGCCATTGGAATTAAAGACTCAGACCTGTGAAGCCAGGTGGAGTCAATGTCCGGTACCTGCAAATCCTGCAACCACAAAGCAACGATACAATATTTGCATATATCTCATAAAAGACAAGTGATAGGGAATCGCGATGGCACATCCCGCTCGCAATGAGTGATGTGACATTGTCCCTCTCACGAAGACAGTCATATAGTATCAAACAAGGCTCATAAACATCTCATCAAATGTAATCATTAAATAGGGTTAGTAAAATCATAATCAACATCAAATCCATGATCAAACTAATCTATCGATAATCCATCACATAGTGAGCATATAGAATCCATCGAATCACAAGATCCATAATCATAGATTCATCATCATATAAATCATCCAAATAATATATGTCCAATAATGTCTAATCATCATAATAAGTAACCCGAACACATGAGTAATCATCATCCAAATCATCAAATATAGTCTAGACAAGTCTATCAAATATGAAATAGAAGTCAACTCTAGTCAAAAATAGGTCAAGTCAAGGGTGGACACTACATTAATTGGGGACCATTACATTATGGAAAGATAGGAATTTGATAGATCTAAATCTAATAGATCTTGATATTGATCAGATTCCAAGGATCTTGAATTAGCCTCTTCTTTTCCTTTAGTTGAATTGATTTGTTGAAGATGTTGAAATTAGGGTAAACGGGCTGAAATTGAAGTAATTATGCATGAATAGTGAGTTGCGGTCATTAAATCGAGCCACAAACCTAGATCTTAGGATTGTGAGAGTATTCAAACTTGTTCCCAGAAGGAGCTCCTGATTTTTCGGGACTGTAGCGATAATCACTCTGGTCCTCTGCACTTTTTGCACTCCAATGGGAGATTGATTCATCTAAATAAAGCTTATCCTAAAGATTATAGCTTTGTACTTGTTCTTACGCACACTATAGAAGGGAAATAGGTTGGGAATAGGGGTTTGCCTAAGTCAAACCCCAGTTTAGGAATTAACCTTGAATGAAACATTGCAAATATTGAAATAAATAATAGAAAGATATACCTCAGATTTGCAATGAATGATAATGATGCTTTGCTTCTTGAATGTAATCACATATATTGTATGAAATGGCATGAACATGACAAAACCCTAATCACACACACACACACACATGCTTGCATATGAATGATGTAATTTTCTCCACAATGGTTGAATCAAGTAAATGCAACCTTGAAGATCTATGGAAATGCTTGATGATGAACACTTCAATTATTGAATGCTTGATTACTCGATTAATATTATCAATTATAAAATTAGGTTGATCAAATGTCTCTATATATGAGATTCTAAGTCAATTTATCGATTAGTTTGACCTCCAACGGTCACATGGAGCCACCAATTTTATTTCCTATTGGGGTGATAGGTCACACCCTCCTCTTGAAAAATGGATCCCATTGAGGGGGACTAGGGTGCTAGGCACTTTGGTCCTCCTCAATTAGGGACCTAAAATTAGCCCCAAGGAGAAGGAAATAGCCCTAGAGGATCATTTAACAGGTGTATATGGCATAAAAACTAGAGTTAAGGCACTAAACAAACCTAGATAGGAGATAAGGGGAAAATGCGCTAAAGTAGGGGCATAAACATGAGGTGTAAATTGGCCCAGTGACAATTTACGATGCTACATTTAGCCCCCAATTTAATGAGATTATGAGCCTATGCAAATACTTGTGGTAGACAAAAGAGAGATGAAGGAGTTGGAAGAAAGGAGCAATGAGGAGCACAATCACAAGGAGTATAAGATATCACTAATTTCAAGGAACTAAGCCCCCAATCTTAGGATCTTAACTCACTCAAATGCATGCAAGGTCACACAAAAAAAGGCAAGCAAAAGGCAAAAAAAAGACAAAGGCAAAAATACACACAACACAAAAGCTAAAAACCAAAAACAAGATCTCAAGTCAACTAGCCGAAGAAACCTCGATATAAAAATGTCTCAACCACTAATATCATTCTTGAAAAATGTCATCTCAAGAACACAAGTGATCACATAAAAGAGAAAAGCATGCATCATCCATGAACCACCAATATCAAAGATATGAGATCATGAGAAGGAAAGAGAGGGCATGGATATACACTAGATGTGTTTTTCTATGTTGTGATCCATGAGAAGAATGATGAGAAAGGACATGGATACACGCTCTAGATGTGTTTTTCTAGGTGATCCATGTTGGGGAGGAGAGTAGTAATAGTCTAGACATGTTTTGCTAGTCCCAATCATCTGCATGTGTGTGTGCAAGTGATGTCTGGTTTCAAGTATATAGCACCCCATATAAGAGTTTGTTTCCTCTGGTTTCGAGCATGCATCAACCTGTTTAAGACATATAATGTAAATTCAAATGCCAAGGAGCAAATTTCTGGCTCCAATAACATCTTGTATAAGAGTTTGTTTTCTTTGGTTTCAAGAATGTGTAACCTTGTTTAAGATAGATACATGCCTGGTTTCGAGGATATCCCATGTAAGAGTTTGTTTTCTCTGGTTTCGGTGATGTATACCCCATCTAAGACATATATCAAATGTTGTGTTTGGTTTTGGGTGTGAAGCATCTTGTATAAGAGTTTGTTTTCTCTGGTTCTGAGTCTAAACACCCCATTTATGACATGCAAAAGTATGGTACAATATGATACAAGGAGGGCGATATGGGTGCCCCCCCCCTCCCCCCTTTAGGATCTCAACATAGCCCTATGTTGGTGTCTTAAGGAAGCTAGGAACAAGGATACCCACCTTAAACACCAAGGAGATATCCTTTAGGCAATAATATCATAAATCCAAGCTAAAGAGGAAATACTCTTATAAGCAAGGATATGATAGTTGAAAAGAGATATCTTGCAACAAGTGTAAAGAGGATCCTTGGAGGATAAGAGATCTTTTCTCAAAAGACATCTACCTCCAAGAGGATTTCTTGAACAAACATAACATCTTCTATCAAAAGAAGTAAAACAAGAATACATACCTTCCTCCTATTTCTAGGCGAAAGAGATTCTTGATTAAGGATGACACACTTTTGACCCAATGTGAGGGGTAATTTTATAATAGATATGCATTGCCAAGTGAAAAAGAGGTTGCAGCCAAGGACATAAACCTCTTGCATAAGAGAGAATACTTGATCAAACAACAAGTTCACGTAAAGAATGATGTCAAATCATAATAAAATACCACTTAATCAAAGGAAAAGTAGATCCTTAGACAGGACGAGAGAGACAAAGAGATCATTGCCTCCCAAGCATAGGGACAGTGAGAAGAATTACACAACCTCTAAGGAGAGATTAGACATAAGAAAATGCACAATGCACTCACATGAATAAATATCCAATGGAATAAAAGACATTTATATATGTTAAATGCACCTCTAAAGAATAGGTAATCTTCAAGAAGAGAAGAAAAGAAATAGAATTTATATGAAAGATAATGTAATCTGCTATAAGAGATAGATTAATCATAAAATATATACCACTCCATGCAAGAAAGGATATAAAAACATGTAAAAAGCAACCCCTAAAGGGAATAGTGACACTTTAGATAGAGGGAAGGAAGAAATGTTGCTGCCCCAAAATATTTGATATTAAAAAAAAAAGCATCACCTCTTATGAAAACGAGCCCCAAATTAAGTTAACTACTTGTGTCATAGGGTGAGGAGCAACATGGAGGGTGAGAAGAGTGTTAAGGAACTACTTTCTCATCAAGAAAGAAAGCAATATCAGCTGAAAGATCTATTCAAGCCCTATCAAATTGTTCTTGAACAAATTCTTTAAATGCTTTACATTTTCCAAAAGAATGAGAGCCGCCATGATGAAAAAGACAACTCTTACTACCTTCTTTATTCTTTTTGCTAAACTTTATGAAAGGAAAAACAACATTCTTATCATACTTTAACTTCCAAAAGATTCTGGTTGCTAATATTTCCTTATCATCAATAGGATTAGGCCTTGTTCCTTGTGATGTAGGACAAGGATTGTTAGAAGAAGAAGGATTGTCATTTATGATTCTAACTATGCCTCTATCAATGAGTCCTTGCATTTTATTTTGAAAATCAAGACAATCATTGGTAGTGAGATCATTAGTTTGGTGATGTGCAAAAAGGAGTTTTTGAAGAGGAAGTTAGATGAACGATAAGTTTTTTGTCGTTCAATATGATTATTTAAAGTCTTGAATCCTAAGTAGCTCATCCATAGGAGAATTATGATAATATCCTAGGCCTTTTGTGCTAGATTTTGTAGGAGGGTTTATAGGGAATATAATTCCCTATTCATATTTGCCAAGTCCTTGTCCTCTAAAACCTTGTTTTGATATTATGTTAAAGCCACTCCTATAAGAATTTATTAATTGGAGAGGAGAAGGAGCTCTATAGTGAATTTATTTGAAATTTGTAGTGTGAGTGTGTTTAGAAGGAACAAAGGGACAATTAGATGAATAAGGAATATCTTTTGAAGGAGAATTTTACTTTCTATCATCATGCATATCCTCTTTGGTAGATTGGGAAGGAAGATCTTTATCATCTAAGGCCTCATCTTTACTTAATGTTATGTTGGGAGATATATCATGAATAAAATCCATGACATCATCTTCTCTACATATGTTTTTATGACTAAGATAGGCTCTAGGAGAATAATGAGGATCTAGAGAGATAGAAACACCAATATTTTGATCTTGCCCTCCTTGCGCTACAGTATGTGTATGAGAAGAATATGGGGCCATGTTTCTCTTCAATGATTTCTCTCCACTAGAGAGATCATTGATAGGAGTATTAGTTTTTTCTTCATTCACATTAGATACCCTAGGAGAGGTACAAGTATTAGGTTTTCTATTAACATCTCTAGGATTGGGATCTAAAAAAGCTTTGATGTGATCTATATATGCAATGCATTTTCCTAAAAATATGAAGATAAAGAAACATGCACTATAAAAAGAAGCCTTGAGAAAGAAGCAATTATCCAACACATGAGTATGATAAATGAAAGTGAAAATAAAAGTAATCATATGTAAAATAGAAAATAAATTAGATATATTAAGTGCATTATTAATGTTTAAAATCAGATTTGAATATTAAAGTGATGAATTATGCAACCCACAAATCCAATTAACCAAAATAAATTAGGGTTTTTATTAATTAAACCTCTATGTTTATGTAATTTGATTAAAATGATATCTATGAATGTAAATTTAAAATTTAAAATGTTTCCAAATCAGATCTGAAATAATTAATCCAAATTAGACAACCCACAAGCTCAATTTTATAATTTAAAAAATAGGGTTTTTGTGAAATTAACCTCTAAATTTTCTAAATTCAATTCGAAAATAAAATTGTAAATGTAAATTTGAATTTTAAATTGTATAAACACTTAGATATGAGAAAATAAATAATGAATAAGGGTGTAAAACGTCGGGTTCACCAAAATGTAATGGTGAAAAATATTAGGGTTTCCACCATAGGAAGGATGAAACCCGCTAATATTTTACTTGGGAACCATTACATTAGGGAAAGATAGGAATTTGATAGATCTAAATCTAATAGATCTAGATACTGATCATATTCTAGGGATCTTAGATGAGCCTCTTATTTCCCTTGAGTTGAATTGATTTGTTGAAGATGTTGAAATTAGGGAAAACAGCCTGAAATTGAAGTAATTATGCATTAATAGTGAGCTATAGTCGTCAGGTCAAGCCACGAACCTGGATTTGAGGATTGTGACAGTATTCAGACCTGTTCCCAGAAGGAGCTCCTAATTTGTTAGGTCCGTAGCGACGGTCACTCTAGTCCTCCGCGTAGCGACAGTCGCTCTGGTCCTCTGCACTTTTCACACTCCAATGGGGGATTGATTCGTCACTATAAATAAAGCTTATCTTTAAGATCGTAGCTCCATACATGTTACTATGCACACTAGAGAAGGGAAATAGGTTGGGAATAGGTGACAATTTTGTTTTCTTTTTTCCAGTTTTTTGTATTTTATTTTTTGATTTTCTGATAGGATATTCTGAGGATCAAATGTAAAAAAAAATTGAGATTCATACTATTGAGTGGCTCTTCCAACAGATCTGCTTTAGGTGTGGCAAGTTGGTATGCACTAGATCTATAAGTTGTTCTGATTATATAATGACCTAGCCAGTTAGGTAAAAAATTTCCTTGCTTCTCTCTTAGGACTATAACTGCAATCTCAAACTTGTGAACTCTGACTCTCTTGTTGTAGTTTAAATGAAGATGATTATGGTCAGCCTAAAGATGGTTTAATGTTGTCTGGCATCTCTCATCAAGCAACTCTAATGCATTCAATCTAGAAACTCTATTATTCATCATCAATGAATCATTTCAAGGATACTCTCAAAGATGGTAACTCAACCACTATGGGTAGAATGGCCTTCGATCCATAAACAAGGGAGTAGTGAGTGCCACCTATAGGGGTGTGAATATCGACTCAATAAGCCCATAAGGAAATATTAATTTGGAGATTCCAATCATGGTCAGCTTCATCAACTTTTTTTTTTAGATCTTTAAGACGGTTTTAATAGATTCATCAACTTGACTATTACTTTAATGGTAATACAAAGTGGAAAATCAATGTCGAATATGAAATTTGTTGAAAATTTCATGGACATCTTGATTTTTGAATGGGAAACCATTATCTATGAAAATAGAGGAATGGACACATTAACGACAAATAATGTCATCAAGAATAAATTTAGCAATCTTATTTCCAAAGATATAGGTAAGGGGTATGGCTTCAATCCACTTTGTGGGCTACTTATTAGTGTTAATGATAAACTTATGTCCATTAGAAGAGGAGGGATGGATCTTTCCTATGAGGTATATCCCCCACTAAGAGAAAGGTCAAGTGCTATAATAAGATGAAGCTCTTATGTAGGTGCATGAATAATATCTCCATGAATCTAACATTGTTGGCATTTCTTGACAAAATGATAAACACCATGTTCCATAGTAAGCCAATAGTAACTTGTCTACATCAGTTTCTAAGATAAGGTAGTACCACTAGAATAAGCGTGGCATATACCATCATGTACTTCTTGTAAGGCAGATTGTGCTTCAACGTCATCTAAACATCTTAGGAGGGTATTATCGAGACCTCTTCAATATAGGGTATCTCTGATGATAACATAACGAGAGGCTTGGTGGATAAATTACTTTCTCTGGCTAGTAGATAGGTCAAGTGGGAGGATTTGACCATGAAGGTAATTATAAAATTCTTGATACCAAGGAAAATTGGGACCAACAATTTTGCACACAATTTTAGTATGAGGAACTTCAAAAGTAGGAGTAAGCATGTGTTCCATTAAAAACTGAAAATGAGGAACATCTGGTGACATATCTAAGATAGATCTAATTGTATCCATAACATCAACTTTTCTTTCTTATTTTCTCTAGCTATCTACTCCAATTCAATGGAAGAAAAATATGACTTGAAATCCTCAACCATTCTCTTGTAGGGAATAAGCTTTTGATATTTTGTAAGATTTATTATTGACTTGCTTTATGATTAATTGTGAGTCACCATAGACATGAAATTCTTTAATTTTCCATTGCACAGTTATTCTAAACTCAGTGATCAAGGCTTCATACTCAGCAGTGTTATTGGTACAAGGAAATGCCAATCAATAAGCCTTACTAATACAATCCCCTTGTGGTGTAATAAATAAGACTCCTACTTTGGATCCATGTTTAGTAAATGATCCATTGAAGTAAAACTAACATTGTGTCAAGGATGTCATCGTAAAAATTGCTTCATCTAGGAAGTCTGATATTAATGGATGGTTTGAGATTGTTGGTGCATCTACTAATTGATCAGCTATGGCTTGTCTAGCTATGACCTATCCTTTAATTACTTTTCTTTCTACATATTGAATGTCAAATTCACTGAGGATAATGACCCATTCATCTAATATTCTTGTAAGTGTATCTTTACTCAACATGTACTTTAGGGGATCAATCTTTGCAATGACTTTGTCTGGTGACTTAAATAATAGTGTCGAAGAAGCAAAGACAACTGCTAGAGACTCTCACTCAATAGGTATATAGTTAAGTTGATACCCTACCAAGGTACATATGTAATAAATAGCTATCTCCTTCCTAGAATAATCATGTGCTAAGAGAGCCCATAGTGCTGATGAGGTGGCTGAAATTTTAAGGAGCAATGGTTTTCTATCAATTGGAGGCATCAAAACTAGTGGTGACATTAGATAATCTTTAAACTATTGGAAAGTTTCTTGACACTTATTGTCCCATCTAAATATGACACCTTTATGTAAAAAATGATGGAATGGTTGACATTTCTCTGCTCATTGAGCAATGAATCTTCTAATGGACTATAATTTTCCTTATAGACTATGTAAATGAGATAGATTGGTAGGAGGAATTTCTATTATTGCTTTGACTTTTGTGAGATCGAACTCTTTACCTCTACATGAAACAATGTACACAAGAAATCTTCTTGATGTCACACCAAAGACACACTTTTTTGTAATTCCATCTAACTTTGTATTCTTCTAATTGGGTAAATATTGTATCTAACACATTAAGATGATCTTCTCTTGTAAGGGACTTACCAATAGGTCATCAACATAATCCTCCATAATAATATGCATCATTTCATGAAAGATTATAGTCATACCTCTTCGATAAGTAGCATTGTCATTCTTAAGACCAAATGGCATCAATTTATAATAGTAAGTTCCCTAAGGACAAATAAAAGCTATTTTATGTTGATCTCTAGGTGCAATTATAATTTGGTCGTAACCGGAGAAACCATCCATCAAATATAACATCTCATGTCTAGCTGTGAGATCTACTATCATATCAATATTTGTTAATGGAAAATCATATTTACGGAAAGCTTTGTTCAAATCTCTAAAATCAATGCGCACTATATTTAAAATCCACTCTACATAATCAATGGACCTAATGAATATAACATCTTAGCTTCTGAAGTTCCACTTTAACTAATGAAGCAATATAGGGATGCATTTTCCTTAGTTTCTTTTTAATTGGTTTAGATGTTGGGTAAAAGCACAAAATTGTGTCCCGTTTCAGGCTGACTTATCAGCACAAGTGAATTTAAGAAATTCTAACTAAAAATTAATTTTAGTCAAACATATGGTCTATATAGATTCATTATAACTAAGTTATATGTGGACCACAACTTTTCCAATTGGAAGTGTGTACTAAATGTATATTATATACCACTTTGGTTCTAATTGCAAAAAAAAAAAAAAATAGAAAAGCTCGATGTTTTAACAACTCCTACTCTTATAAATAATTTTTTTTTTGAAATATAAAAAGTACCCTTTTATAGATCTATAAGTGAATTTTCAAAAATATATATATTTTAATGTTTTAATTACTTTTTGTATTTTATATTTTATTTTTATTGAAAGTAGGTCATCAACACTAAAATATAAGGTTGATTATCTTGTCAAGGAAAAATACTAAAATTTATTTTAAAATTTTGAAAAAAATATGATGCAGTAGAGAAAGTAATCTATGTCAAGATGATATTCTAATTTGGATAAATAGTTAAGAAAAAAACTGGTGGGAATTGGAAAGAGTTATATTTCAGCACACTCAACTTTTCAAATTTATTGAAAAATATATATTTAAAAAAAATAATAAAAAATATATCCATGCACTAAAGTTTCAAGTTATCAATATACACAAAAAAAATTGATTAAAAAAAAGTAAAATTTACTAATTAAAGTGTGGTGGCTTGTGTAACTTCAATTTCAGCATTTTATCAGCAACTAAATTATGGTGTTTACTTTATAAAAAACTACATTCAAATAATTTTTTAAAATTTTATTAAAATTACAAACATAAAATAGACAAAAGAATATAAATTTTATTAGTTTACATCATTTCAAAATTCAAAACATATATTTCAATTTCTATTGATTTACTTTAAAATTTTGAATCAACATTGACCATTTCCTTTATAAAAGTGTGACACGGCTTTGTACTTTTACCCTCCTGGAGAAACTACAAGATGATGTAATACTAGTTTAGGATCAAGTCCAAGCACGCTGACATATGACCATGCAAAATTAATCTATTTCTATATGAAAAATGCCCTAAAGTCTGCACTCTTTTGGTGACAAAGACTATAAAGTGGATAATCTTAGGATCTTCTGATGTGCCCAAATTTATCTTTTCTATCTTCTCTATAAGAAGTGGTGATATCTCTTGATTTATTGAGTGGTTCAATCCTTCCATCCTTACGTGCCTCGGAGAGGTTTTCACCTTTGGATACATCCTTTATTTTTACTTTTTTAAAGTCTAAAAGTCCCTTTTAGTTTTTACTAGAAGATTTATTTTTTATTTTGATATTTTTGCGGCTAGAAGGATAGGCACACTCTCCACAATATGTTACAGAATCAAGATCTATGGTGAAGCATTTTTTATGATCCCCTAGTGGTATGCCTTATCAAAGCTCCATAAACTCAACAATTGCTTCATCATTTTCAAACAAGTCTAAACTCAAAGGTCCTTGTTGGTCCTAGTCAATAAGCTCCCTAATTTTAGTTTCATATTTAGGAAAAATATGGAGATTTATGGTCTCAATTATAGTCTCAGAAGCGTAGTTCTAGTGATTAGAAGTGTAGGGATATTGATCAAAAGCGTAATTTTGGTGATTAGATGTGCAGGTTCTATGCAAAAGAACAGTTTTATGTATCTAATGCGCAAGTCCAATAGTCAAAATCATAGAAGATTGGCAGAAGCACAATTTTAATATAGTTTTTCAGGTTTGGTCCAAACTTGAGGTCAATTTTGGTTAGTTTTTTGAGTTGTTTGAAATGTTTTCAAATATTTCTAAAGCAAGAAGACACTTGTCAAGCATAGAAGACAGCTTGGGTTGTTGACTAGGACTATAAGAATAGCTTTGAAGTGTACATTCATAGGCTAGGAAATCTCAAATGTCTACTAGTATAACACAAACAAAGATAGTTCAAACACTCTTTACAACCTGTGTTAAGTAGGGAATATCAAGATAGATTAGGCCCACACTTGTTATCTCAAGATGCTAGTGAATGACATTGTTATCTTTCTAGAGAAGGATAGGTATGGGGCCCAGAGTTGGAGGTGTGGCCCAATCACCCTCGTTCGAGAGATTGCAATAAGCCTATGTAACCCAAAAAAAATCATCTCAACTCAAGAAGATATAAATGGTGAGTAACTTTAAGGCGCAATACGCATCCAATCTATCTGATGACACAACAAGGCTTCTAATCACAAAGCTTATCACTCATATTAAGTGAAACCTACATACATGCATTCTATTTGACACACTTAAGTCTCTAGTCAACCACTCTAGGGCCCATACGTCCCCTTCATAATTAAAATTCTCAAAATGTACTTGTAGGATTGGAGTACAGATTTCACTCTCACCATTTTTATATAGTGGCTTGAATGAAATACTGCTCAAGGTCAAGCCAAGGGGTGATGAAATCCCCAAGGAAACCACTCCTAAGAAATAATTTTATGAGTTCTCTTGCACCCAAGTTTCACGAAGGCAAGGGGAGAGGATACTTTCATGAGATTCTTGGGACACACAACAAAAAGCATGCAAAGCACCAAACTGTCACACAAGAGTTAATTTTCCTTAAGAAATCAAAGTGTGAGCTAACTACAAAGGCAAACATGTAAAAACTAATCTTATTGAAAAGTGTTGCAATACATGAATTAATAGTTTCAAATGCAATCCCTTTTTTTATGTTTTGGTCCTACAACAATATCATTAGTAGGTTGAGGGAGGGCCTTCATCACATGAGATAAGAGTTGCACAAACTTGTTAGGAACATATTCAAGGCAAAGAATAGATCAGCTTAAACTAGAAAACCGAATCCCAAAAGATGAAACCAAAATGCAGAAATGAAACCAAAAGGATATATGTACCTTTAGAAATGCACCACTTGTGATCTTATTGCAATTCTAGTTATCATATGCACAGATTTAAGTTGCAGATGTACAAATCCTTATTAGAAGCATAGGTTTATCAGTTAGATGTGCAAGTCTATCAGTTGGATGCATAGGTCTATCAGTCATATGAGTAGCTTTGTCTCAGAAGCACATTTTTTTATGCAGACAGGTCAGGAACATGAAATTTTATATAGTAAATTGCAAAATCAACACAAAATCACAAGGGATATCAAATTCGAGATTTGTGGTCCCGCCAAGCATGCCAAAAATGTAGACTAGAAATTTGAAATGCAAAAAATTTCCTAAGGTAACCACTAAACCTTTGAATCAAAGCCAAATCTAATTTATCCTATAGAGAATGTGAAAACAGGAGAAAATGAACATAAGAATATCAAAACAAACCATCACAACATCATCAAAATTCTAAGTGTAATGACATCAAGATCATGAACATGATAAACAAAGCAAGTAAGCATAACAATAACAAAATCATGAGCATGCAAACATCAAATTCATAAACTTTAAGCAAAAACTCCCCTAGAAATCTCCATAGTTCTCAAGTCTTATTCAAACTTTGATGGTATTGCCCTCAAAAATTTGCATGCACAAAATTTAGCTAAAAGAAGAGCTCAAGAAATAGTGGTTACAAGAAAATTAGAGGCAAAGATTTGAATTTATAGCATTTGGGGGGGATTTATCAACAACTCAATTTGAATTCATCCTGAAAGGAATGAAAGGCTCAAATTATGTAGAAGAAAATTCGCTAAAAATAGGGATAGAGTGGGAATCTGTTGAGAGGAATCAGAAGCCAAGTGGTGACGATTGTAAGAGAGTTGAGAGGTAACTAGGAAAAATGGAGGAATCAAATAATAAATTTATTAAATTTCATAAGCAACATAACAGTAAGCATATATTTCATCTTTTTACAAGGTCAAGAAGGGAAAGGTGAATAGATAAATAAATTGATTTTATTTATTTAACTATAGAGTATAGTTAGATAATTAAATAATCAAGATTATTTGATTATAAAATAAATATAAGAGTATGACAAGGAAAGTTAATTAATTATGGGAAAATGATCAATTAATTAAATAATAAAATTATTTAATTAATATTAGAGAACGGGGAGAATTAGTAAGTCAACTAAATAATTAAAGATTATTTAATTATGGAGATGATTAATGTGCAAAGGAAAGGTTAGTTTTTAGTGTCTACACAAACAATATCAAACACACACATGTAATAAACTTAAATAATATCAATACCTCAATCTAATGAAACTCGTCCAACATGCACATATATACATCCCTAAGACTCTCACTACAAGGGTAGTTTTTATTTTTTTGTTGACCATAGTATCCAAAAGTCCACCATAAGTAGTCATATAAAGGGTGTGGATCATGATCTCTATAAGCATCTAGTGTTGAAGAACATAATGATATACAAAACTCTAACTAAAATAATACGGAATACAACATATAGTGCAACAACAAGGTCTCAATGTAATGCCAATTCCTAGAAAGAAAATAGAGTAAAGGAACTCCAGTTAAGTTGTCAATAATGAGCAATACCATATCAACATCAAATTTTAAAAGCAATGCAAAGAAATGAATGTTGTGACCAACAAGGTTTTATTAAGGTTTAAGTAATGTCATAGTCATGAAATTTTAGTTTACATAGAGGATATGATCTCAATAGATAATAACAAAAAATAGGCATTTATTGATAAAAGGTCAATAGTTTGATACTCAATTATCACAATGGCATTGAACACATCACAGGTCTGAGAGGGGGGGTGAATCAATCTGAACCTTAAAACAACTTACTTATAATCCTTTAAACTTCAAACCACAATTAACTTATCTCTACAATTATGAAACATGAAACAGCAAAGCACAATACACACAAGAACACCAAATTTGCATAGAAAACTCAAGAAGGGAAAAATCACAATGAGAATCAAACTCACAACATGAATAATTGATTACATTTTTTTAGGCTCAAGGCCAAGTAATCTCAAAACACCTGATTGGACTTGCAAGAATAAGTTTCACAGCCTTAGGGTAAGATACAAGGGACTTGCATTACTAAGATGCACAATCTCAAGGCGAGATACAAAGACTGCACAAGATGCCAAAGGACTCATTGTCTTCCAACAAGTACTGGGAAATAATGAATTAAAATGAACAAGATCTCCTGATCGATGAATTGTTTGTCAACCACTGTGTCAAGCAAACAATATCATGGCAATCATGTCATACTTCACTCGTTATCTCATGATATGATCATCAAAGCTCATCATAGACTGAAATTCGCACTTTTGCTTCTTCGCTTGCACTTCCATATTATTCACATCCAATTCATAACAATCCACACCACAATTCAAACATCCACTATTCTATTTATTCAAGGTTATTCATTGAAATCCTCAACTAGGTCAGCCACAAACAGAACACACGTGAATTAAATAAATTTAACCACCCAGACCAAAAACACACTATGAGATCCACTCCAAGAGATAAAGAGGACCCAAATACACTACAACACATCTTCCTAAGTTAGTTCCAATCAACCACCCACACTAATACTTACTCCAAATTTGGCATCAAACATAACGTGTAGAAAAATAGTGGAGCACGTTAACTAGTTGGCCCAAACACGTCACCCAAAGAAAAATACTTAATGTGGATCTATTGGATATTGGTTGATATGTTGTCATTTATGTGTTGTAATTGATGGAAACATATGAATGTGAAAAAAATCAATGCAAAGAAAGAAATCAACTCTAAGCAATCTCCCTCAAGATCACAAGGATCAACTCCCCCTTTGACAAACAACTCAAAATACTTAAAGGTTTTTCAAATGCTTCTCTCCCCCTTTGACATCAATGACAAAGGTTCAAGAATCAAGATTCTCTCCCCTTTGAATTAGCTTCACAAATTTGTACAATTGAACCACTAAACACCAGCATTGACTACTCCCCCTGAGTAGCAGCCTCACTCATCAATCTGGAGCATTAAATACCTTTGGGAAGTTCACAAGATTGATGCAAATCCATGCACATTAGTTCTCATCAGGAGGGGAAATTACCCCTAACTTCTCTTTGAGATATTATGTGGCATATGTGGAGATCATTGATGAAGAAATTGTTGGACAGTTTTTTTGTGTATTCCAGTGTTGCAGTTTGATTGGATGAGTTGGTTTAGCCTGTGTATTACAGATGAGATGATGTGGTTTAAAGGGTTTATGGTATGTTGTTTGTAGATGGTTCATTCCCATTAGAGGTATGCATGATGATTTGATCGAGTTATGAGATCCGGTATTGAGGATGTTATGCAGTTGTTCGTGTTATTTGGTATTCTAGTTTATGCTCTGTATTGCTCTGAAATTTCTATATCTTTAGTTGCAGATGTGTGGGATGTGTTTTGGATGCTGATGTGTGTCCTCGGTACGTTTGGTTCATAATTTGGATGTCCGCAAGTAAATATTTTAGTTTGATAGTCAAATATGTTGATGTTCTTGTGCTCTAATAGAAAGATGATAATGATTCTGGTAATCCGAGTTGTTGCGGTCCTTGTGATGCAACCCATATTGCTTGTGAATGGCTCTAGATCGTTCTCTATGAGTATTGGTGGTCTACATTGATTATTGTGTACATTATTGAATAGTTTCCTTGTTCGGTGATGTTCTTCGTGTTATGCGACATTCTTGGTGGTTGAAGCGTGTTGCGGATGATCGAGGCAAAATTCTTGGAGGTGTTTCATATTTGCGGTATTGATTTGGGTCTAGACTATGTCTTAGCCAACATTGTTTTGGTCCGCATGTATTGTTGTAGCATGTGAGGATATTATTTTATAATTTATATTAAGGGTTTAGTCGACCTCTATTTCATGGGTTGATGTCTTGTATAGATATATGTAATAATCATGTAAGATGCATGTTTGCGAGTGTATGATCGAGTTGGATGTGCGAACAAGGGATTTGATCTTTCAGAAGTGTGAAGGAGAAGAGAAATGTTGCAGAGAAGACTATGTGCTTAACCGAAACTGTACTCAAGCATATGGAGATGTTATTTTCGCATTTCATGTAATCCGGATTGTAGTCTGAATGTTTTTGTAAGTCAGTGAGACTTCCTATGAGGCAATGAGTCTTCCCTTAAGGTTGTAGCCTTTTTGGGTTTCTTATTTTGAGCAGTGAGCTCTAGGGATTCTGCCTGAATGCATGTGCATTCCCATTGTAATATTCACATTTACTCCTAACAGGGTATCATTTCATTGTGCGTAGGTTCCCACCATGGTTTTTTCCTTAACTGGGTTTTCCACATAAAAAATCTTGGTGTTGTGAGTGTTATTGATGTGGTGTTGTTTTATGCCTTAACTGTAAATTATCAGATCTATTTTGTGGTTTAAGTTGCAGTAAGTTTTGGTGCAAACTAATTCAGCCCCCCCCCCCCCCACCCCTCTTAGTTTGCTATATTGTTGCCAACGGGATCTACACACACCATGGTGAGACCTATATCAACATTTTAACTCAACTTCCAATGCATAGCAAGACCAAAATAAGATGATCTAAATAAGATAAACCAACTGAATTAGCTATAGACCAACACAACTAACACCAATGAACATAGATCAACATAACTTCACTTGTTGGTCAAACCAACACTAAAAATCTGAACTGGAACACTACCGAACCATATGAACATGTCCCCCAAGACGCAACACTTGAATCACCATAGCGGAGAAATGCAAAGCATTCTCTGAACCGGTTCTAATAGACAACCTCCTTGTCAGCAAACCACCGCAACCAACTTCATTATCTGAGCAACTGAGGACCTGAAAATAGGATAGTGCAACATCCACAAAACATAGACATTATATTCCAAACTGAAAGCCATCATCATCAAGAAACAAAGGAATGCAAAGCATTCTTCCATAAAGACATTAAATACTATTTCCTGCATATTGTAACTTCCACTAATGTATCCTTTTGGAAACACCTCATATTCAGTAACCATCACCACCAGACAACATCTAAATGCTCATTTTTTGACCATATATAGCATCTGCTCAAGTGAGATGACAACACAAATCAAGTTTCCAACAAAGGGACCCTAACCTATAAAAAGCTTTTACATCTATGTGTGAAAGTAAAATTTTATATATTTAAAATCTCAAAATAAGGTGATTTGGGTATCTCTATTAGCATTAGGAATGTTCGATAGCACTCAACAAGAACCAAAGGTAACTCCATCGGAGTTTGATAAATGTTTGATTGGTAATTTATCTAGCAATACACATTACAAATCATGCATACACCAAACAATGTCTACTTTAGGAGTTAAATGATTTTACTTATTGATTTATTTTCATTTTCATTAATATTCATGAATTTGAAATTGGTAAATGCTTATTACTTGATTCTTGGAATACTTTAAATAATGCTCATTTATTTTGAATTCACTTAATCTTTATCATTATTATTCTTCTATGTTTAATTTTAATAAGAAATTATAGATTACAAATGCTCCAAAAACATCTTCTCTATAAAAAAGACATTTATTATCCTCTATAATGTGCCTAATCACTCAAAGTCATAACCTCATTTTCTTTATGAAAATATAATGTGTTTTTACCCTAAATAAAGACTAAATAAAGAGTATATGTGGAGATTTAGTCTAATGGCTATTGAAAACATTGAGAGTTACCTAATTACGTTGATTGGTTTCGTGTCTTGTAGAATAACGCATTGTTTTCTTAAGTAAATGCTAAAGTTCATTTCATGCTCATTAGAGAAGACAAAGTTGAAGTGTAAAATGTACTTAAGGGAATTGTAATAAATATGGGATGAATTAAGAGACAACTTTATAACCATAGGAACGAATTGTATTATTTATCAAATAAGATTGGGATTGGCAAGATAATTAATTAAATTAGTTTATTATGTTTGCATGTCTTTACTTTTTATTATATATTTTTTTATTATGTTTGTGCATACAATTGTAGTTTATAAAGTGAAAAAAATGTTTATTATAATAATTATTTTTAAACTTGTGTTATAGATTGTGCATGATTCAATTGTAATTAAATCGATTTGATGATTTATATAGCTCAAATGAATAGTTGTCAGGTATCATGGAGATTCCCATTTAATTCCTTTTTTTCCTTAATTATTTTCTCCTTATTCTTTCTTATCTTTTGATTTTTTTTACAACAAAATAGATTTAGAATAGTACTAGATTAGGCTCAAATTATAGTTTTTTAATGTCATTTTGTATATCTTATCAAATGTTGTAATATATTTTAATAATTAATCAAAACATAAAAAAAAAATATATTTGAATTAATTTAACTTCTATTTTGTTCTGATGCTCTGCAAAATGGACAAGGTTAGTCTGAGATAAATAACACACACACAAAAAACCGTTAGTGTTAATCAATCAAAAACTAATCTAAACAGGCATATCAAAAGAGATACTAAAAACATGAAAGCATATTTAACTAAAGAAGCAAATATGATGAGGCATCTCCAAATACCTCCTAACATGCTCTTAGCTCCTTCTCCCTTGTTCCTCTCCTCTCCAAGTTCCAAAATAGTGTAGCTCTCAGCAGCTTTTTGCACTATGGATGCTTATGGAGGATTGAGATTTGGGTATTTTGCTCAAAATGTAAAATGAAAAGCTAAAATACTAGATACTATTTAAAAATGATTGATTTTAACCAAAATAACAAGATTTTAGTTTACTATGCTAAATGCTCTCTAAAATGCCTATAGGTTAAATGCAGACAAGTTTTCAAGATCTGGATTATGAAGAAATGGGCTCTATTTATAGGGAAAATAGAGCAATGGATGGTTGAGATTGAGCAATCTCAACAAGGGTTAGGATTGAATGATTTCAAATCCATGTGAGGGCTTTCAACTCAATCTCAAGATGACAAGTGTCAATGTGAGATAGGTTGAGAGGGGAGGGAATAAGCATTAAATGCTTGATATGACCTTCGGAGTTAAAGTCAAGGTTAGTTGAATGAATAAACTCTTTATTCAAAGAACAAAGCTTTTATCCAATGGATAAACTCTTGTGCAAATGTAAAAAGGGATAAATATGGTCAAAGCAATAAATGCTTGGGGGGACAAGTTTGAAATAACCATGTAAGAGCCATAAATGGTCATGTAAGAGCCTTTAGTGGTCTTGGAAGACTTTGGGAGTTAATTTGTTGAACACACAAAGTATTAAATGCTTTTCAAAAACTTTTGAAGTCTTTGAGAAGTGACTTCATTTTGCTTAGGAATGTGACAATAATTAGGAGATGGATTAGGCTAATTAGGAAGGGGTTAGAAGAATCTAGAAGGGGATTAGATTTTGTAAGTGGATTTGGTGGGTGAGGGAAAATAGGATTTTATTAAAATAAAAATTCATTTATTCCAATAAATGTGTGCAAGTTGCATTTGTAGGAAAATGCAAGTGGGGGGGGGGAATAAATGATTTAAATAAATATTTTTATTTAATTTATTTAAAAGAGGAAAAGGGGACTTTAATTAAATAAATAGATTTTATTTATTTAATTGATTGTGAATTTGATTTAATGAATTAATTAAAATAAATTGAATAATTTATTTAATTAATAGGAGAATGTTTGGAGATGAATTAATTAAATATTAATTTAATTAACTGATGGCTAGTGGATTTTTAATCAAATAAATAGCAAATATTTATTTAATTAAGCTAGACAGATTTGTGTGACTACATTTGCCCCTCTTTGAGACGGTGTGGTTTATCGCGTCGTTTCAAAGAAAGAAAAACTGGTGTGAAAAAAATGACCCATAAAATGTTAATTTAATGGGTGGTATGCCCCCTCGAGAGATGGGCCGAAAATTTTTGAAAAATCAGGCGATCTCTCGAAAAAGAATGAAAATTGGCAGGGTGGTAAAAGAGAAGATTTTAGCAATGCTGGTGAAAGAATGGGAGAAAACGGAGTGAAACGGAGAAACATCAAGCCAGTGAGTACCCTTAGGTCATGCAGGAGATACAGTGAAAATGTGGTGGTTGTGCTTTCGAGTGATGCTATATAATTGATCAAAATTGGTTGAACAATCTGGTGCAATTGGTTTAATTGCCCCGGGCGAGTCAAAGCATGACAGTTGATGCCAGTTGTTTGCTTGGACAAGATAAAGTCTGAGTAAGTGAATCAAAGTGACCTGATGAGACTTAGACAATTGGTGCAATTGTCCGATGAAGTCAAGGTATATGAAGCAAAAATACTCGTTGAGACTTAGACAATTGATGTAATTGTCCATTAGATGGTGTTTGATTGGTTGATCAATTGATAGTGTGTGCGGGTGATGGATGGTTGTGGTGAATCATGGAAGCCCCATTGAGACTAGGTCATTATGATAAATGTCTGATGTAGTCTAGGATTACCATGATCGATTACCTGTTGAGACCCGAAGATACTTGATCAGAGTATCTGTTGATAGTCTAGGTGTCTGAGTCGATGTACCTGTGCAGACAGAGTAACTTGCTTGGCTTATAGGATGACTTAGGATAGGAAACACAATCCCTCCTATTAGAGATGGATGGTGATGAACGTGGCTTGATTGGGTTGATGGGAAACGATGAAGGGTATGTGATGATGTTGATGATCAAGATAGGGAGGGTGAGGGGGGATTTGATGTTAGATAGAAGATATGGAGGACTAGGATCGAGTCCTATGGAAGAAGATGAGTAAAATAGAGTATGCATTATTATGACTATGTATGCATGATATGCAGCTATTATGAATGTATGGATGGGTGGAATGCAATGAAATGCAATATATACATATGCGATGAGATGATGATCCATAGTGCTCTATTTTCATCATTGAGCTTTAAAATGTTGTAAGAAAATACAAGCAACTTGACATAAAGATTCAAGATGACCAGAGTATTTATTACATGGATTTGATATAGCAAGTTAATACAAGCAACTTGATATAATGGATCAAGTTGACCTGAGTATTGCTTGCGGAACAGACAAGGATTATCTCCGTTCATGCATGACTTGGATCGTCCTCCTTGATCTTAGGCTGATCATATCCTAAGACAAGTGCATACCGTACTAAGAGATAAAAACCTTTATCCAAATTGGATGAGGGGGGGAGGAACTAAAGGAAGAGCAATGTTCCTGCAAACAAATAGTATATGCATAAAGAATAAAGAATAAGGATCCTTGGTAATGGTTCATGCTCATATGGTCGAGGTATACGCTGTACTCAGCAAGCCGTAATGATCTATGACTGCATTTGGCATAAGATCACGTAGCTTGGTGAACTTCCCACGTAGACACCATTAGTACATGCCCCAGAACTTCATCGGAAATAATGCGCAAATGATACAAAACAATGCTAAAAGATCCCGATATAGATAAATGAATGATTGTACTCACAAATCAACCAAGTATTTGATAGCTTAACATAATTTTCTTGTCAAAGAAAATGTCACTTTTTGTCTTTGTTTTGGTAAGGAAGGATGCATCCTTGTTTGAAAGACAACTTCCAATTTGTTGATGTTGATTGTGTGGTTTGATTGATAAATGGTCATTGTGTGAGTATTATGTCAATGTTTGTTTTGTATCTATGCGGATGAGTATGTACAAGGTGTTGTCGTGTTTTGATTTTTGATGGTTTTTTCGTTGTTTTTGGACTTTGTATTTTTTTTTAATGTTTTTGGTATTTTGTGAGACATTTTTGAATGTTTGTTTGGATTTTGAGAGACATTTTTTTTGAATGTTTTTGGATTTTTTTGTGAGTCATTTTTGAATGTTTTTGCCAATGAATCACCAATAATGTAGAATCCACTTCCATCATCTAGATTTTTAAGGGTATTGCCCCCAAGTGTAGACATGACTATGATAGAGTGGGATGCAAGATGCATGAAGTACTATCTCTTTATTGCAGATCAAATAACAAGCCATGGTTTGGATGGATGGATGTGTGTATGTATGAATGTGATCGCAATGAGCCTGAAAGATACTGGAGCCATTGTCTTTACGAGTGGCGCCTGTTTGCCAGGTTTTCACCATCTCACTTACCCAAGGTGCCACCGGAGTGGTTGTTCACTATTTGGATGCATGATTTTTCTTTACTTTTTTGAATGTTTTTGTATTTCTTCAAGACATTTTTCTGAATGTTTTTGGTATTTTCTGGTATGCAGGGAAGCCTGATGCTTTGTTCAGCTTAGGTATAAAACCGTTTGAGGTGCATGCTTTTGATTGGATCTGTGAGTGGTTCTCCTTCTGATGTAGCCAACTGATATGCCTCGGACCTGAATACAGCAGTGACAACATATGGGCCTAGCCAGTTTGATTCAAACTTGCCCTGATGTTCTCTGTTTGGTTGATTGCAAGGATTCTCTTGTAGAACAAGATCACCTACCTCAAATGTATGAGGTCTAACTCGGTGATTGTAGCTTCTTCTCATGCGTTGTTGATAGGCTTTGAGATGGTTGTATGCAGCTTGTCGCTTCTCATCTAGTAACTCTAAGTCCTGAAGACGGGATACTCTGTAGGCTTCATCATCTATTAGATTATGCAAGGAAACCCGTAGTGATGGTATCTCCACCTCAATAGGTAAGATAGCTTCAGCACCATAGACCAATGAGTAAGGAGTTGTGCCTGTAGGGGTCTGAATGCTAGTTCAATATGCCCATAGTGCTGGATTTAGTTGAACATGCCAATCACGGCCGACATCATTGACTGTCTTCTTTAGGATCCTCAATATGTTTTTATTGGATGCTTCGGCCTAACCATTGCCTTGTGGGTAATAGGGAGTGGAAAAGCGGTGTTGGATGTGAAATTTCAAACAGAGTTCGCGAACATCCTGATTTTTGAAAGGAAGACCGTTATCTGTGATGATGGACATGGGTACACCATACCGGCAAATGATGTAGTTGAGGATGAATGAGGCGATCTGCTTGCCGGTGACTTGGGTAAGTGGAACAACTTCGATCCACTTTGTGAAATATTCAGTGGCGGTAATAATGAATTTATGGCCATTGGATGAAGATGGATGTATCTTACCCACAAGGTCAAGGCCCCATTGACAAAAAGGCCATGGTGTTGTGATTGGTTGCAGTTCCTGGGCTGGTGCATGTATCAGGTCACCATGAACTTGACATTTCTTGCATTTTCTGACAAAGTAGTAGGAATCCTTTTCCATAGATGGCCAATAGTATCCATTGCGCAGGAGTTTCTTGGCTAGTGACGGACCACTTGAGTGAGTCCCGCAAATTCCTTCATGGACTTCTTCCAAAGCTTTTGTTATCTCACCTTGTTCCAGACATTGAAGGAGAGTACCATCAAGACCGCGTCGGTATAGGGTTTCAGCAATAATGGTATATCGAGCAGTTTGGCGAATGAAGGTTTTACGTTGGTTATTCGATTGGTTGGGAGGAAGGGTGTGATCGTGGAGATAGGTGTAGAATTCACCGTACCATGGGGATTCAGAACTGACAAGGTGACATATCATTTCGGATTCGGGGATATCATAAGCGGGAATCCAAAGCTGTTCTACCAAGAACTCGTAGCGTGTTGAATTCTGTGGAAGATCTAGGAGAGATACGATGGTAGCCATAGCGTCAACAGCTCGATTCTGATCTCTTGGTATCTACTCAAAAGTGATAGTAGTAAATGATGTCTTTAGATTGTCCACCATTTGCTTATATGGCATGAGTTTATCATCCTTGGTTTGATATTCATCTGTTGCTTGTCGAATGACCAGTTGGGAGTCGCCATATACTTGTAGTTCTTGTAATTTCCATTGTACGGCTAGCCTGAGTCCTGTGATCAAGGCCTCATACTCTGCTATGTTGTTGGTGCATGGAAATGTGACCCTGTAAGACTTTGGGATGCTATCACCCTGAGGTGTGATAAACAGAATGCCTGCCCCTGAGCCGTGCCTAGTGTATGAACCATCAAAGTATAGTTTCCATGGTTGTGTTGTTGTGATCATGAATATCTCTTCATCTGGAAAATTCAAAATGAGAGGATGATCGCCTATGAGAGGCGCATCGGCCAACTGATCTGCAATAATTTGACCTTTGATAGCTTTGCGTTCTACATACTTGATGTCAAATTCACTTAGAATCATCACCCATTTGGCCAAGCGGCCTATCAATGCTGCTTTGCTGAGTAAATACTTGAGTGGATCAATCTTTGCAATGAGTTATACTTTGTGTGTTAACAGATAGTGCCTCAGTTTAGTGGCTGCTAAGATTACTGCTAGGCAAGCTCGCTCAATAGGCATGTAATTGAGTTCATAGCCCACCAGTGTGCGAGAGATGTAGTAAACAGCACACTCTTTTCCTTCTGCATTATGTTGTGCCAATAGTACACCCAATGCTGTACTTGTTGTTGAGATATAGAGTAACAATGGTCTACTTGGATCTGGTGGCATCAGCAATGGTGGAATCATGAGATAGTCTTTAAGCGTCTGAAATGCTTGTTGGCATCTGGCATCCCACTGAAAGCAGATGTTCTTGTGTAGCAGGTGTGTGAATGGGTGACACTTATCAGCCAATTGTGCAATGAATCTTCGGATGGATTGAATTCGTCCTTGTAATGTCCTTAGTTGACTGATATTCTTTGGTGGTGGCATGTCCATGATTGCTTTTACCTTTTCTAGGTCGACCTCAATACCTTTGCTTGAGACAATGTATCCTAGAAGCTTCCCGGAGGTTACTCCAAAGACACATTTCTTTGGGTTGAGTCGAACATGGTATTGTTCCAGTCTATCAAAGATTTTATCTAAGATGTGGAGATGCCCATCTCTGGTGAGTGATTTTGCTAGTAAGTCATCAACATAATCTTCCATCATAGTATGCATCATGTCATGGAAGATGGTGGTCATTGCTCTTTGATAGGTTGCTCCTGCATTCTTGAGACCAAAAGGCATTACATTCCAACAATATGTTCCCCATGGACATGTGAAGGTTGTTTTATGTTGATCTTCTGGTGCGATCTTTATCTGATTGTATCCTGAAAGGCCATCCATGAGTGAAAGCATGGCATGTCCTGCTGGCAGAACCACTATGATGTCGATATTTGGTAAGGGGAAGTCATCCTTAGGACATGCCTTATTTAGATCTCTGAAGTCAGTACAAATGCGGATGCCCCCTTTTGGTTTTCCGACAGGCACAATATTGGAGATCCATTCTGCATAATCAATTGGTCTAATAAAACCAACATCTAGGAGTTTCTTGAGTTTTGTTTTGACTAGTACTGCAATTTGAGGATGCATCTTACGAAGCTTCTGCTTGACAGGTTTGGCTCCTTCTACTACGGTGAGGTGATGCATGACTAAATCAGGATCAAGCCCAGGCATGTCTGCATATGACCATGCGAAGTTGATATGACGCTTCTGGAAGAACTCTATAAATTTAGGTTGTTCCTCTGGAGTGAGAAGAGATGCTAGATGTATGAGATGAGGATTTTCAGGAGTCCCCACATTGTATTTTTTGGTTTCCTCGATGAGAATCGTTGATCATTCCTATTGTGCATTAGCAGGGAGAATGTCAAACCCTTCATCCTCAGGCGCCTCAGAGAGGTTTTCACCATTGGATACGCTCTTTCTTTTTACTTTTGTCGGATCAAACACTGCCACAGTGTGGTTTTCACTAGAAGATCCATGTTTTATTGTTATATTTTTGCAGCTGAAAGGTTTGGCATCCACCCCGAAGTACGTTGCGCTATTAAGTTCAATGGCGAATCCAGCTTTGTGATCCCCGCTTGGTAGGTTATCCCTTAATTCCAAAAAGTCAATGATGGCCTCATCATTTTGGAAGAAGTCAAGACATGGGGGATTTGGTTGGTTCCATTTGATGAGTTCAGGGTGGATAATGGGCATTACTTCATCGATTAGGTTAAGTGTGTTAGATGTATCAGTGAGGGTTAAGATGTTATGGTGAAGGTCGTTAATGGTACTCTCCCTGTCAGAATCAGGCGTAGGATGAGACGTAGGGTCTGTGGAAGATGTTTCCAGCTCAGGAACCCAAGAAGTCTTTATCTGTGCTTCTCCGTAAACAAGAATGTCTTTGCGTGGTGGAGGTAGTGATGTGTCTTCCTCATCTGAAGTGTTAAGTTGTACAGAATCAAATTCCCACTCATGTGAGTCGGTCTCTGAGTCACTTTCCAGCATCCGATTACTATACCATACTGGGATGTCTTTTGAGTTAAATACTGCAGGTGTGATTGGTTGATGTACCTTTGTAGTGATTGGTGCTGCAGGAAGGTCGATGGGGATTAAAGAATCTGGTATAGGGAGTATCGGTAGTGTTGACTCAGTGGCTTTTGCTGGAACTGCTGGTGTCATAGATGTTGCTGCGGGTTCTGATACAGTTGCTGCTGCTAATGGTGCTACTGATGGGACTACGGGTTTGTTGAGTGGGAGGAATGGTATTGGTGATGGTTGTGTTGGGGTTTTGAGCCTCGATGGGGCAGTTGGGATGGTGCTTGATGTTGCTCTGATAATAAAAGGTGTTCTCCTTGCAATAGGTTGATATAGTGGTTTGCTGGGTTTTCCTTTGAATCTGAGCTTAGGAAAGATCTCCTTTTCAAAGCCTAGGCCTGTATTATCCTTGGGCTTTAATTCTGGCAGTAGAGGTTCATGTCGTCCTTGTTTGCAATATCCCAAAGCACTCTGACCATCATACCCCATTCTTTGCATAATGAGGAGACCTATGCCATACTGATCCGTAGGAAGTTTAACTTGTGGTATATCAGTGGTGATGGGATCTTTATAGATCCATTCCGCTAAGTCCTCATCTTGGGTTTCTTCTTCTTGAAAAAGGATGAAAGGCGTCAAAGCACACGCTGGCGTGATTAGGGGTTGTTGGAGTACCTGTTGTGGTTTACCATGTGTTCTAGGAGAAGTGGGTATTTGTCCCACACAAAAGAGTTGACTCAAGTTGTATTCCCCAAGACCTTCCTCTGCTATCTTCATCTTAATCTTTTCTTGCTTGGGTATAGTGGTGTTTGAACTGGCAAGAGAGGCGGGACTTATATATGATGTGGAGGAAATGGCTTCTCTATTATTAGGAACAGTAATCTCTGGTTGATGGCTGATATTATGACAGTATGCAAAGGGATTTGCATTGCCCAGGATTGTGATCTCTACATCGTTATGTGGGAACTTGATACATTGATGGTAGGTAGATGGAACGGCTTGCATGGCATGTATCCAAGGTCTTCCTAACAATAGATTATATGGCAGAGGAATGTCAAGAACTTGACAGATGATGTGTTTTACCACAGGGCCCACTCGGATTGGTAGTACCACAGCTCCTTTGGAGGAACGCTCTGCATCGTCATAGGCTTTGATTGCAATCTTCTTACGAGGATCCACTGATTCTGTTGCATATCCCAATGCTGTGACCAACTGTAGTGTACAAATATTCAGGCCTGCTCCATTATCGATCAAGACTCGCTTGATCCTATGCTGGTTGATAAAGCCTTCAATGTGTAGCAAAGCGTTATGAGGTTGTTGGAAGGAAGAGTTGTCACTTTCGGAAAAAGTGAGACAAGGTGATGACTTTAGACTTCCAACCATGGCTTGAAATTGGTTTGTATTCAGGTTTGCAGGGACTGACGCCTCTTGGAGTGCTTGATCCAAGATAGTTTTATGGGATGGCGATAGGCGCAATAGTTCTAAAATGGATATAAGCGCAAGCGTTTTGTCTAATTTTTCCACAAGATTGTACTACTTTGGGATGGAGGTGGTGCCTTGTGGAGCTGCCTTTATGGTGACCTTGACACGACATGTAACAACATTGTAATTTGAGTTGGGATTTTTGAAGGTTATAGTTGCAACTTGTTCACTGGCATCATACAGATGATTTACAGTGTAATTATATGCAGCCTGTGTATAATCTGTGGTATCAGTGCCTCGCCTGGAAGTAGAAGAACCCCTTTGATCTTGTGATGGAAGTGGATTTTTGAACATCAGATGATCATTATTTGTTGTTTTTGGGTCATGTCCTTCTATTTCAATTTCTCCTCGATCAATAAGATCCTGAATGAGATCTTTCAATCGGTGACAATTACTTGTCTTGTGTCCTCTTCCTTGGTGGAAATCACAGTGTTCAGTATCTCTCCACCATGCAGGTTTGACCTGAGGTTCATAGTTTGATGTTTTTGGTAGGGTGACCAAATTTTGAGAAATGAGTTGTCGCAATATTGTTTCAATGGGTTCCCCTAAGGGAGTGTATGTGCGTTTTTGTTTTTGCTGACGAGGTCTTGGTTCATCGTGAGACATGATGCAACTTTGATTGGAAGGAACATTTGTGTTATTCAAAGGTGGAGGATTTTGTCCTGCAAACTGAACCACAGGTTGTGCACTTTGTATAGTCCTGGCATCCACAACCCCATCGTTGACAATATTCTTATTTTTGTTCTAGAAGCTTGGTTTATCACTATTGAAGCGTGGGCGAGGACCATCCTTTGGTTCATTATAGATTTTGATGAGTCCTTTCTTGATAAGTGCCCGTTCACATTTCAGACCCTTGGTGATCATATCATTAAAAGAGTCTGTGTCTTTGACATCTAGGTGAAATTCCATTTCTTCGTTTAAGTTGGAAATGAATATTTCCACTAGCTCTCGTTCAGGTAACTGAAGAGAACGTCTGCTAGACATTTGGCGCCATCGTTGCAGGAATACTAAGAATAGTTCACCTGGTTTTTGTTTGGTGTTGCACAGATCAGCCATGGTGATGTCGCGTTCAATGTTATGAGAGTAATGAGCGAGGAATTTATGGATGAGTTCCTCAAATGTTCTAATGCCACCTGATAGGTGGGAAAACCATGATGTGGTTGTTCCTCCCAAGCTTTGGGGAAAAAGGTGCATTAGGTATGTGTCTTCATATGCTACTTCGAGACAAGCGGAATGAAATTCTCTGACATGATGGCAGGGATCCCCCTTTCCTCTATATTTTTCGAATTTGGGTGTTTCGAATCCTTGTGGAAAGGGTGGCATATAAAGATTCCTATCAAAAGGATAGGGACAGATGTCATTGAGTGAGAATTGGTTGGTCTTGACACCACTATGAAGTTGTTGGGCGAGATTCTCGACTTGTTGCCGCAACATCTCCATTTCAGTTGGAGGAGGAGGTGGTGGGTTACCTCGAGGAATGTTATATCTAATGGGATCTCTACCTCTTTCCTCTTCATGGCGACTTTGTCTTTCTGATGCTTGTCTTAATTGGGCAAAATCAAAGTCGGAGGGGAGTTTTGCTCCTTCTTGAGCGAGCTTTAAAAAGTGAGCATCCGCATTGCTCCTGAGTATTTCGTCAAACACTCTGTTAAAGAGAGGGTTATGCTGAGCCCTTTCTATTGTTGCAGGAGTAGGAGTACTTGGGTTTTCGTCATTCGTATTTCCTCCAAGTGCTTCTTGAAACTCATTGAGATTTTCCTCTTCTTCTTCTTCCATTTCTATTTCTCATTGCCTTGACTGTGATCGGGTTTGGGCCATTTTGCTTGCAAACTTTTGTTGAAGTTGTGTGAAAATGATAATGAGTTGTTTGATAAAATGAAAGATTGATCGTTGGTGAATTGTGTTGCACGTGGATCTCTAGCACTTTTAAGGTGGATGTAACCGAAATTCCTTCTTTGAATTGCTTGTTTGTTTGATAATTTTTGATGTGATAAGGTGTAGAGAAATCTGAGATGTGTTACAGATTTAACTACCTAGTAATGAGAGGATTCACTCATGAACTAGTTTTAACCTGCATAGATGTGTCTCTTAGGATGAGCTTATCCTAGATGTAGAAACAATCTAAAAAGTGATGTGATGTTTTTGATTTCAAGCAATATCTACAAGAGAACTTGGGACAAGAACCTCTTAATGTTTTGAGAGTTGGGACAGATTGATGATGAAGTGATGATGTATGAGTAAGATAATGGATGAAATGTTTTCAACTTCAATAAAAACTTTGTGTCATAAATGGGACAAACTCTACCTCTTCTCTTTCAAGTGTTGGTGGTATTTCTCGAGCTGTGTTGTATGTGATACAGACATTTGGGAAAAAGTTGGGATTAATCTTACCTCCTTGGTTTTTGTGATAACTCAGAGCTCTATATTGCATAAAAGCTCTGCGGTTCAATGATTCTGAATCAAATTCGTTTGTTTTGCCTTGAAGGTAAAGGCGCATGTGACGCAGAAAAACTCTATGGGAGACAAAGATTTGTCTATTTATATAGAAGAATTTCCTCCTTTTGATCAAAGCCTTTGAGCTTAATGGTCTTCTTTTCGAGTTGATATTCTGATGACGCTTCTTCTTTCGCAAGATGTGAAGAATGGTCATAAAGTTTTGATACTCTTGTTGTTTGCACTTTGTTTTTGATGTGTTTGGTTGGATGAATACTTTGTTTTTGGAAGTGATTTTCTGATTTTTCTTTGACAAGAAAACAAAGCAAGCCCACAAACACAAGAATGTTGCCCCCAAAGGCACAAATGAGTATGGGTCTAGATCAACCCAATCCTTGGACTTGTATATGACCCTTCCTTTAGATGTATTTTTAAGGTGTATTTCCAAAGCTTGAAGTCGGCTCAATTTGCACTTGGTCTTTAAAACGAACACACTTCAAACACTTTTTATCCCTAAGGTCAAATGGCCAGTTGTGATAAATTTAGCCCACATCTTGATATTTCTTTGACTTTGGTACTGTAGCGTCGTAAATTGTACGCACTTGCTAGGGTGGTACAATTTCACACCTAGTTTAGCACCCGCCTTGGCGCATTTTGCATTTTGCATGGCATTTCCCCTTTAGCACTTAATTAGTCAAATTAATTAGGTCTAAGGTTCTATTTCATCATCTCCCACATCATAAAGTTGGGCCCTTTCATTAAAGTGTGCCCCTTTCATTTTATTCTTCCAATACATCATTTAATCAAAAACCCTAATTAGGTCCTATTTTGAACTTGGGGGCTTGATTTCGGGGGTCAAAACATCTCGAAATCAGCTGTAACTTCAGGATTCTCTCTAAAATCATCATATCCGATAGTCCTGAAAATTTGGTGAAAAGTTGTTGGGACCATGGCGCCCGGAGTGCAACATGGTCCCGGACATTTTTCTCGAAATTTTAGGAGCACGATCCAATCATAAAATAAAGCTTAACCCCAAGAAATTGGCGAGATATTCAATCTCTAGGTCGGCCAAAAGTTGAAATTAAGACCTAGGGTTTCATACATAAGAGCTCTCTTTCTTCATTTGAAAGGATCCGATTTTCGTTTTCAGGAACCTCATATGCAGTGAAAGAGCAGATCTTTGAAGACTTCAATAACATTCAACATCCATCCATCAAGCATTCATCAATTTCATTCATTTAGGGCTTGGGAGACATTGAAGAACAATAGGAGATTACCGACTGAAGATTGGCTTGTACTCCTCCCTTGAGGGTTGGGTATGATTTCATGTTGTTTTCATGTCTTTGCATAAGCTTCAATATATCCTTTATTCATGCTTTAGATCACTTTGCATCTTGATTTAGAGCATTTACATTATCATTTACAAGCAATTAGGGTTTACTTTCTAGGTTGCTCTAGTTTGCTTTCTTGCATTTAAGGACCTTGCACACACACTAGGTCTGCACACACAATACATTATACATTACAACTTGGCTATTCGTGGAGGTGGAAATCATCGAAGTGGGGGTTTGACTAAGGCAAAACCCTATATAGCCGCCCACCACACCTTTTCAGATATAAGTGCAGGTTTCGGAATTCGGACGACGCCGCAAGTTACAGATCCGGAAGAAGCAGACGGAGACCGAACTTCACACCAAATCTCAGAGCAAAAGACCAGGACAGGGGCGTGGGGCGCCCTGGTCCTGCCAGGATAGGGGCGTTGGGCACCCTGGTCCCTGGGACAGGGGCGCTGGGCGCCCTGGTCCTCCTGACAGACAGCATTTTCAGCATTTTTGACAGCTTTTCCAGAGTGCAAAAACAGCAGTTTTCGAAGCAGTTTCAGGGGCAGAATCAGGACAGTGGCGCCCGCGCCCCTGTCCTGAACATTTTTAGTCAGATTTTAACTCCGGGTACACATTTACATTCTTGTCTTGTCCTTGTGTTTACAACTTTCCATTGTTCAAGTTCAATTCTGCAATCTTGTCATTAGTTCATACTTGCACTTTGGGGTTAGGAATTGAACTTGCATCACTTTATCTTTCAATTACAACAAAGGAATAGAAATCCTAATAGGTAGCCCATGGCTCTCTCTTCCACAAAAAGAAGTAGCCAATTGTGTGATACCTCTAGGCTCTTTCGTATTCCACAAGTGTGTGGTTGAAAGTGAGATTAGGGCATGTTTGCTTAGTGTCACTTTTTCCCCCACACATTTTGGTGAACCCGACATGAATCTATCATTGCTTCCTCTTGCATTGCATTTGTTAGATCTAGATCTAGATTTAGTGTGTTTTCATTTCATTTTCATTAAACAGAAAAAAAAAAAAAAAAAAGTGTTTTTCTTTGCATTGTGTGTTTAAATTTTATGCAATTTCAAAATGTCAGATTTTTATTTGCAAGATGTTCATATTTGTGATGATTATGAGTTAGATGAAGCTTTAGATGAATTTTTGAAACCTAAATATACCAAACCTTCATTTTACCAAAAACTCATAAACATTGTTACTATGCCATTTCGTTGTGATGAGAAAGATAAGTCGAATGATTCCTCTCAAGGGTACATTCCTATCAGCTCTTCCACTAAATCTAGTAACATGGTTGTTTTCAATGATCCCCTCTATGAAGAGATATCTCCTTTTGAATCAAAAGATAAACCTTTTAATAGATATGATCATGCTTTGTGGGATGATGCCCTTGATGACTGTGTGTCCCCTAAAAAACACTCCCTTCATGAGGATCCTTTTGTGCAAGAAGATGACATTATCCCTACATTTCCTAGTGATAGCCTTTCCTTTTCCAACAAAATTCCCACTAGAGATGATGAATTAATGGTAAATGCTTACCCTTCTCCTAAAGTTGGTCTTACCCATAAGCATCCCTTAGAGAAAGAAGATGAAATAATAAGCAATTTCCTTAATTCTCTCTCCCCTATTGAACATATTTTGAGGAAAGAGGATGAGTTTAACACATCTATTGATGCTCTCCCTCCTAAGGATGAGGAATTAATAAACAATGTTATCTCCTCTCCCGAAATTGACAATACTTCAAACATTCCTTTCAACAACTTCACTATTTGGGATGAACCATTAGAAGAAGGTATAGATTATTCTCTACCCCTAGCCAAAGGGGATGAAATCAAGATTGAAAACTCCCTTGATAGTTTCTCACCTTCCTTGAATCTCAATTATTCTCCCTCTCCTCAACTTGGTTCTACTCATAAGGATACCCTAGTTCAAAGCAAGATGGTTAACATTTCTTTCAAAGATCTCCTTCTCAAAAGTGAGACTTTAGAGAGTAATGTTGATCCTTCTCCTAGAGAGTTTATTCCCCATGTAGATCTTTTGATAGAGGATGATATGACCTTTCCTAGTATTACCCTTCCTACTAGAACATCAATGCCTATCCCTTGTCTCTCTCCTAAAATTGATCTAATCTGTGATAAGATTTTAGTGCAAGAGAAGACTATCAATAATTCTTCCAACACTTTTGTTCATTCCTCTAAACCATCCTCAATCAATTTGATACATGTGAATGAAACACCTAACAAACCTCTCTTCACTGTCCAAGGTGCTTGTCCTTCTCAAAATTCTCAACCTTTAAATAAGCCTATCTTAGTGGTTCAAGGTGGTTATGCTAGTGATTCTTTTTGCACTCCTAAGAAACCGGTTATTACTGTGCAAGGAGGTTATTCCTCTAAGAGCCCTTATGAGTATGCTAAGCAATTGACTAGAGAGAGTTATCATGCGGTTGCCCATACTTATAATACTAGAAACAATAGGCAACCTAATCCTCCTCCAGTTATCCCAACTTCGCTTCCTCCTTCCCAACCTATTCTTCCTCAAGCTCCTCGTATTTCACAAATGCTTAGTAAGGACTATGATCTCATAGAACAACTTAAAGCTACCCCTGCTAAGATATCCCTTTGGGATTTGATCCAAACTTCTTCCGCTCATCATGGGATGTTACAAGATGCCTTGAAAGATTTGAATGTTCCTCCACCTAATACATCTAGTAATATAGTGTCTTTGGTTGACTCTATGATGAATCCTAAAGCTCAAATTGTGTTTACTCAAGATGAGTTGCCTACTAGTGAAATTCAACATCAATATGATACCTTGATGATTGTGGTTATCATAAATGACACTGCTATAAGACGAACACTGGTAGATAATGGTTCTGGCCTTAATGTGTGTAGCATTAATCTATTGCATAAGATGAATGTGGATACATCCCTTATTGAGCCTGACTCTCGTCCCATTCGAGGCTTTGATAATGTGGCTAAGTCTTCATTAGGTATTATCACCTTACCCATCACAGTGGGACCTGTTACTTTGCCTACTCCTATCCATGTTATGTCGGGAAATCTAACATACAACTTGTTATTAGGGAGACCTTGGATTCACGGTATGCAAGCTATCCCCTCTACATTGCATAGACAAGTTAAATTTATTTACAACAATAAGACATATACCTTGATAGGTGATACTAATTTTCAAGCTTGTTTGCAAACATCTACTTCCAAAGGGATTTCTTCTAAGCCTTCCTCTTCTAGTGATGACTCGTTAAACAAGATACCTATGGATGAATCCTTACCCTTTGATAATCAAAATTCTTTGGATGAGTCTGAAGCTCCTGAAGAAGATCCTTCTCGACTTGAATATACGCATAAAAAGGTTTTTGATCCTGAGAAGGTTCTCGCAGATGACGATTGGGGATCTCTTGATTTTAATCCCACCTTTGTAGGTGAGTATAGGGTTCCTCCTAGAGAGCTTAAAGTTAAAAAGAAGGAAGAAACTAAAAATCAATCAATCTTACCTGAACCTATGAGCAATAATTTTGTGGCCGCTTCTCAAACTTCTTCTCCTCACACCTCTAATTCTGAAGAATTTGATTCTTTGCCTTATGAAAAACCACCTTCTCTTCCTGAAATGGCTGATCGTTATGGTCGTAGTTTTCGCATTTTTGCTAAGCATGGGTATCATGGAAATGGTTGTGGCGCTCATGAACAAGGGATAAAAGTTCCTCTAGAGACTAATTTTCACAATTATGCCTTTGGACTCGGCTATAATCCCTGCAAACGTACCAAAGCATCTAAAAGACCATCTCTCAATGTGAATGCTATATTTAGTAGTGATGATGATCTCACTTCAACTAAATCATCTTCTACTTCTATCAACTCTCATTCCCCTCATAAGGAAATCTTGGCAATGAACAAATCTCTTTATGAATCCCCTCAAATTTCTAAATCCACTTATGAATCTTTATCTCCTATTCATCATAAAGTCCTTTCCTCTAGGGATAAGGCTCTAATGAATTACACTCATCCCTCTTCTAAGATTTCTTGTGACTTTTCTTCTTCAATTTTTATCATTTTATACATGTTTTTGATCTCACTTATAGTTGAGCATTTAGCATGTCATATTCAAATACCTCATTCAATCTATCATGTCTTTAAATAACATTAATGGCTATTATGTTGCTCATCATTATGTGACATTGGCAGCTCATTTACTGGGGGCTCATTGTCATTCATGATGGTACAATTTCAAGTGCAATCATATTTTTTGAAGCAACATAATAGCCTAATTTTCTTGTTCCTATGGGGACAAGAATGATTTCATACATCTCTTCTTTTGCTTATGTCCAAATCTCTCCCTAGAACATTGTGTAAGTCCTTCTCATTGTCCTTATCCTTGGGAGGCAATGATCTTTCCTTGTTTTTATCTAAGGATCCACTTTTTCCTATTTTGTGGATGGTGTGGACTTTATTACTTGATGTTATGCCTTGAACGCATTTGTTGTTGTTTGTTCAAGGGTTCTCTCTTACAAGAGGTGTAAGTCCTTGACTACAACCTCTTTTGCACTTGGTAAAATACATCCATAGCGAATTCACTCTCCCGATTGGGTTAAAAAGAGCGTCATCCTTCATTAAGAATCACTTTCACCTCGCAAAAGAAGGAAGTATTGCATTCTTATTCTCTTCTTTGTCTTATTCTAGAAGATGTTATATTTGTCTAAGACAATTCCTCTCGGGGATAGGTGTCTTTTGTACAAAGATCTCTTCTCCTCTAAGGATCTCCTTTACACATAATACAAGATATCCCTTTTCAACTATCTTATCCTTGCTTAAAGAGTGTAAAACTCTCTTGCTTGGATCTATGACATTGTTGCATTTTTGGGGTATCTTCTTTTGTGATGAAGGTAGGTATCCTTGTTCTACTTTTCTTATGACATAAACATTACACTTTTTGAGCAATGGGTCATTCTCGGAACCAGAGCACAGACTCTTAGAGCGAGATGCCTCCATTTTTCTTTTATGCAAGGTGATTATTCTCGGAACTAGAGCACAGACTCTTAGAGCAAGATGTCACGCTTTTGTACTATACATATACAGGTTGTAGTATACTCGGGCATAGACTCCTATGAGGTGCTTCTAACCTCCCTTACACACACATGCACGAGGTTGAGTGGAACTAGCGGCATAAGGCTAGACTTTCTCACTCTCCTCCCTTACATGGATCACCTAGACAGACTCTAGGGGCTAGTTTTCCATGTCCTTTTCCCATGGATCACCTAGACAAGATCTAGGGGCGAGAAGTCCATGTTTTCTCTCTCACTATTCTTCTCATGGATCACCAATGTGTGTATTCATGCTTTTTTTCCTTTCTTTTCTTCTCTTTGCATTTTGTTTCCATTTACATCCTTCATCTTGTGTTAGAGAACTCTCAAATCCTCACACTCTTTGTTGTGTTGGAATTGAGATTTAGTCCTCTTTCTTACCAAATGATTCTCCATTAGTTTTTGATCTCATATCAAATCTTCTTGTGAGCATTTGTCATCAATATTCTTTAACAATTCAAAGTGGTAAACATGATACCCTGTTTCAACTCACTAAAATTAGCAAGCCGAAACAGGGGGGGGCATATAGCTACCCTCGAATTTTCATCACCTTCCTTAGTAAGCATTAGGTGATTTTGTGATCTAACGTGTGTTTTGTAGGGTGCGGTTCCTAACTGTGTACTGCAGATACCGCTGGGGGCTTCGTTCGACAGACTTATGGATATATCCTTTTTCAAATAATGTTTACTTTTCTGTACTTTAGCTTGCATATGCACGTAGTGTTCATATGACCGCTAAAGTGGGGGCTAAATGTAGCGTCGTAAATTGTACGCACTTGCTAGGGTGGTACAATTTCACACCTAGTTTAGCACCCGCCTTGGCGCATTTTGCATTTTGCATTGCATTTCCCCTTAGCGCTTAATTAATTAAATTAATTAGGTCTAAGGTCCTATTTCATCATCTCCCACATCATAAAGTTGGGCCCTTTCATTAAAGTGTGCCCCTTTCATTTTATTCTTCCAATACATCATTTAATCAAAAACCCTAATTAGGTCCTATTTTGAACTTGGGGGCTTGATTTCGGGGGTCAAAACATCTCCAAATCAGCTGTAACTTTGGATTCCGCAATAAAATCACAATATCTTTCATCCCTGAAAATTTGGAAAAAAGTTGCGAGGACCGTGTGCACTCCGAGCGCCATCGTCCCCGACATTTTTTCCGAAATTTCGGGAGCAAGATCTTACTGTATTTTTTTGCTAAAATCCAGAATTTTGGCTGATTTTATCAATTTTAACACCTTCAAAATTACAGTCAAAGTTAGTCTAGCGATTGCTTTGATTGAGGCTTCTAATCATTCAAAAATTGTTGAAATTGAAATTTGTGTCAAAATTGTGTTTCTTACAGTCCTAAATCTGAAAAGTGTGTTATCATTCATTCGAAATTTCAGTGATTTATCCAAATTTTTTGCAATTTGTGACTTTTGAAATTAAGTGCTTAATTACAACAACTTTGATTTCCGCTTTCAAAATTGAATTTTGCGTGAAATTGAGTCAATTTTCAAATTTCAAAACTTGCATTGCTCTTAACATTCCCTCTAAAATCATAAAATTCAAAATTTCAGTTTCCCTCTATTTTTCAAAATTAAAATTTTGCATTTTTCGACAATCTTGGTAGGGTTCAATTTTGAGATTGCAACTTTAATTTGGCCTATCTACAGATCGTAAAATCACTCAATTTTTTCATGTTAGCTGTAAAATCATCATAACTTTCATCCCTGCAAATTTCGAAAAAAGTTGCGAGGACCGTGTGCACCCCGAGTGCCACGGTCCCGGACATTTTTTTCGAAATTTCGGGAGATTGTCCTGATTGTATTTAACAGCTTAAATCTGGAAGATTGGCTGGTTTTACTGAAATTTGCTACCTCTAAAATTCAAAATCTTCTCTAGTGCATGAGTTTTACAACAATAAGCCCTACTTACACTATTCCCGTTAGACGAAGCCTTAGAATTAAGTCTTTCCAAGGTTTAATTACTGAGGAGATGGAACCTAATTTGAATTGCCTTTTTAACGAGGACATGGGTAATTCCTCCAATCCTCTTAATGATGAAGAAGCTCTCCATGAGGTTTCTGTAGAACAACTTTCAAAATTGGATAACCAATTTGATGATTTTCGACAGTGGATGTCTCAAGAATACCCTGATAGTCAAGCTCTTCCTTTAATTGAGGGTCTAAAACGTATGCTTCAAAGTGATAAGAATGGAATTGATATTTTGCGTGGTATTGCACACATTGTGGGTTCAAATGTGATGCCTATGAAAAGTTGTGCCGAAACCTTAGGTTATACACAACCTCCTACTCAAGACAATCATTCTATTCCTTTGACGACTCCTATTGCTAATATACCTACTTTTACATCAAACATAATGACTACTTCAATACAAGACATTCCTCCTATGATCACTAGTCATGGGGGCAATCCTTCCTCTTCAATCAATCCAACTTCTTCATTCATTCCTTCAATAAGTGTTCCTATTATATCACCACAAATGAACATGACGCAAGGGGGCAATTCATTTAACCCTTCCATTCCTCCTTGTAGTGTTCCTCCTATCCAATCATCTCCTATGACTAACTATCATAGTGTCCCACCACCTTACTCTCTACCTTCTTTCAATAACATAACACCTCCATCACAATCCAACACGTCTAATATGAACTCTTCGACTGAAGCGACCATTAACAATCTTGCACAAACTGTCTCTTCTTTACAGCAACAAATTGCCTCTATGAATCAATCTAAGTTTAGTGTGCCCACATTTGATGTTGCGAGCCCACTCTCTCTTGATATTGTTCGAGCTATTCCCCCTAAACATGTTGAAATTCCACATTTGGAGCTTTATAATGGTAAGGGTGATCCTCTAACACATGTTAAGACCTTTCAAACAATATGTACCGATTTTGCTTATGACCAAAGGTTGCTTGCAAAACTGTTTACTAGAACATTAAGAGACAAAGCCCTACAATGGTATTGCTCGTTGCCTTCCTATTCTATTACTTCTTTCGAACAACTTGCAAATGCTTTCATTCAACAATTTCAAAACAATATAAGTCCTAAAGTTACTTTGATTGATTTAATGCATTGCAAACAAGGTGTTAAAGAAAAAGTGACTGATTTCATTGGTAGATATAAGCATTTGTATGCTCAAATTTCTTTTCCAGTGCCTGACAATGATATTCAAAGAATCTTTATTTCTAATTTACAAAAAGACATTCGAGACAAACTTCTGTTTTCTGAGTTTACTTCTTTCCAACAGTTGTGTGCAACTCTTCACAATTATCAACTGACTGTGAGTCAAATGGAACAATCACATCCTATGGCTCTGAGTGATAAGGGTGATAGTAGTCAACAACCATTTGGAAAGTTTAAACCGAACAGAGATTCCATCAAATTCAATGAAAACATCATCAACAACAATGTGAATACAGCATCAGGTGTGCCTCCTATTTCTAAGTTTTTCAAGAAAGAAAGAAAGTATACTCCTTTGAATGAATCATTGCATAGTATTATGAATAAATTATTGGAACAAAATGTGCTTACTCTTCCTCCTATAAGGCAAATTGATCCTGCAAAGATTACTTCACCTTATTTTGATAACAAATCTTTTTGTCAATTTCATCGTCAACCTGGGCATGATACTGAAAAATGTTTTTCTTTAAAGGGTAAAATTCAAGATTTGATTGATAATAATACTATCTCTGTTTCTGGTGTGAATGATAAAGGTAACAAATCTGTAGCTCTTCCTAACCAAAATCTTCAGATTTTTACTGATCCATTACCTTCTCATACCTCTAATGCGATTGATACTATTGATTCCTCTGTCTCACCTGATGATCTTGTGTCCATGACTCCGAATGTGATTAACTTTGTAGAGCAGCAGAAAATCCCTAAAGAACCTTCCATCACATTTGATTCCAGTGAAACTATCAGGGCACCTGATGGTCCTTTATATATAGTTGCAAAAGTCAAAAATACACCTTGTCGTGGAGTGCTTATTGATCCTTCTTTCATGGTTAATATCATTTCTAAAGAATTTCTTTTTACTTTGCAATTGAATCAAGTGATCTAAGACAAAACAGATGTGGTTGTGAAACTATTTGATGCATTTTCTTCTCCTGCAATTGGTTCTATTACATTACCTATTGAGGTCCGTAACAAATCCCTTGATGTGGACTTTGCTATTATTCCATCATCCGAACAATTTCGTGTGAAGCTTGGCTATCCTTGGCTATCTTCCATGAAAGCTATTGCTTCTCCTATTCACAAGTGTTTGAAATTTCCCCATAATGGTGAAGTTGTTACTGTCAATCATAGTCTCTTTAAACCAGCTGAAAGAACTTCTAGCGTTCCTATTGATTATTTTTGGCCTAAACAATTCCAATCTCTTCCTCCGCGAAGTGATCATCTTTTCAAATCTTATCAAAAGTGGAAAAAAGATATGATCCTATCTCTAAGTGAACCTAGAACACCCAAACTTGACATTCCTATAATTCTTGAGAAGGAAGTTCTTCCTTTGAAAGATAAAACTAATGTCTTTCCTCAAGACGATTCCCAACCCGTCCCCATGGATGTGACTATGCCTATATCTAATAAACCTCCTAAGAGTAGACCTATACCTCCTCGTCATGATGGACTTGGTCTCCTTCCTAAACCAAAAATTCCTCCTTTATATGGAGCAGTTCCTCCTCCTTCCTTTTATAGAGAGAAGAGACCTTCCTCTTCTCCTATTATCCAGCCTAAGAGACCACAACCTAAACACCCAAGTGATAAGGATGAGAAAATTCCTCCTCCTCAATCTTCTCCACTTCCTACTAAGACTAGACGAAATTGTTCTACACGTGAACGCCGACGAAAGCGTCGTCTTAGGGCTCAAGCAGCTGCTTCTCAAACTTTGCAATCTCCAAAAACACCTTCAACAAGCATTACTCCATTTTCTCCTCAGCCGGAAATTGAGCCTAAATCTCCTAAACATAAGATGCATGATGGTCTTGATCCTGTGCGAGTTAAAGATCCTATTTTCATAAATCTTGATGATGATATAGATGAAAATGTTATTCATGATGCAAATGTTTCTCCTGTTCATTCTGATAGTGAAAATGAACTTGTTGATATTGATAACCATTTATCTAATGAATTTTCTAAAGCACTTATCCTAGCTCCTAGACAAGAACACCGCGGCTTGGGATATGAACATAGCCCTTGTTTGGATCTTGTGATAGCTCCATCTGTTGTGTTGGATGTTCCTCCTCTAGCGTGTTCCCTACCTTCCCGAAACATTGATCAGCAAGATCGGGGGGTAGATGACGTGCTAGACTAGTTACATTAGCATAGCAGATTCTCTCCTCCTCTCTTTTGTTACTTCTTCTATATGTTATTCTCATTCTTCTATTTGTTGTCCTTAGTGTTGTCTACTTGAGGACGATGCAAAGCATTGAGATCTCTCGATCTCTCTCATGTTGACTCAAAAGACACATGTGTTCCCTTCTTCTAGGTGATCTTCCTTGATTGGGGAATGAAGAACGATTATGCATACATACATATGATATATATACATGAATTATCATACAGCATACTGACCCCGAGGAAAGCGAAGTCACCTCGTGCTTTGTGTTTTGTGTCTATTATCCTTGGGTTTATCTCACACTTGGGGGCTAAATCCTTGTGATAACGTGCTCCTTTCCTTTCTCATTCTTATATGTATCACTACCTTAAAGCAATCACCCCCGGTGAGGCGTGTGCGATCGCTTTAACGTAGGGGGGCATACATCCCGTTCATATCTTTTCAAGATACTTGAAAATTTCTTGGCAAATTTAGCTTTGCCTTGAAAATTTTTGATATCTTTCTTGCATGACTCATAGTGAGGGAACCTTACTACTGACAGTCATGGTTCTCCCTCGTGATCTTCCCTTTTACTTTGTCAATCGAAGTCGTAAGATCCTTAGTCCACTGGGGGCTTGGTGTATCTTGCCTCCTTGACGTGGTGAAAGTCTTTCAATGTTGTTTCCTTGTACTTTACCGGAAGTATGAGCGTACACTTATACTCCCGCTAAAGTGGGGGCTAAATGTAGCGTCCTAAAATTGCGACACTTGCAATTTCGACTGCATTTCGGTCTTCACGATGGCGACGCAACACGCAACCTGAATGGAGACCCCGAAACCTGATTATGACACCAAAAACTGCATTTTCTTGCACCCTGGCCTGAACCTCCTTTGCACCCTACTGTCCTGGGAGGTGGGACCAGAGCGCCCAGCGCCCTGGTCCTTCAGGACCAGGGCGCCCAGCGCCCTGGTCCCTGGGTCCTATTTTGGGCCCGGTCTCTTTTGGACTTCGGGTCTTTATGTTTGCAAATTGGAAAATTAACTTTCCTGGTCGGCCTAAGGTCGGGAAAATCAGTCTATTAACCCTAATTGGCAAGTATATAAACTACATTTACCTCTCCCATTGGGTAAGAATGATATATGATGGTACAAGCGTGGAAACTATACTCAAGCATTCAAGCATTCAAGCATTCATTCCAAGTCTCCATTCAAGGCTAAGTGTTGCATTCAAGACAAGGATTCAACCATTGAAGAGGAGATCACTTACAACACATTACATGCTACAACATACAACATACAACAAACAACAACATCTATACCTTCGCACATAAGGTTACAAACATCCTTACAACAAGGTATTAGTACTTGTTTTACATTACATACATTTACATTTACAGCAATTTCTCATTTCTTGGTTAATTCCAAAACCGGGGTTTGACCTAAAGGCAAACCCCTAATCCCTAACCCCCCAATCGTCTTCGCTTTTCTGTGTGTAGGTTGCAGGTACGCGGCTGAAATTGAAGATCTGGAATCCTCGTGCAGAGACGAACAGATCCCCCTTCGTTTCGCGGATTTTTCGGAGGACCGTGTGCACGCCGGGCGCCATCGTCCCGTCAACTTTTGCTCAAATTTGCAGGACAGCGCCGTATCGACATTTTACTGCTAATTCCAGGTCCGCAACTTCATCCTATATCCCTATCTCAGTTTATAAGCGAATCTTTGTCACTCTTTATGCATTCCTAGCTTAATTCTTCTATCAACATTCTTTACAAAAGAGGGTAGCCTTGCTTTCTTAACCCTTGAAACACATTTAGCATCCAATCTTGCATTGTGTGGGATTGGATCTTGTGGGTTTCAACCCCTCTTTTGAATGTAAAGTCTCTCCCTTAAGTGAAAACCATCAACCCTAGTGAATCTCCCTTCTCTCTCCTTGGAGTTGGAAGAGGGGAGAGCAACTAGGGTTCGATCGCGATTTTCCGCTTTACAGGTACTACATACCTTATGAATCTCGTCGTGGCAGGTAAGGATGTGATATACTAAGTCTTGCACGAGCATAACAAATAGATGATCCCTATGATGGGGGAGTCACCACTTTTATCAAGTCACAAGTGACTTTTCAAAAAGTTATGTTTCTACTCAAGGAAATATGTATGGTGACTATCTTGGGAGCAAAACCATCTATGCTCTTGCACTAAATTATATCACAAATATCCTCAATCAATAGAACGAGTGGGCTACTACTTAAAGGTGTTTAGTCATGTTCGATGTTTTTGGACATAAGTTCATTCTGCAGTGACTCACTTAAGAGCCTTGTAACTGGTGGTGGGGCCCATTTGTCCTTTCGGCCAGTTACACTGTAGGAATAGCTATACCCAAGGCTACAGCTTTCACTCTCACCTGATTTTTATAGCGGCTCGAAGGATTTATCGCGCGAGGTCATTCCCAAGAGTGACGTGTCTCTTGGCAGGCCTCTCTTAAAAAGATAAAAAATTTGAGTGTTACTAACACTTTTCTCTTGCACCTAGGACCATGAAAGCCAAGGGAGAGGATAGTGTGTGTTAGAAGTAGGACCACTCGACCAACCTTTTTGCACAAGTGTGCCAAGCACGAAAAACACTTTGTTCTTTTTAATCTGTTATTGCAATGTGATCTAACTATTTGGAGATGTTGCTCCAATAGTCATGGTGTTCGTTTTATCTTCAAAGGCAATATGTTTGAGTAAACTAGAATTTGAAATCCTGGTCAACTTAATGAAAAACACGTGTGCATGAAGTAAAATCGTTTGCAAAAATCAAAACAAGTGGATTATGTATTTTATGTGCACCAAAAATTTGAAGTGTGGATTGTAAATTCTTTAGTTTGATGCAAGAAAATGGAATTGTTGATTTTAAGCACCAAATAAAGTGTGTTTCCTAACTTGTAAGCAAACAAATGTTTGTTTTGTTCAGTTTTAATGCACCAAAGACAAGTGACCCTAACTAGGAAGCAAGAAAATTTTCTTTGTTCAAGTTTTAAAGCACCAAAAAGAAAGTTTGTGGTTTTTAATGGTGAGTTTTAAACCTGCACAAACAACAACTGGTTAGTAAAATCCATGTTTAAGGGGGGCTTCCACAAGCCTAAAAATTTTCACTTTTTTGGTTACAAGGTCTTTTTTACAATGTTCTGTTACAATAGCGCTAGTCTGTGTTTGAACAGAAGCGCTATTTAACACAAACGCGCTAAAAGAAAAAGAAAGACAGAGAAGGCAGACGCACCGAAATAGGGTCAATAGCGCCAAAACAATGTCGAAAGCGCCAAAACAGTGTCAAAAGCGCTAAACTTGATACAATAGTGCTATTGTAAGAATAATAGCACTAGAACAACAAGTATCAATAGCGCTAGAACGAGTTCAATAGCGCTAAAGCGCAACCTATGTGACAATTTCAACATTCAAACATGTTATTGGTAAAAAAAAATGATCTTTTTGGTGTTTGGATTCACGTCGGGTTCACCAAATGATGCTCTGCAAAATGGACAAGGTTAGTTTGAGATAAATAACACACACACAAGAAACCGTTAGTGTTAATCAATCAAAAACTAATCTAAATAGGCATATCAAAAGAGATACTAAAAACATAAAAGCATATTTAACTAAAGAAGCAAATATGATGAGGCATCTCCAAATACCTCCTAACATGCTCTTAGCTCCTTCTCCCTTGTTCCTCTCCTCTCCAAGTTCCAAAATAGTGTAGCTCTCAGTAGCTTTTTGCACTATGGATGCTTATGGAGGATTGAGATTTGGGTATTTTGCTCAAAATGTAAAATGAAAAGCTAAAATACTAGATGCTATTTAAAAATAATTGATTTTAACCAAAATAACAAGATTTTAGTTTGTTATGCTAAATGCTCTCTAAAATGCCTATAGGTTAAATGCATACAAGTTTTCAGGATCTGGATTATGAAGAAATGGGCTCTATTTATAGGGAAAATGGAGCAATGGATGGTTGAGATTGAGCAATCTCAACAAGGGTCAGGATTGAATGATTTCAAATCCATGTGAGGGCTTTCAACCCAATCCTAGGATGACAAGTGTCAATGTGAGATAGGTTGAGAGGGGAGGGAATAAGCATTAAATGCTTGATATGACCTTCGGAGTTAAAGTCAAGGTTAGTTGAATGAATAAACTCTTTATTCAAAGAACAAAGCTTTTATCCAATGGATAAACTCTTGTGCAAATGTAAAAAGGGATAAATATGGTCAAAGCAATAAATGCTTGGGGGGACAAGTTTGAAATAACCATGTAAGAGCCATAAATGGTCATGTAAGAGCCTTTAGTGGTCTTGGAAGACTTTGGGAGTTAATTTGTTGAACACACAAAGTATTAAATGCTTTTCAAAAACTTTTGAAGTCTTTGAGAAGTGACTTCATTTTGCTTAGGAATGTGACAATAATTAGGAGATGGATTAGGCTAATTAGGAAGGGGTTAGAAGAATCTAGAAGGGGATTATATTTTGTAAGTGGATTTGGTGGGTGAGGGAAAATAGGATTTTATTAAAATAAAAATTCATTTATTCCAATAAATGTGTGCAAGTTGCATTTGTAGGAAAATGCAAGTGGGAGGGAGAATAAATGATTTAAATAAATGTTTTTATTTAATTTATTTAAAAGAGGAAAAGGGGACTTTAATTAAATAAATAGATTTTATTTATTTAATTGATTGTGAATTTGATTTAATGAATTAATTAAAATAAATTGAATAATTTATTTAATTAATAGGAGAATGTTTGGAAATGAATTAATTAAATATTAATTTAATTAACTGATGGCTAGTGGATTTTTAATCAAATAAATAGCGAATATTTATTTAATTAAGCTGGACATATTTGTGTGACTACATGTTCAAACAACAATTTTGTAATGAAACAAACATCAAACTAATGCAATAACTACTCATCAATGATGGCCCAATCCTTGGTAAGAATTTAGCCTCTTTTCGAGAGGGAATGAACCATTTCATGAGTTGGCATGTGTTTAAATTTATGTCAACAAGCTAAGTAAAGATAATCAAGGTAATGGATTGTCAGCCCCTTGCTAGATTCTAGATGGTGGTTGACTCTCCAAACTTTAGCACAAAAGTTTTAATTTCCCTTTTATCACATAGGACATTCACCACCAGTTTGGCACCCCTCTATGCACCATTTTCCTTTATTTATCTAACCCGTGTCTCCTCTTCCATAAACTCCATGTATCCTATCTGTTTTCTTCTCATAGCATTAATTGTATTGAGTTTGGAATAGGAATCGACATTCAAGTTGTGTGTGCAAGAATCCACAATTGTGATGCTCATGAACTAGCATTCTTAAGCCTCTCTTATGGCCCTACGGATATCCACTAGGAGCAACCAACAATTCTCTTGAGACCTTTGCATATTAGAGTGAATAATGTTTAGTACCTAGTCAAGGTCTTGTGACTTGTAATTTTCTAGTGAGGGACATATTCACATGTTAAGCTAACTAAGCTCCTAAGTAGCATTCTAGAAGTTGGTTATAATAGGGCCATGTTCACCTCATTTACTTTTACTTTCCTACGCATTTAATGTTTGTCACAAGGAAGTTTGTCATACTACATCTCACCTTTCCTTTATAAGCAAGGCCTCTTGTATGTTGTAACATATGCCATATCTCATATCACAAAATTTAAGAAAGCTCATTTTCTCACATATTCTCTTGTGGAAGGAATATTTTCTTTTGCTAGTGATCCTAGAGTCTATAGCTCCTATATGGTATAAGAGCCACGGCCATGTATAACCATTCTCAAATATGAGGGTAGAGCTATTGTCAACTGAGATATTTTTGCGGGTTTTCATTATAGGTTATATGAGGGTAGAGCTATTGTCAACTGAGATATTGATAGCTAAGAGAGTCAATATTGGATTTAGTTTTGTTTGAATCTGATATTTTTTGCCAAAGTTACAAGGGCTTTAAGTTAGGGCAAGTTACCATATTCAAGAGAAAGCTGAATTTTTTGAGTAAGTCAGGCAACAAAAACCATGTCATTACGTCCAAAAGGCCCAAGAACCCTAGGAATGTCTATCAAATTGTCAAATTTTAACTATGTGACCTTGTGCATTAGAAGATTTTTCACCATTTCCACTTCCATACAATTTGTACAGTGGTCTATGCAGTTGCTTGTAAAAATAAAATAAAAAAGGAGAAATATATTAGTGAATATTCACCTACCTTCACCATTACTATGTCAACCCTACATCTATAGTACATCTTCGTACTAATGCTCATTCTGTATCAAGAGTCACAAATGTGATGTCACCCCGGTATGTCATCAAGTTGGGTTTTAAAAATATTAATATTTAATCACAATTAAAAAAAAAGGTTTTGGGTTCCTATCATATATTCGAGCGGTCTTATGAAAAGACTGGGAGCTAAAGATTTGTGTACCTGAATTTAAACCGCAAGCGGCATGACCCCTGCACGCTACCTGAGCAATGCCACTATTGTGAGCAGTGATATTTTTTATTTTCTTAGCCCCTCTCAAAACTGCCCACCAATGCCTGGGAGCTAGTTTTTTGGCTCTCCATGTGTCCAAATTAGGCCTTTTTCAAACGGATCTAAATTTTTGCCAAGGTATTAATCTTTTCCAAACAAGATATTATCGGAAAGCTAGTTTTACATAATTCACAATAGTATAGGTGATTTCTTTCGATTTTGTGCTCACTGAATTCAATTTCTATTTTGGAATTTTAAGTTCATAAATTTTTGCCACAATCTCCATTTTTGGTGATTATTGTAGGATTGGAAAGGTATTGAGGAGCTCTATCATTGTGCACATGCAATTTTTCCCCATTCAGCCCTAGATATTATTTATTCAATGTTTTATTGTATGACATTATGATTGATTACTTGGACATTCTAACACCTGGAGAGATTTTGTCTTATTGGAAAGGCTTCGTTTGTAGTACTAATCATATTTTTGAGTTTCTACATTCATGTGAGGGTTTCTATCTTTGTAATTTTGAAGAAAGATCGTAGTTTGTAATGGGTTTTTCATTTCATCCTTCTCTAATCATCCTGGAAAGGGGAAACTATAAACAATGAAGAGATGGCATCATTAAATATCTTATATAGCTTCATTTTTTGCCACATTTTTATGATTTTGTTCCTTCTCTTGGCACACCTAGTAAGAAATTTGCTTGAAAATGTAAAAGAGATCATGTCTTTGGAGTTATGGCTATGTATGTAGATCATGATATATTGAATTCTATTGTTGATTTTGAATGCTCTTGTGCTCTTTGCACTAAAATTTTATAGTAGTATAGAGATCTTGATACTTAGCCATTCCCAAATAATCTTGTTTTAGATTGTAATGTGCCTCTTCACTTCTAGAAGGATATCCTAGGACTATGAGAGTATTTGAGAGTTTTATTATTTGGAATACTTTTAAGCTATACAAGATGAGAGTGAGGTTGCTTTAGAGGTTCATGATTCTTCTTCAAAGATAGTTGATGTACCTTTACCTTCATTGTTTCCTTGTGCAGAGTCGTCGATTGAGACTGCACTCATATTCATCAAGACCATCATTGTCTCTCATATTTCGAGGACACATTTGAGGGGTTAACTCTCCTCTTTGATGACAACCATTGCACTCCTATTTTCAAACCATATTTTTCTTTGGAACTTGTTCAACATCAATTTTTGCAAAGTTCCAACTTGTCACCTTCTTCTTTGATTGGGCATGTACTTGATTGGATTGTGGCATTGTCATCTTTTATGGACAAAGAGACACATGAGTAATTTTCAAAGACACTAGATCATTCTTCTCCATGCTTCCATCCTTCAATTTCTATTTTGAGTGGGAAACATTGTTACATTTGTACTTAGTTTTATTTCTTCCTAAGGGGAGACAAGTTGTTTACAAGAATTGGATCATGTTTTCTCTTCAAACACTTACCATTTTTCGCAAGAGATTATTCATTATAGGGGGCTACATAGTCTCTCTCTTTCCCTCTTGTGGGGGAGGTGGGGATGTCAATTGTAGCTTCGTGATGGATGTAGTTCTTGGGGGTATTGATGAGACCTCCATGCATCACTCATTCTATCACATGTGTATGACCTTCATTTGCATTCTCTCTTTTGGGGAGGAGTTTTCTCCCAAGTAATTTTTCACCTTTTCTTTGTTTATGAAAGATCATTTTTACATGGGTATCTAACATGTCCTAGTAGTCAGGACCCATATTTGCATCTTGCATCATTTGCATAATAATTCCATTTCTCTAAGTTGCACTTAAGTGGGGTGTTTAATTAAATAAGGTCCAGTACCTTGTGATTTCCTAGCAAGGGACATATTCACATGTTAACATAGGTGGGAGGTGGCATTCTAGTGTTGATGTTATAGCTTCAAGAGATATACTTCTCTCAAATTCGAAAGAATAAATGTTAGTTAAATAATTCCAAGACAAGTCAGAATTGCTATCTAATTATTATTATTTTATATTTATAAGGCCGACCCAAAACGAAAAGTCGCTTTGGTTCTTGAATGAGGCCAACCCTTGTGAAGAGTCACCTTGCTTGAGAAAAGGCACCTTACTTTGTATATATAGAAGGTGATGATCATTTCATCAATCAATTCATTCTCAAGACAATTCGCACCTATCAAGGAGTTCACATATCTGCAGTAGATTATCATTTTGCTTAGAGCAAATTGACATCAAGGATAATTCATTGTAATTGTGCATTCGCATCTAGGAATAGGTGTTGTGTTTCTTTATTTCAGATCGGCCTAAAGTTTGACCCAAATTGTAAGCAGATTTCTACTCTTTCATTCAATATATAAGAGATATATTCTTGGATGGGTTTTTCTCCCTCGAGAAAGAGGGTTTTCCAAGACCTAATAAGATTTGTGTAAGCAATAAAAGTCATCATCCTTGGAGATATTCGCAAATATTCAAAGGGAACCGACTAAAGAGTTTATTCTGAAGGTTGTTGTGGAATGTGGCACATGTTTAAAGTTAGTCAATTATTGGAAATAAGAAAAAATAAAATAAAAAATTTAATTTGGAGTTGTCGTGTAACTGAGGGAAATGACCAAAATCAGGAACTAATCAAATTTGTCGATGTCTTGAAGAATCATAGTTGAGAACCTTTTGAATAAGCGCTTCATGTTACTGGAGACTTGTTGAGATCGTGCATTTCCAGGGGCGTGTACCATTAATATTGGAAGAAGAATGCGGGAGAGACAGAGCACGGTTTGGTTTGGGTGTCGAGCATTTCAATATTGAGACATCGGGAAGGATAATCTATCTTGTGCGACGGCTCTTGTTGACTTTACAGAGACAAAAACCTCTATAAACCACTAACCAGATGTGGGACGAAGAAGGAAGGAACAGTTAAGTGATTTAGTGTGGTGGCCCTTGGTCGAGCCTTAGGCTCTGGCTACATCCTCGACACTACCTACCTTCGTAAGATTAAAAAACATCCTTGGGAGAGAGAAAGTATTCGTAGACGCGATCTCAATTGTGCCAGACATTCTTGTCATCTACAGGTCTCTATCTGTCTGCAATCCATAAGGCAGCGATGTGTTGGTTGCTCACAACAACTCAAATATCACTAATCTTTGCGCGGGTATACATGGTCGTGTATGCATTATGGATGGTCACTTCGCACCAGGACGACTATTGAGATTTGATCGCTATTGGCACACATTGATTCGGCACTAGATGTATATTGCACAGCCCATAAAAGTATTCGATATTGGAGTCAGAGTACCACTCGATGAATGAGTAGCAGTGATTCCTGAAGGAATGGCAGATAAAGCAAGAACCGTTGCTATTGGCATTACACAATATACAGAGTCCAGAATATTAATCACCACCTGCCACTTTTATCACCATTGGTTGGGACTACTAATCAAGGATTTGGAACGGTTATGGGACTAAGGGCGACGAAGACTGGGAAATTGTGTGGAGTCTTAGACGCAAGCTATAATATATTACCATATTGTTGTGTGATGTTTGGAGAAGTCGGTTTGTCTACAGCCACCATGTGTCAGCAAATCTCAAGCCTTGTAGGTGACATGGCCAAAATGAGGCGTTTGGTCAGAAAAGACAAAGTCTGACTTATATGCTGCTTATTGGTTTCCAAGTTTTGTGGGAGCTCAAAATTCATGTCGGGTACAACTTAGTTAATAACCAAGCAGCTACGGTAGTTTCCAAGTTTCTTACGCAGCCAACTGAATCATATTCATTGTGCAAGGTGGTCGATAACAATAAAGGGAGGATATTATCAGTTTTTTTATCAACATCCTACACCTTAAATCATTAGCACTTTGGAGGGAGAAATCGCAGCTCACCTAGGGCATCCAAATCGTGTCATTATCATCAACATTATAGGGATGATTTTATCCTTATCAGTAGTGCCTATTTCTTCTTCATAATTTTGGCCTTGAAGGGGAATGAGGATGGTTTCATGGAGCTTGAATCATTGTTTTTCGGATGTAAAAGATTGTATTGCCTAAAATTCGCTTCATATTTTTGGTTAGCCGATAATTCTCATTTACGATTGATGTTAACCCATGAAATGTTAATTTGGGCAAGGGTTATATGAAGGATATTTCTATCGGAGGCCAAACTATATTGTAGCGGAGATCTTTCACCTAAGTATTGGCAAATAATATTATACGCCTTGGCAACGATATCGTTTTGATGTGCTGGGTCGATTCCAACATGACAAGTCATGCTCTCTAGGGATAGGTATTATTTGCAGAGCTATTAACAACGATGGATTTTTATTTAGGAGGCGATTACAAAAGAGTGGGAATTATTTTTTGTGTTGCGGAAATCCCTCTGGCCTAGCGCAACTACCACCAAGGACGACATTTTCTTTGAAGTTTACCCTAAAACCACGACTCTATCTTTGAGTTCAAAGTATTTTATACACAGGCAGCATATAATCTGGAGATTGCAGTTTTAAATCACGGCAACATGTTGTATATATTGTTTGTTGTGAGTGAATCTCTTGAAATAAATCGTGGCTTCTATAGAAAGAAATAATCGATTGTGTGGATTCTTCTTTGTAGAACTATTGATTGAGTTGAAGAATTCAAACATTTCCAGATACTGCCATTACTGTGGAATTAATTATCTTTCAGCTTGGCGACTTCCAACGCTAAGGACATATCATTGTAAATTTCATCAATAATTTAATACAATCTGAATATTCTGGTTCAGAAGGAGCCAGATACTCACATATTTATGATCAGTACTTAGCACATAAAAGGAAATTCATAGGACTTAGGTGATATATTGTGCTGGTAGACTATTTGGAGACCTGTTTGAAGCCCTCTTGTTCTTCTACTCAAAGGATTCTGAAATCGGGATTAAGATATGGAAGTAGTGATCAATATTGCAGATCTTGAAGGCAAACTAGGGCAGATCTTGAAGGCAAAGTATTGCAGATCTGAGGTAGAAAATTATTACAGACCAAAGAGCAGATCCTTTGAAGGTGAAGATGAAGTGAAAAGAGCATCACAATAGGCCCTTGCAGCACTTCTTGATTTGAAAGGGGCAGTGACGGAAACAGGCTAATTTTTAGCTCCGTCCATCCCTATTCTTTGTGAATTGTGAGGTTGGTTGCATGGATGGAAACACTAAAGGTGGCAAAGATGAGACACAACTATAGGTCTAGTACAATGGTGTACCAACAATAAAGAGATAAGTATTTTTTGTTTGTACCTTTGACTAATGATCGTGAAATTATGAGTCATAAAATTCATGCAATAACATTGGTAATAGTGAATCATGTATGCTTCCAGCATTGGTCTATTTCTTTCTCTTTGGGTAGCTTGATTCTTTGAGCTATTATTAATCTCTCTCTAAAATGCTTCTAGAAAGGATCAAGGAGAAAAAAGATGATGAGAGATTGCATAAGGAATTCAAGGGAGGAAGAGCTTGATGCATCCTATGAGGAAGTTACACATCCTGAAGAAATGTATGAAGACACAGCTTGCAGCCATGGGACTGAGTTGAGACATCTCTCGAAGAGGAAGAACCTATACAGATTGAGATCAGTTTCTTCAAAGAGGAGAAAATAACATTCAAAGGGAGTCTCACAAACTATCAAAGGCAACCTTGGACAAGGAGATCAGAATGTTGATGCAAGTACTTGGAGATTTAGAAGGAGTCTGACAAACCAACAAAGGCAATCTCGGACAAGGAGGTCAAAAGAAGGTTGTAGCTTCAGAGGGAGTCACATCATCATGAAGATTTGTTGTAATGTATATTTCTCTGAGATAGAAATATGAGATGAAATCCCTTGTAGTGTATATTTCTCTAAGATGGAGAAATATGAGGTGCGAGCCCTTGTTCATCTCTGAGATGGAGATGTAGTTCTTTCCACACATGGCAGTAACCATGGTGGATGTCATGTTGAGAGACTCTATGAAAACATCACGTTGAGAAACTCTGTGATGAATCCTTTGTACTTGTGTTTTTCCACACATGGGAGTAGTGATGGTGGACGTCATGTTGAGGGACTCCATGACGACATCATGTTGAGTGACTCCATGATGGGTACTTGTGCACGTGATTCTTTCCACACAAGGGAGTAGACATGGTGGACATCATGTTGAGAAACTCCATGACAATATCATGCTGAGAGACTATGTGATGAACCTTTGAGCTTTCCACAAATGGGTGTAGCCATTGTGGGCATCATGTTGAGAGACTCCATGACATGGCTATCTGGAAAGATATCTCCCTAGCTAAGAGGGAGTGTTGATGTTATAGCTTTAGGAGATATCTTTCTCTCAAATTCGAAAGAATAAATGTTACCTAATTATTATTATTTTATATTTATAAGGCCGACCCAAGATGAAAAGTCGCATTGGTTCTTGATTGAGACTAACCCTTGTGAAGAATCGCCTTGCTTGAGAAAAGGCACCTTAATTTGTATATATAGAAGGTGATGATCATTTCATCAATCGATTCATTCTCAAGACAATTCGCACCTATCAAGGAGTTCGTATATCTACAGTAGAATATCATTTTGCTTAGAGAAAATTGACATCAAGGAGAATTCATTGCAATTGTGCATTCACATCCAGGAATAGGTGTTGTGTTTCTTTATTTTAGAACGGCCTAGAGTTTGGCCTAGATTGTAAGTAGATTCCTGCTCTTTAATTCAATATATAAGAGATATATTCTTGGTTGGGTTTTTCTCCCTCGAGAATGAGGGTTTTCCCTGGATATATGTTGTGTTCTATTTTCATGTACTGTTGTATTTATGTGTTTCTGCTTATTGCAAATCTTATCTTGAAACTAACATCTAGAAGCTAGTTATAATGGTGACATCTTCACCTCGTTCATTTTTAGTTTTATAGGCATTGATATTTGCATTATGCATTTAATGTTTTTCACAAGGAATTTTGTCATACTACATCTCACCTTGCCTTTATAAGCAAGGCCTCTTGTACATTATAACATATATCATAGCTCATATCTCAATATTCAAGCAAGCTCATTATATTGCATACTCTCTTGTGGAAGATATATTTATTTTTGTTGATGATCTTGGAGTCTGCAGCTCCTACATGTGCCCCTACATTGCATTTCAATTTTGATTCATATTTGTTTGAATTTAATTTATACCTTCAATTGGGCATTTATATTATCTTCCATTCATCTCATTTGGTTGCTTATTGATTCTATAACATCCATCTTGGATATACTGTAATGAAATCATTATTTTACCTTGGACTACTCGTCAGTTTGTTGGATAGTGATCTTCAATTTGATTCTTTTTTGGTTGTTTTTCGATTCTTTCCAAATATCATATGTAGACTCTTCATTGCATTATGTTGGCCTCTCCCTTGACCTTCACTTATTCCTATCATTCTTCAACCAATTTCATTTTTCTCTTGTTGTGGTTAATTCCTTTAATTATCTATATCTCTAAAGCTCACTATTTTTGAAACATGATCGCTAGAATACAAGCTCACCATCCAAGCTTATTTTTTATTGATTCATGTGATGCATTCACTCATTTATCTAATATGTCATCAACTTGTGTAATGCCCCTATAGCGGCATTACTATGTGAGTTTCTTCTTTCCCAACTTAGTTATCGATGAACCCATAGAACAATGCATCTCCCTTAGAAATGTTTGACTACCTACATCATAGTGACCTACAAACACTAAACTAAGATAAACCAAAGGATCATAGCAATGAATAGAATAAAATAAATTCATAATCAAGAATCCCAACCTTCATTTTAATTCAAATATTCAAACATTTCCAATTCACCAACTAGTCCATACATATTCATAATTCTAATGTTCAATATCCAAATTCCACATTCATTCACGGTCGTAATTTAAGCCATTTACACACAAAAATCATAGGTTAGGCACATAATCAATATCCAATAATTATCTCTATCATTATATAATGCTTAATCCATAGCCAAAGTCATTTTGTATCTTTCTTAAAACTATAAATATAATTCAAAATGAGATTAGTTCCAACAAGCTTAATGAAATATTCTTAGCAAATAACTTAAAAGGGTGTTAGTCATTGGTGTTATAATAGACAATTATTATGTTGGGTTTGTGCCTTCTAGGTATAGAGTGAGGGCTTTTAAAAATTGCAAACTTGGAAAACCCATGATATTTATAGATTGAGCTTCTATATTTGTATTTGCTTGTACTCTATTTTTTTCACGTTGCTTTTTTCTTAGGTGGCAATTGGATCCTATTTGGTCAACATGGTTAATTATTTTTTCCATTTGATGAGATTGACAATTGGTGTATAAAAAAATTCAATTTCTAAGTAAAGGGTGTATACACTGTATAAATTGTATATCGATTTTAACTAGTTTATGTAATTTGGATCAATCCCTTTCAAAATTTATAGGTGAGGACGCCAATAGAACTCACAACTTATTAAAAGAAACTTGTATATCAATTATATCTCTTTTAACAATCATATGTCACCACATTATTTGTTATTTTATGCGTGTCCTTATATGAAGGTTTTTTATAAAACATTAGTTTTGAATGTTGCGTCTAATAACCTTTATTCAAACAAGAAGTGGTCAATTCATTTTCTAACTATCACTACCATTGGCTCTACATCCTTGATTAAGGACTAATAGTTATCAACTCTTGTGGAATTTTTCTTTCTTGATATAGTGTTGGAGCATAAGTAGAAGTTGAATAAAATATTAAATCTTATGATTAGGTGCAACTACTTTTTTATAAGAAGGAGATCATGAATCTGACAAGACCTCATGCAAAAAAATATCCAAAATATGAAGAGAAATTACCATTTACCTTAACTAACAAAATATAATATAAAAATACATCCAACAAAACACAACCATCATTTATAATGCATTCAAAGAATAAAATTAAAACAAAATGTTTCACAATTTGTCATTGATGTCAAGTGGTTTTTGTCAAGCTTGTGTCATTCAAGATAGAGGATTACTCTAAGTAATGTTGGACTAAGTTTGAATTACTTTTCGAGCTACTGTTTATTCATTAGATTTTCTCAATTTTTGTTGAGCTGCTTGACGTGCTTGAGATGCTTGACGTGATTGAGTTGCTTAAGGTGTGTTTGTGCCTGCTTCAGCTGCTTGAGTGTTTGTATCACCAACTTGTGTGCTTACTTTTCAACAAATTAGCAGCTAAGTCAGAATTACTTGCCATGACAGCCTTGATTTGTCAAGAGAAAGGTTTATGTGGCAACGTATAAAAAGGAAATATTTTTTAAAGCTGACGTTACTTTCCACATAATATGGAGTGCCGAATTTGTGTTTTATAGAGTGGGGTCTTAATACCTCCGCAATGGGGTTGTCATGAAAATTTCCAGAAGTTCATGTTTTTCAGAATCTCTATTTGGAGCACTAAATTTGTAATTTATCGAGTGGGATCTTAATACCTCCACGATGGGGCTATCAAGAAAATTTCTAGAAGTTCGTGTTTTTCAGATTCTCTATTTGGAGAGAGTGTTTTTTTGTCTTGTGGCAGGTTGTGGAGTTGTGCTGAGGCGGGATTTTAGTTTTTTGGTGGAGAAAATTTTTTGGTAAGGATGGTGGATGTTTTGATTTGCCTATGCTTCTAAAGAAATTCGATTTGAAAAGATAAGGTGTGGATAAATGTGCACAGTGCTGGATGAAATTTTTTTTAAATATATGCATAGTGTTGGATAAATGTGAAGAGGGTGTAGGTGCAGTGTCAGTGAATCTGTCTGTAAGTGGCGGATATATTTGAAATTAATGAACTCAGTATTTTGTGGGGGCAAATTTATTTTTATGATCATATGTGTGGTCTTTATTCTGTGTAAGAGTTATGGTAATTATTCTGAAGTCATTTTTGTGAAAGGGGTTGCTATCATGGGTATCAAAGGATCAACAATGATATAATTTTTGTGTATCGAGACAGATCATTCTTTTGGTGTGGGATTGATGGTCAATAAAAGGAGGCATTCAAAGTGTGTATATCTGTGAGAATAAAAGAAGGTTCGGTCTGCTGCAAACTGATATTGTTGTATAAATCAGAAGCTTTGTATAATTTTGATGGTGAATTTTTCATGGAAAGTGAAGTGTTGTATATGTTATTCTGATGCTTTGTGGAGGGTTGGTGCTCTCTAGCTGAGATTGGAGTCTCTACAGTTTGGAGTTGGTGCTCTACCGAAAATTGGTACTTCTAGCAGGGTTGGTGCCCTATGTGAGTTGGTGCTCACTTTTGTATCTCTGGGTTGGTGCCCGTTTGTTGTGATAAATTAGAGCTTGTTTATGTCGTGGTTTTTTACCTGAAAGGGTTTTCCATGAGAAATTTCGGTGTTTGACTCTCTAATTTATTTCTCATATTTTATGTTTGTATTTGTGGTTTCAAAGTTTAAAAATACACAATATTGATTCAACCCCCCTCTCAGTATTGCATGTGTCCTCTTCAATTAGTATCAGAGCCTGTACCTTCTAGTTAAGCTTAAAATCTTGAAGGTTTATTATGTCGGAATTCGAAAATGAGTGCTCTTGAAGGATTAGCAACGAATAGAGCTTCTTTATTCGATGGATCAAACCATGCATGTTGGTGTGTCAGAATGTGAGCCTACTTGATGTCACTCATTTTTTATGTCTTGAATTTTGTTTCAACTGGCTATACTCCTCAAAATCCTCCCTCTACTGCTAATGAAAAGAGAGCCTTTGAAACCAATGCAAAGGCCATGAATGCTATCTTGTGTGGGCTATCAGAATCCAAGTTCGTGAAAGTCATGGACTGTGACAGTGCTCAATCTATGTGGGATAAATTGAAAAATGCCTATGAAGGAGATGAAAAAATGAAAAAGGTCAAGATTCACAGAATGTTGTTTGAAAGTTTGAAAATGAAAGAAGATGAGAATGTTGCAGCTTACTTCCTAAGGGTTGATGAAGTGATTAATTCTCTCAAAGGCTTAGGAGAATCAGTTGATGATAAAATTGTTATACAAAAAAGCTTAAGGCCTCTACCATTAAGATTTGATGCAAAAAAATTTGCAGTTGAGGAGATGGTTGACTTTGATCAAATGACCATTGATAAACTTCATGGTATATTAACAGCATATGAGATGACAACAAATCTTGAACCTTCAAAAAGAGAGACTACCTTCAAAGCTTCAAAGAAAGGAAAACAAGTGGAGCAAGCCTCAAGTGATAGTTTGGAGGATGATGTTGATTCTAGAGAAACTATGTTCGCTAGAAGATCAATGGACTTTAGCAAAAACAAGAAGAAGACCTCTCTAAGATGTTTTAATTGTGGCAAATCTGGACATTTTGCAGTCAAATGTCTATATGAGGATGATGATGGCAGCAGTAGTGAAAAGAAGGCAAAATTTAACAAAAAGAAGTATAGAAGTAAAGATGAGAAGACTTGGAAATCTAAGAAGAGTATTTATTCAAAAAAGGAGAGTGATTCATCTAACGAAGGTGATGATGAATCTCTGAGTGATGAGATCTTGTTCGTGGCTATGGAAGAAATTCACACAAAAAATCTAGAAGATGAAAGTGGTCTTGGAGAAGAAGATGGTGAAGTGGATTTGGAGCAAGAATTGATAAGCGTGCTTAATGAGATCAAATGTCTTAATAAGAAAAATCTGAGTTTGAAGGTGTAGCTCAAAGAAGAAAATGAAGGAAAAATGAAGATATCACAAGCTCTTGAAGATGCAGAGAATCAAATAAACAATCTGAAAAATTCAAATTGTTGAAGCTAAGATACTTGAAGAGGAATTGAGAAATCGGATTAAGTTAAAGGTTGAAAGCTGTGAGAAACTTGAAGTAGAGATTGCTTCTCTTAGAAGGATAGAGAAATCATCTATGTTGTTGAACTAAGAAGAGATAAATCAGAAACGTTTCGTTGGACAACTTGTTAGCTTTCCAAAAATAGTCCTCTGACAAGGGTGGAGTTGGCCTTGAAGAAGGTCAAACTTCGAAGGTAGAACAGCAAACTTCTAATTGTGAGAGCTCAAGGAATTCATCATCAAAAGTCAAATATTATGCTTTCAAGAGGCCTCCTATCTCAAGGCAAGAACATATGAACATGTTTAATAATTCCTTTTTCAATGGTTATTGTTTTTCTTGCAACTACTTTGGACACAAAGCCATCAATTGTAGAAGGTTTACAAGGAATGATTTCAGTTTTAGGATCTGGAATTCTTTTATTTCTCCAAGAAATTACAATATAGTATGCTATAAATGTAATAATCCTAGTCACATCGTAAAGATTTGTAAAAATGAAATGGCAGATTTTTCTAAACAGAGTAAGAAGGATGAGAATGTGGCAAAGGTAAAAGAGGTTGCTAAGGTTTGGAAGAAGAAAGATAAGTGCCAGTGGAATCTCTGATTGTACAAACAGCCCCCCATGCACAAAATGAAAGACAAATGGTATATTGGCAATGGTTGTTCTAGGCACATGAATGGAAACAAGAGTATGTTTCTTACTCTCAAAAGAACAAATGGAAGTAAGGTAAGATTTGGTGGTGATTTTTCAGCAAAAATCAAAGGTACAGGTACACTTGTTTTGAATGAAGGTGTGACAAAAATTAAGAATGGTCTATATGTAGATGGTCTGAAGCAAAATTTATTAAGTGTGAGCGAGTTGTGGGATCAAGGACATAGTCTGAGTTTTAATTCGGATTGTTGTGAAGTTATAAAAGATGGTAAACTTATTGCAAATGCAAGTAGGACTGGGAACAATTTATACACTCTTGATGATATCAAAAAGAAGTTTGGAGTGTTTTCACTCCATCATTGAGAAGCATGTTGGACTCAAGGGGAGTTCTTTCATTATCAAATTCTTTCAGCCCCATTTTAGATATGCAGCTTGGTTTTTGTTATGCAGGTTGGTTTTTGTCATTGATGTCAAGGCAAAGAAGTAAGTTTGGGGGAGTAGTATCTTAGGGGGAGTAATATTGCTTTGTTGGTTTCAGGAGGTGGCAGTTGCAGACGGAATTGCCATCAATGACAAAGGGGGAGATTGTTAGACATTTTGTCATTGATGTCAAGTGGTTTTTGTCAAGCTTGTGTCACTCAAGCTAGAGGATTACTCTAAGTAATGTTAAACTAAGTTTGAATTTTTTTTCGAGCTATTGTTTATTCATTAGATTTTCTCAATTTTGGTTGAGCTGATTGACGTGCTTGAGCTGCTTGAGATGCTTGAGGTGTGTGTGTGCCTGGTTTAGCTGCTTGAGTGTATGCATCACCAGCTTGTGTACTTACTTGTCAACAAATCAGCAGCTAAGTCAGAATTACTTGCCATGTCAGCCTTGATTTGTCAAGAGAAAAATTAATGTGGCAATGTATAAAGAGGAAATGTTTTTTAACGTTGTTACTTTCCACATTATATGGAGTGCTAAATTTGTGTTTTATAGAGTGGGGTCTTAATACCTCCACAATGGGGTTGTCACGAAAATTTCCAAAAGTTCATGTTTTTTAGAATCTTTATTTGGAACATGATCTTTTTGGAGATGTTAGTAGGGGTGTGGTATGTGAAAAGGGTGTAGGTGCAGCATCAATGAATCTATATGTAAGTGGTGGATATATTTGAAATTCATGAACTCAGTATTTTGTGGGGGCAAATTTTTTTTATGATCATATGTGTGGTCTTTATTCTGTGCAAGAGTTATGGTAATTATTCTGAAGTTGTTTCTGTGAAAGGGGTTGCTATTGTGGGTGTCAAAGGATCAACAGTGATATAATCTTTGTGTATCAAGATAGATCATTCTTTTGGTGTGGGATTGATGGTCAATAAAACAAGGGATTCAAAGTGTGTGTATCTGTGAGAATAAAAGAAGGTTCAGTCTGCTACAAATTGCTATTGTTGTATAATCAGAAGCTATTTATTCTTCTGATTTTAGAATCTTTATTTAGAACATGATCTTTTTGGAGATGTTAGTAGGGGTGTGGTATGTGAAAAGGGTGTAGGTGCAACATCAATGAATCTATATGTAAGTGGTGGATATATTTGAAATTCATGAACTCAGTATTTTGTGGGGGCAAATTTTTTTTATGATCATATGTGTGGTCTTTATTCTGTGCAAGAGTTATGGTAATTATTCTGAAGTTGTTTCTGTGAAAGGGGTTGCTATTGTGGGTGTCAAAGGATCAACAGTGATATAATCTTTGTGTATCAAGATAGATCATTCTTTTGGTGTGGGATTGATGGTCAATAAAACAAGGGATTCAAAGTGTGTGTATGCTACAAATTGCTATTGTTGTATAATCAGAAGCTTTGTATAATTTTGATGGTGAATTTTTCATGGTAAGTGAAGTGATGTATATGTTATTCTGATGCTTTGTGGAGGGTTGGTGCTCTCTAACTGAGATTGGAGTCTCTACAATCTAGACTTGGTTTTGTACCGAAAGTTGGTACTTCTAACAAGGTTGGTGCCCTATGTGAGTTGGTGCTCACTTTTGTATTTTTGGGTTGGTGCTTGTTTGTTGTGATTAATAAGAGCTTGTTTATGTCGTGGTTTTTACCCGAAAGGGTTTTCCACGAGAAATTTCGGTGTTTGACTCTCTCTAATTTATATCTCATATTTTATGTCTATATTTGTGGTTTCAAAGTTTAAAAATCTGCAATATTGATTCACAATCTCCCAATATATATATGTTGCATGCATAACATACAAATAATCCTCTAGAATTCTAAATTAAGGAACAATCTCGCTCCCGCCCAAATGTCTCTTGCTCTTTCCACGACGCCTTCACCCCCCTCCCTTCAGGTGTGTGCCCTTGGTGATTCTTTTGGGTCGACACCTAATGACCTCGTTTCTCTGGCGGGAGGGTTTCCTCTGTCTGTTGTGTTTGGTGGGCCGAAGGTGGATGCTCTTGCCATTAATGTTGTGGACGGTGGTGTTCCAGTGTCTGTTGTTGAGGTTTTGGTGCCCTCTGTTGCGGATCGGGTTGCCCGTGGCTTGGTTCCTACAGTTGTTCCCATGTGCAACCCCTTGGCTTTCACGGTGTCTGTTGACACTAAAAAGGAGATCATCCACAACTCCTCTGTGTTTGAGTCTCATGGACTGATTTGCAGGTTTCGGGGCTTTTGGCCAAGCCTTCCTCAACTGCACACTTGGATTTCCCAAAACTGGGAACCGATCTTAAAGGGTACAGTAAACATTTATCCTTTAGCCAAGGGTTTTTTCATTGCTAAATTTGAACAGGCAGAGGATAGATCGAAAATTTTATGTAACAATCCTTTCAGCTGGGAGGATAAATTTGTTTTGATGGTTAAACCCTAGTTCTCGAATTTTAACCCATCTACTGATTCATTTAATAAGATTCCTATTTGGGTTAGGCTCCCTAACCTTCCCCTTCATCTATGGACGGACTCTCTACTAGAGGAGGTGGGGGAGGCTTTAGGCGACTTCCTAATGATTGATAAGGATTCTTACTATATATATCATTCTACTTATGCTCGGATTTTGGTTGACACTGATGTTTCTAAAGGGCTCCCAGTTGAGATAAAGATTGATTTTTCTTTGGGATCTTGGGTCCAACCGCTCAACTTTGAGGATATCCCCTTCAGATGTTGAAATTGCTTCCAGACTAGGCATGTTGCTGCACGGTGTGTCAGATAAAAAGAAAAAAAGATTTGTTTCTTGGTGGAAGGGTGCCTCTTCTGAACACTACTTTGTTCGAAAGAAAAGCTTCTCATAAGTGGTTGCTTAGGTTCCTCAGGTCGATGGTGAAGGTATTATGCCTCTGGTTGTTGCCCCTGGTTCTAGTGTTGCTTCGCCTCAAGTGTGTGTGGATGTTTGTGGCATCCCGACTGATCCGTTGAAGGATGTTGGATCTTCTTTTTTGGTGGATGACCTTCCCGCTTCCCAGATTGTTGCTGGATCTTTGTCTGATCCTTCTGATTCTCAGATTTTTGTTGTCCCTGCCTCTCCGGATGTTGCCTTTGTTCCTCCTGGTGGTGGGAGGACCTCTATTTTGCACCCGTCTTCTTGGCAAAGGACTGCTGCTAGGGTTGAGGAGGGATGGATTACCGTTAAAAGTAAGAAATCTAAATCACCCCAAGCCTCTTTTGATATGACCCTTTGATCTCACAAGTGTAGATCAAATCCTTGATCCGTCTTGGTTGGGTTGGGGCTACTTGCTCGTCTTTGGTTTTTGCAGCTTGTTGGTTCTTGTTGGGGGTCCTTGTGTTGTCCCCCATCTTTTGTATGGTTTTGTCGTGTCTCACTTGTGTTCTATTTCTTTGGGTGGACTTTCAGACTTATCTTAATGTTCGGGTTTCAGGTCCTTCCAAAACCTGTTTTGTATAGGGGTTCAAGTCCCTTCAAAACTTGTTTTTCCTTAATCAAAAACATACAAATAATCCTCTCAATCTTACCAAATTATATACAAAATTAGTCCACTAAATTCAACATCAGCAATATTATCAATGCACTAACATTCACGAGGAAGAAAGTTATCTCTTGTATGAAATTGAAACCTCCCCAAGGTTTTCAACAATGCTTATATCAATACTTGGAGACCACGAGATGTTTAGTGCCCAACCATAGTGAGAAGCCCCTATTCAACCACACTTTTGTTCATGTCAAAGTTTTGAATAACTACCAAAAATGAGACCATTATATTCTTTTCTTAAGTGAAAGCAAATAATAGTTCCATACATTTCTAACTCATTCAGCAAAAATGTCCTCTATCATGTGAAGAATCAAATCACCCCAGAAAAATGCAATTGTTGTAGAATCAAATCACCCAAGAATAATGCAATGGTTCAAAAGGCAATTTTCTTGTTCAAATATCATTTGTCGCTTGAGTTTATGTGGCCTGAAATCTCAAACAAGTTCCATCTATCATTCGTGTTCATCTGTAGTCACTAAGAATTGCTATTAAAAAATGGTTGTTCTTGCAAATGCATGTGATGATACTTCACAAAGTTTAATGAATCATTGTCATGCCCAAACTTTTGGGCACAAACGGAAAAAAAAAAATTTAAAATACTCAACTAAGTGTGATTAACTTAAATAAAATAATGCAACTAGTTTGGTCTTAACTAAGTTTTTGAGTGAATCAACACAACTAAATTAATTGGGCGATAAAATTATCTAAGTTATAAGCGAGCTATTATTTCTCCATGAGAGTTATCACTGATCTTCCATTAAAAATAATTAAGTTCACTTATCAATGATCACAAACTAAATATATAATTTCTAAAATTAATTGTCCAATAATCTCCTATAGTTCTTTAATTTCCCGGGGCCTAAATAAAAGGATCTAATTATTAAATTTAACAACCCTATCAAATAAGAACTCCATAAATTAAAATACTTTATAAGTTTGAAATTTAAATGGGCCACCTGACCCTACAATTATCGTTGTGTTATTATTTTTTTATTTTTTTTCCAAAGGTCTATTCTACCCAAGAATTTAAAATCTTCCTCTTACAATGCTCCTACATTTATTTACTAATTTAAAAGAGCATTAATTAATTTTACAACTAACTAATTGAATTTCAAACAACTATAGCAAATTTAAATTACTTATATATATATATATATATATATATATATATATATATATATATATATATATATCTTCTAGAAAGAGGGGGGGATAGCTCTTATTTTATTTTATTATTTCACCCCTTTTTGTTATCACTCCCACACACACACATCTTAGTTTAAAACCTAAATGTGTTTGCCCTAACCCGAAAATAGGGTTAGGGCATGTGTGTAAAAACATACTTATCTTTTTTTTGTGTGTGTGTGTGTTGTGTGTGTGTATCTCCTTTAATTTTGTAAGTGTGTGTGTGCAGTGGCGGCGGCCCGAGCATCATCTCTTGGCGGAGCCGAAGTGAAATGGCAGAGCGCGAGAGAGAGAGACGAGCGGAGGGGCATCTTTTACTTGTTCGCGGGCGTGGGTGGAGGCAATGCGAGGGTACCGCGGGCTGCGGACAGCGCCGCCCACACTCTGCGGCTCCCGCAGGCTGCGGACAGCGCCGCCCACAGTCTACGGGTTCCCGCAGACTGTGGGCGCCGCCGTCCACAGGCTACGGCCCCCTACATGCAGTTCGATATTTTTTTTTAAAACCCCTTCTCTTTTTTTTGGGTTAAAATAAAAACGTAATACTTGTTTTTTTTTTTATTTATTATTTGTTTCATATATATATATATATATATATATATATATAACGGTAAGAAAATGCATATAGTTTTATTTTGAGATTTGCAGGTTTCACTTATAATGAATTTTATATATATATATATATATATATATATATATATATATATTGAATGACCTATTTAGCAAGTTTATCAGTTTTCTCCTTCTTCTTTAGTATTATTAAATCTGTAATACATCACTTTTTTTTTTAAATAGGTTTTCAAAATAATGAAGAAAATATATATATATATAGGTATTTGTATATTACCCTTTTATAACTCATTTGGGCAAGCTTGGGAGATTATTATCCTTGTATATCTTCTAATGCATGAAAGAATTTTCTAATACTTATTTGTAATTTGTAAAATGGGGAAAATATTTTTATTTTTATTTTTTTTTCAAAGAAAATAGTTGAAGAAATATATTTGAAGACTTTTTTGTTTAAAACAGCATTTTGCAAACTAACATTTACAATGCATCCTAACAGCAACCTAATATATATATATTTTTTGTAGGCAAAATAAACTAAGACTAAATGCTAATTTTTTTGAAAAGAAATAGGCAACTATAATAAGTTTCACTTTCTGCATTAAATGGGAAAATAAATGACTGGTTTATTTATTTTGCAGCAGCATAAATAACAAAATAATCATGTAGTAATAAACTAAATTTTATTTTCAGAATACATAGAAATGCATCTACTTCATTTTTTTGTAAAACAAGAAGATTTAAATACAAGCTAATACTTTTCTCCTTTCTTTTTGCAAAACTAACCAAATAGGAAAAATATATATTTCTTTAGCAAAGGTAGATACAAAGTAAATATGAATACAAATGGGTTTGAAAACCCAACAATATTTTTCTTTTCATGGTAATATAAATAAAATAACTACACTTCTTTTCTTGAAAATAAATACAACATAGCTCACATTCCTTTTTTTTTATACAAGCTACAACATTGAATACATTTCTTTTTTTTTCTTCAACACTTTTCTGCAACATGAAACAGCAACAAGCTCTTTATTCTCTCTTTTCTCCATCACAAGCAACCTGCAATAAAACATAACTTGACCATGGAGAGCTCACCTCCCAGCCTAGGCTTACTAGAAGCCACCCCCGAGCTTGGAGAACCAAGCACTAGACGGGTTACAAACAAGCAAACAACACAACAAATAGGGCAAACACTCAACATACATCTTCCCATCCCAAGCTACACTTTCACCACACATTGTGATGATCTTTCCACGGGTGGAAGTGGACTAAGTACCATTGGGGAGATTGCAAGCCAAAATTACAATCCAAGCCACCTCATGGCAATACAAAATACAACAAAAGATACATCCCCATACCTTATGCCCCCCAAAGGCTCAAAGGCCATATTTTCTCCCCTTATGACCCCCAAATGCATACACAAGGCTATGCAGCAAGGGTCACAAAGGACACCCTTGAGATCACTCTCCATAAGGAGAGCCTCTCACCCAAGGCTGTCATGCTTCTTCCACCCCGAGACTTTCCTACTCTCCCAAGAGTAGGAGGTCTTGGACACTCCCAAAAACATCAAGAACACAAAAACAAAACATAGAAATGAAAACTCACTTTTTTCTTCTACAACAATTTACATTAAACACATCTCTTTCAACAAGCATTTCTTTCTTTCAAAAAAAAAACAACATAAACAAAGAGAATAAAACCAACCTTATTCTGCCAATAGGTATGCTAAATTTAGTTGGGGATGAGCTGCCCAAATCCACACAAACTTTTCTCCAATCCTTCCCAAAAATTCTATTCTACCACTAATTTTCAAAACAATGCATAATCTCCAACAAATGGAGAGTGGGTGATTACTCACTAAATCTCTCATTCTTGCCTAAGAAGGCCTCTCACACACTTCCCAACCCCTTGGGTGAGGTGAGAGTTCCCATTGGTTGCTCTTCCCAAACTCTTACACATTACTAAAACTGAAAAGGGAAAAGGTGAGAGAAGATGGGGAAGAGAGTTTGACATCAAAAGGGAAGGTTGTCTATCCTAGGAGGAACCTTCTAAGTTGAATTTTCGCTCACCTTGGAAAAACCACTTTTTGAGGTGACTAAACAGTCACATGGGAGTAGTCACATATTTCAAAATACCCCTAACCCATAGGTATACCCTTTGGACCTTTGGAAAAGCCCTAAAACTGACCCTAAGAGTCCATTTAACCCCTTAGAAACCCAACTGAAGTTTACCTACGGGTCAAACCTGAGTTGACCACTCCCAAGACTCCCTACCCAAGGCACATTTGGGACCACACTCATGTTTTTGAATGGCTTTGGTAGAAACAAAACTCCCTCCAAGAGACAAGTCAAAATCAATGACACTAATCAGCACGTGTCAAGTGACACAATAAAATACAATATAAAAAAAACACACATGGAATTTCTCTCTTGTAGGATTACACATATACATAAAAATTAATTTTTTAACACTCAAGCATCATGCACTTCACAAATAAAATACATTACAAACGGGGTGTTGTCTCTCCAAATAGACAACCCCTGGCTTAACAAACGTACATTGGTCTAGGTTTGGTTCTCCATATAAATTCCATGGTCACATGGATAATTTTCCTGCGCATCTCAATTAACACATTAGTAATTTCAAATAATCACAATTATACATAATTAAATACATGGATTTCATTGCACATCAAACACTCATACATTTGGCAACAATAATTCAATATCTCATTCAATTAAATTCGATTTCACATAAGCAATTAACATAATTCTCAAAATTGAACCATTCATAAAATAAGCATCATTTTTCTATCATCAAAATGAAGTCCTGCAATTCCAATAATGACATTCACCATTTCAAAATAATTCTATTCTAGCAACATATAAAGTTTCATAATCATCAAGCATAAAATAAAGCATCATCATATGTCAATGTGATCCAAATCATGGAATCATATAGTTTCTAAATCCATAAAGCATAAAATAAAGTATCCAAAATAGTCTCAATATGCAAATAACTGAAAATGTCAAACTGAGTCAGGGTAGGGCCTCACAATCATCCCACTTTACTTCCCTGCCACCAAAGTCACAGTCACCTTAAATAAGCTCCTCACGTAAATCCCTCCAATCTCACCTTCCAACCCACACAAAATTTAGAAACCTTTCACATTTTATTCATCACATTCCAAAACCTCAGTGAAATGCTCTGGACACGATGCAAGATTTGCCTCAAAAACTCTTTCCAAAATAAATATTCGTGACAATGCCATATTCTTAATTCAATCAAGATAACCCAAAAACGCAGAAAAGCAATTCCAAGACCCCACTACTTCACAGCTAACCACCTAAAAAGTTAAAAAAAACTAACCACAATAAGCGGTCAAAGTCAAAGAAATTGAGGAATATCATGTCTCTAATCCCCCACCAATTTTGCCACCTCCAGCTCCCTCCCTTGAATTTTTTATAGGAATTTAATTATTACGCGTTGTTTATCACACCATCGTATAGAACACAAATTAGACTTGCAGCTCATAGGTGTAAAATTGTTGACTATTGCAGCTAGTAGGAATTGCCAATTAAGTAAATCTGGTTCATGATCATGCATTCTCTCAAAGTTTGGTCGAAAGATGAGAGACCATAATATAGCTCATTGGATTTTACCCTATTCTATTTGCAACGTGAATCACTTAGCATTAGTAAATCAGTGTCTATTTCTGGCATGCATTGAGCATATCTTCATTCAATACATTGTGATGTCGCAGATCAAAGCAATGTGATAACTATATCCACACAATCGCTTCTCTCAAAAGTAAACATTAAATAAATTTGCATTCCCCTAGTGCTTCCACCACGCTAGAATTTGTTATTTTTTACTAAAGAATTATTTCCCTTTAAGGCGAGTTCATTAACAGCTCTTCCACATATACTTTGTGCCAGGTGAGAATGACAGCAAGTCTTTGCTCATATATTGGCCCTCACCGTTGCATTAGGCATAATTCTTATTCAGAATTAGCTGTAATGGTTGAATTCATTTTTATACATAAATCCCCTTTCTGCCATCATTTGTACTTGATGTTAAACTATTAATCTATGATATGCAAGGTACCTTTAAACATTTCTCCTCAGACAACAATGGATTGAATTTTGGTTTCTGTGTTTGATTATTAACCTTTTTTAATCTTAAAAACATTTCACACTATCATAACAATGTGCATCCTCATATGTACTCTATGTTAAACTATTAATCTATGATATGTAATCAGAGACGCAAAAGACAAGGTACCTTTAAACGTTTCTCCTCAGAAAACAACAGATTGAACCCAACTTTTTAAATCACAAAAATATTTTTCACACTATCATAACTATGTGCATCCTCATAATGGTGGCAACGAGCACTAGATGACATCTTGGGAGTGTCGCAATCTGACACATTAATAACAAAACAATTCATTAAGATACACAACTATGTATGTCATCCCACAGATGGCACAAGTAGTACATTTCTGACAAGGTCACAATTTGTCACCGCCATTGCAATGTGGCCCTTTAATGAATTCAACTATTTTTTACAGTATTGCAATATTACAAAAGGCCAGTAATTTCACTGCTAAGATGATAGGTACTCAAAAAATATTTGTTGTACTCTGAATACCACAAACACAAAAAGTAATGGTCTGCTCCAAGAAACAATGATTAGGCATTAAGTGCACAAATTCACAAATCATACCTTCATACTCCCTGCAACTTGATTGCAACGCAATATATATTTCCTTCCTATTGTGAATATTCAATTAACAAATTATCATCAACAGAAGTCATATTGCTTCTTTTCAAGAATCTTTAGAATTTGAGCTACAAAACATCTTCAGGAATCATGTGTTGCATTTTCAACTTTTAAGTTGATGTTTGAAGCTGTGTGAACACTCGTTTCTGGCCTATAATATTTTGAAAGAATTAATTTAACTTTTTTAGATAGATATATATTTTAAGTTTTCCTCTTATTGACATCAGAATTTATCACCAGTCCAATATACAAGAGTTGGATACTACTACATTGAATGACGAATGACTTCATCAAAATTTATCAATTCTAACTAGCGCAATTAAATGTAAATACTTCTTCGAGACTTTAACATCATCCATTCGCCTTAAATCCCTTGCCTCAAAGATAATAAAATTAGTATAGACAGAAAATAGAATGCTAAAACTGCAATTGCAGCTAAGAACTATCATTATAAAATGGGTATTGCAATACACAGCATTTCCCAACTTTTTGATATTTTCACAAGAAACATGTTGAGATTAAAGGAAAATTACATACATCAAAGGTAATGTCAAACATTCATAGGAAAACCATATTAATGCATGATAAGAGTATGCGAGACTCATTTCTTAACTGAAACTGTGAATTATCCACGCATGCAAAATGGAAAGGATTGATGTGAGATAAAAGACCAACACCTTTTCCCTTTAAGGGAAAGTAACATTGACCCACCAAAAATATATCAATCCTAGGCTTACATTATAAAAAATATAACGGAGAGACAAGTTCAAAACCAGGAGCCAAAAAATAGCATAAACAAGTTATGCAAAAAAATTGTAATAACCATTACAATTCAAAATTTCTTCCTTCGATAAAAATGAATCCACTGTTTCATCTTCTTGACTTAACCACCAGAAATGTCAAATGGACATTTATAACATCATGGAATATAGAAAATATTTGACTGACAAGAATCCAAGTTCTGTCACTCTTTTTTTACTTTAAAAATTTTCACATAAGGAAGTCCCCAGACATACCGAATTTCTGGATTCCACTTAAGTTGTTGGGCCCGGCAAAACTGCAAAAATGCATTTGCAAAATAGGCATTGAAACCTATAAAAATGTGCCACAATGCATGGCCCTGAGGATTGATGTACCAGGAAGAGAATGTGTCACAAAAGGTCCGGTCCAACAACCAGAATATCCCACCTAAAATCATTGTCAAGATGTACATGTGGGCCAAACGCTTAGCAGGGCGTTCCGTCGTGTGAATATAGTACTTGTACATACGAGGAAGACATAGCAGAGCCAAACATATATAATGTATCTTAAACCCTATATCAAATAGGAACACAGAATGAAGAACAGCAAAAGCAGCACCATAAAGGAAGAGAAACATTGGCATTGTGTAGGTATAATGCCAATCAGGAGAATAGAGAACATATATGTACAAGAGCATTTCCCAAACCATTGGAGTTTCATCGCTCTGTTGCTGACTGCAATCCAAATCAAATGTACAATTTATTAGATAAATTGCAATGCCAAAAGAAATTATTGTACTCATGCTCCTGGAATTCATGCATGAAGATATTTATCAGAAGAAAGATGTCAAAGCAGAGTAGGTTCAAATGATGAATGCTATAGAGATTTTAAAATCAGAAACTGAGAAAAAACTCTTGATCTCTTTAGAATACACAAATCTTCAGTTCCAAACATTTAACTGATGTTGCAACAAACATAAAGAAAAACCAGAGCATGCTAAAACAGTGATTTAGGTATTCTTGTCAATCGCTCCATATATACACATGCCCAAACAATGCATAAAACTTAAATAGATTATTGAGCATCTGGGATGACTTCTAAAAACGCCTGTATCTGTTGTCAGTATTTTTGTTTAGATTATCAGAGGATTGCTGAAATTTAGAAGTTGAACAGTTATTGAAGTCATCAATATCCACCAAATATAGAAATATTCGGACAATTTGGATCAGGGTCACTAAATCCCCAAACTTGCTGGTGAGAAACCCAATACATTATCTCCATAATGAGCATACATACTCTGAATAAAAGAAGGTCCACTTAACATAATGATGCTTGAGAAAATGGGCTATAAGAAGTGATGAACATTGTTCCATCAAATATCAGCGAATGCCTCTTGTTTGCCATAACCACACAAGATGAAATTTAAATATTCTGAATATGTGAAAAAAGAAGCTTGGAGAAAGACAGGTATCAAGCAATGCCTAGTATAGTTCAGGATTCAACCCTTGCTAATTAGTTTGACATAATGTCCGTAAGTTACAATTTCCATTAACACGGACTTAAAATAATGTGGTTAAAATTTCTATTTTATTTTTTACTTGCACTACTGAATTGAACTTCTATATATTGTAGATTACACACTTATTCATGTTTTCTAAAAACAAGCAGCAAGTGATTCACTTATGGAGAGATTTCTTCTCAAATTTTAAAACCTTGCTTGGAATGTGTAGCAAACAGATCTATTCAAAATAGCAAAGATGAAAGATGCCATGACAGAAGGAAAACTTTTTGCTGATCTCATTCATCAATTGACTTTGAGCTTATTTTGCAAAATGGAAAACCAATAGCTTTTGGAAAATGGTATTGCCTGTGACTACTCTGTTTAACCTTGACTTCTATTCTAATTTCAGTTCCCTAACTTCAACCTTTCTTCAACTCAAACTTCAGCCACCTTTTTGGAAAGGAAAACGTCCATCTCTATGTTGATGCAGTGCTGTTTCTTCTTCCTACAGGTGCAGGAACTGTATGTCCTTTCAGACAACTCTTGTCCGTAACTAAAGTTTCAAGATCTCATGACACTTTAGCTTCCCTCTACAGGTTTACTAATCCCTTGATCATTTCTAATACACTTATGTATGTCTTTCACACATAACAGACATTTAGCACAAACATAACCAACAGAAAGGTATTTAAAGTTTTACAACTGTTCAACTCCAAATGGCTTCTTCACATATTCACTTTCCAAGGCACAGACTGGATCCTACATGACATCAAGAAGCTTGTGAAGTTCCATGAGGTTCCTGTTGAGTTTTTTAGATTGGATAGGAACTTCTATAGAGGTTTGGTGTGAAAATGTTGGAAAGTTCAAATCATTCGAATCATAGTCTATTTTGCATTTCACTTTGAAGGACTAGAATGGAAGTCTTTTATTTAGCTAAATAAGTATAAATAAAATGTAGATAAATATTTGTATTGCATCTCATCCTTAGTATTTTCCGAGGGACTAAGAAAATGAAGTTGTAACTAAAACTAATTTTTGGAAAATAATATTTTCAGCAGATTTATATAAAGATAGGAGCAAGATAGAAGAATGTAAGGCTTCAGAAGTTTTCCGAGGGACTAAGAAAATGAAGTTGTAATATACCAGAACAACATAGTACATCAGTTGTGGAGGTTTTCTTGTAAATTTTTCAAAGGAATGAAAATCTGATTTAAACGTACAATTATCTGTGTATGCTTCCACATTTATGTTTTCATTATAGTGTGACTCATGCAATGTTGTTTAAGCATTAAGACAAAATCACGAGGTATTCAGGTTCATGCTCTAATTTTGAAAGGCAATAGTCTTTGTCATCATGCGGTACTATTGCCTCCACCATTGGTCTTTCTATTACCACAATCAATTCCTTCAGCTCCAAAGAACACGCATACAAAACTGTAAACCAAAACAATCAATACACACTTCACAAATACAGCAACTAGACCACCTTGCAAATAGCTTAAACAAAACAAACGGAAGGCCAATTGTTTTGGACAATGCAATTTTGCTCAACCCCTTGGATGCCCTTGCATTACAAGGCAATTATTTTTGTTAGACCCATAGCTTAAAGGCTCATTAATCATTGCTTCTTCGTTGGTGCTAACCATTGTGACAACAAACCAGCTTAAATACCCATCCATTTTGAGGATTCATAGACATTACTTTTTTCTAGTAAGATAAGATATATTTGATAAAAGGGAAATATTACAAAATCTGCTCTAGATAACCAGCAAGGGGCTGTGTATGAGGATGTTACAAATATACTTAGAGCAGCAGAGAGATATTGTTTAACCAATTTACAGGCTGCTGCCAAAATAGATAAAGAAAAATTATACACAAGAAGTTATAGAGCATCACTATTCCATTTTTGATGTCCAGACTAAGAAAAGTGAGCCCCCAGAGGCACTGCAAGAGCCAGTAGCAGGTTTTTCCCCAGGTGGGAGATTCCAGTGCAGATGATGGATCTGACACATGACATCATCCATGGCCTGGTTGACCATATGCCTTCATGTTTGTAAGATAAGAGTTTAATATCTGTTGATTTGTGGTGTGATGAGTGATCGATTAACCACGGGCAATGACACAGTGTTGCCCTCCAAACCATAGATGATAAACTCTATCATCACCCCCAAGCACATCTTTCCTAAATTCAGTCTGCTATGTGTTATCACACTACTGTGTGTTCTCCTTCGAATTAATGTAGAGAGGGAACCGATCTTGTTTATACCCATATGTGGGTGACTCTTTAGCAATGGTCGGCTCTATTCAAACCCACATGTCTTTCCTCAAGGGTGGTGAACTTTCCAAGTCAGCCCACTTAATAATAATATACTTTATTAACAAAGCGATTATATTAAACGGCCCATACAAATATGTAAAGCCAAAAGGCTAATTACATATTTGATCGTAGTCGGCTAAGGATTACTACCGAAGCTACAATAACATCAACACTCCCTCTTAGCTAGGGAGGAATCCTTCTCGATATCTTAGTCACATAGTGACATCCACCATGGCTACTCCCAGAGGGTGGGTCCATCATGGCTACTCCCATGAATGGAAATACAAATGAACACAACCACCATGGCTACTCCCAGAGGGTGGGTCCATCATGGCTACTCCCATGAATGGAAATGCAAATGAACACAAGTGCCCATCACGGAATCCTCAACATGATGCCATCATCTCATCATGACGTTCACCATGGCTACTCCCAGAGAACACAAGTGCTAAGTCATGGAGTCTCTCACATGACATCCACCATAGCTACTCCCAGAGAGTGGATCTACCATACCTAATCGCAAAGGGTGGAACAAAGGCTTACACCTCAAACTTCTCTCTCACAGAGAAGAATGCATTAACAAGGGCTTGCACCTCAAACTTCTCCCTCACAGAGAAGAATGCATTAACACAAACCTTCATAATGATGTGACTCCCTCTGAAGCTCCAACCTCCTGACCTCCTTGTCCAAGGTTGCCTCTAATAGCTTGTCAGACTTCCTCTGAATGTTATTCCTCTTCTAAGAAGAAACTGATCACAATGACAAATTGAATAGGTTCTTCCTCTTCAAGAGATGTCTCCAATTATGTGCCACCAATGTTGTGTCTCCATTCTTCAGTCTGCGTGATTTCCTCACAGGATGTATCAAGCTCTTTTTCTTTGAACCATCCTGGAAGCACTTTAGAGAGAGATTACAAATAGTTCATAGAACTAAACTATCCCAAAGAGAAATACCAATGCTAGAAGCATACAAGATTCCCTATCCCAATAGCATTAATAAAACGGGGATACAAGCATAAAATACTTCTCTTTATTTATTAATGTTCCTCACAATCCAGCAATTGTTCTTTCCAAATCTCATAATAACTAGACAGTGAAAGTCCTCAATATGTAGAGCATGTCTCAAACGATACACCTCTTTGATATACATTCTTTTAGTTGTTGTCTTCATATGACATAACCAGGATCTGTGAGATGTTGAGCCCATATGCCACGCACAAGACACTCAACAACACCAACGTGGCATCAATCTTCCTCAATAATCTTCCCAGTCATGCATTCAAATGAATACCCTTCTCTACAAACCTGTACATGCTATGGAAAGAGAACATCGAATTGGTTTTGTCTACAATAAGGCTGTCGCTTTTCATATCGCTCTGACTGGCAAATATATGAGTAGTGTTTCCAATGTTGTGGCGCTAGCGCCAAACAACATTAAAGATCAACCTTAATGCCCAATCCAATAGATGGAACTGACAATCACAAAAACTTGCTAAGCGATTCAATACACAGACAATCCATCAAATTTATGCCAAATCGAGATCTTGCCGCCTCCCTTGAACTTTCGTTGTAATTGAAGACAATGAGACTAATGTGCCAGAATGAAATATCCCTATCAAATGATGAGCTCTGATCTAGATAGAACTATGCCAATATGTGCCCGATGCACTATCCAAATCACAAACTTCAGAAGATAGCCTCACCAACAAATATATATGGATGAGCCCGCAGATGACGCTGCAAACAAAGAGATATCACGAAGAAGTAGTAAAGCGAAGGTTGTGATAGAATAGTTGACGCCATGGTGAGGAAATGTCGGAAGGCTGAATACAAAAGAGGTCGACAGGTATAAAGGTGAATCAACTTTGAAGATTCTCCACTCGGTCAACCTTATGTATAATGATCTAACTCAGCTGAAGAATGATCAATCTGATCAATGTAAACAAAAGATAATGTCGACAAAAATCACGAGCCGCCAGTCACAGAAGTTAAATACGCAAACAACGATGTGACTGTTAATTGAACCACAAAACCATAAACAAGGTCGAACCCATGATATTATGATCCGCCACAGAAAAAACTTACCAGTCTAGTTTTTCATATGTCGATCAAAAGGAACCGCCTTGTTCTCTATCCACATAAGTCTGCTCACAGAGATTCACACAGCTCTTCAACTTCTCTAACGCAACCTTTAACCAGTCCTTCATAGCTCTCCTCACCCACTCTAATACCATGTTGATTTGCGGTGTGATCAATTAACCACGAGCAATGACACAGCGTTGCCCTCCCAACCATAGACGATAAAGCCTATCATCACCCCCGAGCACATCTTTCCTAAATTCAATCTGCTATGTGTTATCACACTGCTGTGTTCTCCTTCGAATTATTGTAGAGAGGGAGTCGATCTTGTTTATACCCATATGTGGGTGACTCTTCACCAATGGGTCGGCTCTATTCAAACCCACATGTCTTTCCTCAAGGGTGGCGAACTTTCCAAGTCGGCCCACTTAATAATAATATACTTTATTAACAAAGCGATTATATTAAACGGCCCATACAAATATGTAAAGCCGAAAGGCTAATTACATATTTGATTGTAGTCGGCTAAGGATTACTACCGAAGCTAAAATAACATCAACGATATCCACATTCTTGAGAAAGCTAAGTGGACCAAAATTTTGTTGGGTCTTGAGAAAAGGTACCGTTTGATCATAAAGATGCATTGCTGCTGATAATGGTTGCGATCAACAAGTTCATTGCTTCCAACCAAATGGGCCCATTGACCTTCACCTCTTAGGCCACATTCCAAATATAGTTGCCTCCATGCTTTTAAAGTGCATTGATAACCAACTTAAGATTAGCTTGATGTTGATGTGAGAGGATCATGCATACAGCAGTGGAAGTAGAATGGAAAACCCAAACAACCATTAAATTAAGTTTCCCAAAACAAGTTGATATTGCCAAAGTGAGGCCTTCCCTATAAAAGTGCCTAGGAGGGATGAGGGTACTATTATGGGATGTGAAACGTCCACCTGGCATGGGACAGGGATGAAAATTCAAAAGATCTAACACAGAGTTCAAGCCATGGTTACAAGACACCAGGTAATCAGGAAACACACAGCCAAGCCAAATGAGGCCTACAAACTCGACTGTGCACCTAGGAGAATCTTTTAGATTCACCGAATCTGGCAATCTTGTTGGTACTTGCAAGTCCCACAGATAAGACTCAGCTACATAAAAAAACCCTCAAAAATTTTGAAAGAAAAAAGATAATCTAATCCCCAAAAAAGCCAATAAAACACATAATTAGGACCTAACTATTACTCTACTGCCTCAACACTAGAGTTTTTTTCAAGGGTTCGGAGTTTGGACTCTATGAGCTTAGTTAAAAGCAATAAAATTACGAGACGTGACATGTACCATGAGACTCATTGTGGCCTCAAAAGCCTTAATTTCAGCTTCCACCCAGCTTGTACCATGCCAAGGAATGTATCAGCCGCACTAAGGCCTCTCACCCCCAGAACATCTTCCCAACTCAACCCCAATACGTAGTAATGCTACTGTGGCTCCAAAAGGAAAGCAGAGTTCATTATTTTTATTTCTATAATTTTTCAGCATTTTTTATTTCCTCTGTTACTCGTGATTATTTCAAATAACAGAATTACATCTTGGTTTGCCAGCTTGATCCCAATCCATAGTAATGCTACTATGGCTACAACAGCATCAAGGAACTATCTAAGATGCAAGAATAGGACCCCCATAGAGCTAGTGATGTTGAGCTGAGTTTTACAAGCTCCTCTCTACCATAGTTCACAACTCCATGTAATGTTTCGTTTTTGATGCCCATTGATATTGGAATCCATGAGAGTTTTTGTACACCAAAACACATGCATATTTACATGTATGAATATCTTCCTTCCTTCAACTCAAATCCACTTTTATACTCATTTGTTTGATGGATACTTGTGTGTATGATCAAAGTAAAGTCATAGTTGATTAGTTTTTCAGATCTTTAAAGTTGATTAGGAGTGCTGCATAGAAAAACCTTTAATTACTCAAAAAAATCTATACTTTGTGGTTTTTTAACTTTGCAGAGTCTGTGCTAAGTTTGTGTCAAGTCTAGATCTGAGTCCAAAATCCACCTGCAAATCTGTGGTGAATCTAAGTCTGGTAATTATGGTTCAAACAAGTTATTGAATCTCATGAACAGGGATCTTGGTTGGGAGATTGAGTGAAGACTTGGAATGTGAGTGCATGGTTTTGAACTATCTCGTAGCAATGACATTATAGGCGTTTATTTGAACATCATGAACCAGTGGGATTTCCTCGCCTCTGACTTTGAGCTCCTCTAAAAACTTATTGCTTGACGCTAGGCTTTTGGGGGGCGGGGGTCAAGGATGGTCAGATGTGATGTCCCCAACTCAAGCCATGATGCTTAACGATGCATTGGCTGTCCTTTCCTTGTATTACCCAAGAGGAAGCAAACGTAGAAATTATTAGGCAAGTGTATGAATCTTTGGCTTATACTCTATTCTATTCTTAGGTTGTGGGCACGTCTTTTTATGCAACTTCAGTGATTTTATGTTGTGGGCACATCATTTTATACAACTTAAGTGCTTTTAAGTCGTGGGCATGTCTTTTTATGCAACTTAAGTAACTCTTAGCCTAAGGACTTAATATTTTCCCCCTTTTAAATTTAATGACTTAGGAGACATGTAATTTAAGTGATTTTTATCAAACATGTGCCAAAAGGTCAAGAGAGCGCTGGAATTTAGAGAACCTATTGACTCATTTTTGGGGGGTTTTATTTGGACGTTTAGATGGAGTTTGAAATCTATCTATGGCTGAGATAAAATCATTCTTTTGGGAGTCATTAAATAACAGTGTTCCACGGAAACTCATTCCCCCCCCCAAGGCCCAAGTCCCCCTATCCCCGAAACCCGTCCCCAACAGCCGTGGAACACTGTTAAATAACATATTAGGGCTCTCTTGAAGCTCATTATGTGATCTGATTTTTCTCTATTGCTGCTGCAATCTTTGGCTTGAAGTTTGAAACCCTTGAGTATCCCTAGTTTCAAAGAGACATATGAGCTCCCCCTAATCAGAAGGGCGTTGTTGTGGAAGGACTTTGATCTGTGATGTATTATAAATTTTAGGCTGAGTAATAGAAGCAGAATAATACACAAGATAAAGTCGTGCTTCACTCTCTTTCATTCAATACACTTTACATATATATAGGATTTACTAACCCTATTTTATAGGGAACAACCTCCCTATTTGGTTGTGATTGTTGCTTACGTAACAATACACAACTCAAACCATATGAGTTGTTAAAACAACTCTAACCATAATATATAATATTGTTAATATAACAATAATATTACTATATACTAAAATTTATATGATACTAATTATTCACATAATTATTATTTACCCACATACATGGAGCACTAACTTAAATTTCCTAACATGATGTCCTAGCACATCATTTTAAAAGCTGCATTCCTTATCAAGTTTCGAGGACATTTTGAATCAGATTTGGACAAACTACAGCAATATGTCTGCATGTTTCTGAGTATCATTGAAGCTAACATCAAAAAGGACAAGTGAGATGTCATTGTGAGACCTAGCATTGGTTTCCTGAGGGTTTTGCAAAGGGCAGATAGGATTTTGAAGACATTTATTAGGTATTTGAACATAAATCTACATAATGCTGCTCATATTCATCTCAGAAAATTAAAGAAAAAGTAAGTTATTTCTGAAAATCCTAGTCAGATTTATAGTGTTTTCTGTAATTTTTTTATACTCAGAAATTTCTATAAATTAGCAGAAAAATCAGATAAATATTCTGAGTCTAGATCTGAGTGTGTTGAAGGGTATTTTATTTACAAATAAAATGTCATTATTTTCTGTTGCATATTTTTAGAGATATTGTTGTCTTTCCTTTATCACTATTTGGGGATATTACATCAGAATACCTTATTTCAACAGTTGTGAAATACTTTTTAGTCTCCATTTTCCGAAATTGTTGTTGTTATGTGCTTGTTGTTCTACTTTTATAGCCTTAGCTAGGAACAGGGTGCTTCATCTAAGGCTCTTAGCAATCATTTCATGTGGGAACTAGCAAGATGGAACAGATGTATCTATCGGCTTCCTTGAAATCCATAGGAGGCATTTACAAGTTCTCCTTGTGTTGATATGGTTGGAAGAAGTGATTGGTGAGCAGTGAATTCGCTTGCAAAGAGGGCACCTTAATCATAGTTTGCGAACTTGGACTCAAAGAGTACTCGGCAAGCCCAAAATTTTCAACTGTACAAAAACTTGGCAACTTAGAAAGTACTAAAAATTAAAGTTTCTTCAATAAACTTTTGCAAAATTCAATTTAAAAAATGTATTGGATTAAAATGGACAAATCCAAAAGAGAAAATGCATGGTTTTATAGCCAAAAATAAAGGAAAGTACTTGCAAAGTTTGAAAACTATGCTTTAAGGCATGCAATCATGATGGTTTAGTTTCCCAAAGCACCAATTTTCATAATATATTAATATGCAACATTCCATAAAGACACATCTCGTGAGTAGATAACATCCCTTAATATATATCACGTTCCATATTACTGTAATTATCAGTTTATCAAGTGGATTATGGAATCAATGAATTCATACCATGTGTATTATTTAGATTATAACGTCTTTAAATTTGTTTATGTCAATATTTTGGTATTTTGATTTATTTGAAGTTTCCAAATTTAGATATTAATTTATATATTATTTTAATAGTCATCCTCTATCATCTTCCCTGTCCCCAAACTCCGAAAAAAATGTTGCCCCCAAAATATGTTCCCTCGTGCTCAAAATAAACCCATGGCAATTTTTGTTTTGCATGGACCAAAGAGGACAAAAAAAGAGATGAGGAGGAAATGAGAAGAAGAGGAAGAGGGCAAGGAAATACAAGAGGACCAATTACTAAGATATCAATTAGATGATGACTTCAATTTCAAGTTTGTTGCTCAATGCACCTATGTGCCATGCATAAAGCAATATTTCATTTTTTGACATCCCTTAACATATATCACATTTCATATTATATCAATATTTATCAATTTATCAAGTGGATTATAGAATCAATGAATTCATATTATGTGTATTATTTAGAATATTAGGTATTTTGGTATGTTTATGTTAACATTTGGAATTTTTGATTTATTTGTAGTTTCAAAATTCAGATATTAATTTTATATATTATTTTAATAGCCATCCTCTATCGTATTCCCAACCATCCCCAAACTCCGGCAAAATTGTTGTCCCCAAAATATGTTCCTTCATCCCCACATCCCCAAAACTTGGAAAAACACTAGTAATAAACAAACTAATTTGCCCATCACTACAATAGCCCACTTTTTGAAGGGATGATTGACTTGTGGAAAGGGCAACTTGGGGCATCAAGATATGATGGTTCTGTCCCTTGAAGCACCAATTTTCATAATAAGCAAAACAAAGTTTCTCATTGTAATATCCCCTTTTAAGATTGCCTGAATCTTTCCCTAGTATCACAATTCAATTAAAATAAGGAATGTAATATCAATTAAAATAAGGAATGTAATGTCAATAGAATGTCGTTGTCAAAATTAACTCTGGTATAGATCGTACAATCATATTAAACAATATTGGGTATATGTAATTCATTAAACCAATTATTTCTACAAGGGTTAGGAATCAAACATATGAGTACAAATGTGTATATTAATAATCATCATAATCCATTAGATAAGTCATGTCACATCTATATTCATTTTCTAGTATTCAACCATAACAAGGTTTGGATGAGGGAGCATGATAGGTTGGCCCAAAGCAATCCTCACACTAGACCCAAGAGCATACTTTATACCCCCTTGGCCCACATGTGGCATTCATGTCAGTCATCCATCATGGGGTGGCCCACCTAGTGGGAATGCTCATCCCTGTCCTCCCTATTCATGACACCTTATTCACCTGCTTTAATTAAGACTTACCCATCAATCAATCATCGTAGAGGTTAGAGAGAAAATCACAATAAAGTGCCCAGAAATCCTCCTATCTAAGCCCAAGAGCGGACTTTACACCCCCTTGGCCCACATGTGACAGACACAGCAGTCATCCATCATGGGATGGTCTACTTAGATGGTGATCTCATTTCAGTTCTCCCTCTCTTGTTTCCTCCTCTTCTCTACATGATTGTTTTACAGGATATAAATAGATTAATAATAGAGTATATATTTTATATTCTCACACAAACAATTATATAAGTTGAGTATCGATTCTATTATTACAGGGTATATGATTTCAGTCTGCTGTTATAAATCAGGTAGATCTGATCTGATACAATTTTCTTCTTGGATGCTGATTTCTTGATCTTTTGGATGAGTGCTGATGCTGATTGGTTCCCCCACACAACTTGTATATATAGCTTTCAAAACCACCCTTCACCCAAAGGAGGTGACCTTTCTAAGAGGGTTGGCCTTGTTTATAAACATTTTTTATTTTATTTTATTCTTTCCAAAGGTGGCACTCCGCATAGGCAGATAGGCCAGTATCAAGAGTTTTGTCTCTTCTTCCAAGAGAATAAAATGGGGTCGGCCCATTCAGAATTACAGGGTATATGATTTCAGTCTGCTGTTGTAAATCAGGTAGATCTGATCTGATACAATTTTCTTCTTGGATGCTGATTTCTTGATCTTTTGGATGAGTGCTGATGCTGATTGGTTCCCCCACACAACTTGTATATATAGCTTTCAAAACAACCCTTCACCCAAAGGAAGTGACCTTTCTAAGAGGGTTGGCCTTGTTTATAAGCACATTTTATTTTATTTTATTCTTTCCAAAGGTGGCACTCCACATAGGCAGATAGGCCAGTATCAAGAGTTTTGTCTCTGCTTACAAGAGAATAAAATGGGGTCGGCCCATTCAGAATTAATGCAAATTTATTTATTTAACTTGTCAAGCGGGGTTGGCTTCAACACAATTTAATTGTTTTTAATTCAATTTATCCTTTTTAAGAGTTTGATAAGACTAGGAGGATTAGCCATTTAGAGAAAAGGCCTAATTAATATTATTTTAACTTCTTCCAAAAAAAATATAAACTTTCATAACAGGGGCCATGACAGTCCGCCCTTCCCAAGATTGCTTGTCCTCAAGCAAATTCTAATGTGGAATAATCATGGATAAAGTGTTCAAAATGACACTAAATACGAAACAGCTTGGTGTATGCAACTCCTAATTCTGTATGAGGATCTATTTCAGAGTTCAACTTCTACTGTGCTACTTGTTATTATCTTGAGCTTCAATTTTTAACCCAAGGTATACTTTGTCATTAATTCCAAGTGAGTTATCTTCAACAATATAGCCAAGAATGGGAAATTTTACAAGATGTGTAGTTCTAGGATAAGTGCTGATGCTAATTGGTTCCCCGACACAACTTGTATATAAAGCTTTCAGAACACCCCTTTGCCCAAAGGTGTGGTGACCTTTCTAAGAGGGTCGGCCTTGTTTATAAATAGATTTTATTTTATTTTATTCTTTCCAAAGGCGGTGCTCCACATAGGCAGGTCAACCAGCATCAAGAGTTTTATCTCTTCTTCCAAGAGATTAAAATGGGGTCAACCCATTCAGAATTAAATGCAAATTTATTTAGTTGTCAAGGGAGGTCATCTTCAACAGAAATTTATTTGTTTTTAATTCGATTTATCCTTTTTAAGAGGTTACCAAGACTAGGAGGGTTGACCATTTAGAAAAGTGGCATAATTAATATTATTTTAATTTCTTCCAAAAAAATATAGACTTTTGTAGCAGGGGCATGACACTCATCACTATAATAGCCAGTTTGTTCTTCCACCATCTTTAATCTCATGTCATGAATTGGGATCACAGAAGGATGCCACAAGAAAGGAAACAAAATAAAATTTTAATATTTGACATCTTTTGAGTAGATGAGTTGTTGTTTGGCCAAGGTGTGAGACATTGCATGAATGTTGTGGGGACAATGTGTAGAACACAGATTTACTACTGCGAGGGAGGGGTGAATCAGTAGTAAATAAATCTTAAAACCTTGTTCAATTAAATCTTTTGATAAATTTAATTGCTTTTAATTTGAATACAGAAATGAAAGCATCAACCAAAAGTTTGAAAAGAAACACTACTCAATGAAGACAATGCACAAAAATTACGTGGAAACCCAAGATGGGAAAACCACGGTGAGAAATACTGCTACGACCTACTACCCTAATCCAGCCTCACACTTAACGAATTTACAAAATTTTAAGGTCACCAACCCAAGGAATCACCCAATCCCTTATAAGAGCACCAACTCTTTCAAATATGAGCACCCACTCAACAGCCTAAGCACCAACCCAGCACCAATCACAGTTACAAATTACAACTTTCTATAAAAAAATTAATTGCCGAAAAATTTACATAATAGAATCTCTCAAACCAAAATACTGTCTGTAAACACTCTCTTGTAAACCAAAATGCTGACTAGAAGCATTTGTTGTTCATAACAGCAAACACACACTCCACATCCTTAGATACATTTATACAATCTCAACAAAATATATATATTGCTGTTATCACATATAACACAAAACCTTTCATCAATGCTGACTGAGATTTGTCTTTTTGCGGTTCAACATTCCAGCACTTCTCTGCCACACAAACTCAACAAGATGTTTGCTTTGATCTTCTCATAATGAAACCCTTCTTAACATACCCCCATCGAACCTGCAATCTTAATATATCTTTATTGCTCTCTACAGCAGCGACCCCAAAAACAATTCACATTAGTCTTAATTCGTGTCAAGGATGTGCATTTACAGCAGATTTATATGATATCTCTATATTTCTCTTTTCAGCGATTATACATTCAGACTTTTCAATGTAGATATCTTTGTATCATTTGACAAAGATTAAATAATATTCTTCAGCGATATTATACTTTTTCTCACACCTCCTTATCTCTCTCACACCAAAAACTGTCTCAAATATGGAACCATATAAATAAAGAAAGAACTTTAACAACCAAATGATAGTTTTTTTAACTAATGATAACTGATCATGACAGGTAGAGGTTAGTTACAACTTGTCTAACCAACTTGGGGGATCATTCTCTATGTCATATGTACTAACTCTTTTTCACCAATTCTTTTCTCTTTGAAACACAAGTAACCATCAATTGGATGGTCAGAAGATAGTTAGAAACTGCTTTAACTGTCAATAGTTATAACCAATGCCAACTTTATAAACTGCAGACATAAACAATAAAAGTTCGCTTTGCCCTGATAAGAAGTAGGATAGACACCATGTTTTGATATAAACAAATCATCCAATCAAAAACTTCATTTTTGTTGTATATTCAGTGTATATTCTTTATCACCATTCATCATTAACATCGTTCTGAAACTGCAGGTACTTGTATCAATATAACTCATCCCCATGAAACATGAGACTGCAAATAAGAAAATCTTCAGAGATCTCAACACCGAACAACATGCAGTCCAAAATACACATTGATACAACTGCTGATAAAGACAGAAAATTATCAGTTCGGTGACTATCAAATCTGTGAGGAATTGTTATTATATGATCTGTGGGCAATGACACATCTGCGTATCTCCCTTTGACATCAATGACAAATACAAATCTGGCTATTTGTTAAAAATGTCTAACACGGTGTTAATATTTACAATAAGAATGTTAGGCAGGACAAGGATCAAAACTAATGGTTAAAATCAAGAATAAATTGTGACTTGTGTATATGACACTATGAGCGTAGCAAAAACCGACTTAAAGAATATTTTGATAAATTAAGTAGCCTCTTACCTTCAAGCTGATTGAATAGGCATTATACAAAGGAATCCATCTGATACGACCACAAAGACAACATGGCTCGATGCCATCCTCAAAAAACCCAACCTTGAACCTACATATTGTTTGTTGAGGAATGCTAGCCACCAGTCTTTGAAGGGGTCATGTAAGAGCCCAATGTATGTGATGCTTATAGTTTGTTTGAATAATGCAATCACTCATAGTGTTAAGAGGGACTTGTGACACTGTATAGTAGAAACAAGAGGATAAGCACGCATGCCAGAAAAGAAAGTCCAATGTCCAATATTTTTATTGGGTCCGCTTTTATGACTGAAAATTGTTGACCATTGTTAGGACAAGAAGAAAATCTCCTATATAAACATAATATTACATTCATATTCCTGTATACCTTAAGTCTAGTACTGAGGTCCACAACTTCAGCATAATTCTTGCATTTAGTGCTAATGGATTGACAAAAGGCCGCAACCATCCTGTTTGATAATGCCCACAATGCCATAGGTTTTTGACAGAGTGGTTTTTTAAGTAATAATGGAATATTCTATTGTCAGAGCCTGAGGAGATCATTGATTCTGGAAGCATGAAACCATTAAGGTGTACTTTTCGTGTATATAAGCACAATGCTTCTGATTTTACTTTATATTTTACTTTGTCTTAACCTAGTTAAATCCTTCCCTAGTCTCTCCCTCTTCAAAGAGCATTTTTTTGCTCTTTCCACAAATGCCGAGTTAAGAACCTAAGAGTTTTCAGATATTGCATGTCCATGCCATATTTGACCCATTCAAATAAAAGTTGACATATTGTTGGTGTTGATTTTCTCATACTAGAACAAGAGCAAAGTGTTGTCATAATTGAATAGTATAAGCATGGCGGGTGAATAAATATGGGCTAGATTCTGAATTTGTTTTACAGTTATGGCAGAAGCGAAGCCCTACTATTCCTCTATTCCGTTGTTTGTTTATATTACTATATTCACCTACCAAATTAAGATAAGCTGAAACAACACTCACCTCCCCATAAGTTTACCGGGTTTCTCCTAGAATTTGAATCATAACTAGAAAAAATTATAGCAATTTCCCACAATTTGGGTGGGGGGAATGCAGTATCAATAATGGAAAAAAATTATTCAGATTTTGAGGACCACCGAAGACAACTATGAAAAATTATATCAAAATAATATTTGAACTCAAAGAATTGAGATTTAATTTATGTAATACTAGTAACTTGATCTACTTTCTACAATTCATGGGTTGAACTCTCTATTTTTTTTGCTCTCAATATTGCTATGCTATGGAAATGCCCTTAATTTAGAAAGAAAACAGTTTTCGACTCTTTTTCTACCATTTTTTTATAATTCTGATTTTTTCCCAATTTTTTCAAAAAATATTATACTTTTGGTTTCCTAATTTTTTCCCCAAAATGTTTTTGCCATTGTGATCTAGACAATCAATTCTGTAGTCATTTCAAATGTGGATTCCATAGGCATTCAGAGTGTTCAAAGCGAGTTATGGAGTTCTAGAGAGAGGTGTTGAACTGTTTCTGATAAGGGTTATGAGAGAAAGAAAGCATATTTATTGATATGATATTATTGCTTACAATGTTGGACCTATGTATAGTTTGTCATGTTAGTTTCATGCCTAACACTTGGTTGAACAGGTTGACTTTTTTGTATTCCATTACTTTTGAGAGTTGTAACCACAGACCTTTTGACAACAGGAAAGTTAGGTCTTTGTTCAGCCCCTCTCCAAAGAATTTTCTTTGGACGGTAGATACTTAATTACCCACATTGTTAGAGATATGAATAAGAGTCAGAAGGTGTACAGGAATAGCTTGAAGCAACTGCACTTGTAAGTTGTAACTATTGGACCTTGACTGCCACATCAGTCGTCTATTGGTCCAGGTGGCCAGTTCAAATTGCAATCTAGATATGAAAGAATTCTAGAGGTCCTTCGAAGAATTCCACTATGAAGGGTATACTAAATGGATCCAGAGCATTTCTTGTTAATAACTGTTCGGCATGTTGGTGAAGAAAATGCCAGATTTTTAGGTATTTATGAGGCTGTCTAAAGCTTGCTGATAAGCACCCAATTTTTTCTTGATATTTGTGAATTTTCACATGAATGTATTAGTGTATATTGTAAATGTTGTTCAATTTACAATTCGATATGCAAGATGTATTCTAATTTTATTCTTTAGATCTATATATTATCTATCTCTATTATAATTCTGACTATCTTCTTTGTTTGGCAGGTAAGAGGAGTATTTATCGATTTCAATATCCTCTTCACAAATACCAAATGGTATATATATATGAGAGGGGAGGATCAAACAGTGCCTTGACCGGTCATGTCTTATAGACATGACCGATCAAGACACTACTTGATCGCACCCCTTTGCATATGTTAACAACCGGTGTTTTAATTATTTACCAGCCCGATATTAATCAGGGTTCACGTAACATAATATATATGCCAATCGGTATTAATGGTGTTGTTTGGCGTGGCATATTAACCAATAGTGATCGGTGTCTATGTTAACTGACACCGATCACTAACTAAAGGTTGTATATGTTAAACGGTGCATACTATGCCACCCGATAGCAACTCGATAATCTTATTTGATTTGCTAGGAACACATCCGATATAGATCGGGATAGATGGTTAACCTGATAACTATCGTTTATCACCAATGTGCCATGCCATAATATGATTATCGATATTGATATAAATGAGGAATGATTATCAAATAAAATAGCTTGAAGTTTTCTTAATAGTATAATCGATAGGATAAATGATTGAATGAGAGACTTCATTTATCTCTCATTCAATCATTTATCTTACCGTAGCTACCATACATTAACACTCCCTCTTAGCTAGGTAAGATAAATGAGAGCAGTGTATCAAGCATCACAATTTAAATGATAGTTAGCATTCTTTACACAATCTAACTTTCTAGGAAATCATATCACCTAATCACATGATATGAAGTGTCACCTAAACACGTAATACAATAGTCCACCACATTAATCTTGTGATGATAGGATATCACCTTAGCACGTGATATTAGTATTGCCTAAGCATGCAATACTTAAGGATAATCATATGAGAAAATATTCAATTCTCATATAAATGTTTACCACAACACAATCATAGCTCATACATGATACACCAGAGATCCAACATGATAACTGGTTTGGACATTATAAGATCGTCACCTTATAATGTCTCCATACAAGTGTTCATTATCTTGAGAGATCGTCGCCTCTTAGATATGAACTCAAGGGATAAAAATCCAAAATGTCCTATCATGACAAAGAAGTTTACACATTAAACATCTTATTGATATGTAAATACAGATTACAAAGCAAATTACCTTTCTATCATACCTAAACCTTTTCTGAAGTGATCAACCTTCACCCTAGAGAGGTTTGGTCAGAATATCTGCCGTTTGATCTCCTGTACAAACATATTCTAATTGAATTACATTTTTGTCTACCATATCTCGCACATAGTGGTATGGGATCTCAATATGCTTGGATTTGTCATGGAACACTGGGTTAACGGAAAGTTTTATGCAGCTCTGATTGTCATAGTGTATAATAGTGGGTTTCATAGATTCTCTAAACAACCCCACAAGCAACTTTCTAAGCCATACTGCCTCTCAAGCAGCCATAGAAGCTGCAATGTATTCTGCCTCGGTGGAGCTTTGTGCTACAGAGGACTGCTTCCTGCTGATCCAAGATATCATGGCTGAACCCAAACTGAAGCAACACCCTAAGGTGCTTTTACTGTCAGTCACACTTCCAGCCCAATCTGAATCTGTAAATCCATGTAAGTTTATGTCAACTTTCTCATATTTGAGACCAAAGTTTAGAGTACCTTGTAGGTATCTCATGATGTGCTTTACTGCAACCAAGTGTATCTCCTTAGGTTCACACATGAACTGACTTAAGGCATTAACTGCATAACAGATATTTGGCTTTGTATCCACCAGGTACATCAGGGACCCAATCATCTTTCTATATTGAGTAGAGTCAGTGGGTTGTGACTCTGTTGCTGCTTCTTTAAGTTTATGTAAATTGGTTTCCATAGGAGAGGTCATGGGCCTACAGTTCAGCATTCTGAATCTCTTCAATATATCCAAGGTATACTTTCCTTGGTTTAGTATAATGTTGTCAGAATTCTGCCATACTTCCAATCCTAGGAAGCAATGAAGGAGTCCTAAGTCCTTCATATCAAATTCTTTGGATAGATCTTTCTTGCATTGATCTATAAGACAATCATTTCATGTGATTAATAAGTCATCAACATATAAAATCAACATTAGCATATCACCTTTATTTCTTTTGTAGTAGAGATTAGGATCTGCATCATTTTTAGAAAAGCCTAGTCCTGAGAGATAGGTGTCAATTCTTTCATACCAAGCCCTGGGAGCCTGTTTAAGCCCATAGAGAGCTTTCTTGAGTCTGCACACATGAGACTCTGCATCATAAATTTCAAACCCTTCAGGTTGCTCTAGATAGACTTCTTCTGAGATCTCACCATTTAAAAATGTTGTCTTAACATCCATCTGGTGTACCTTCCACCCCTTAGCTGCTACAATGGCTAATATAGCTCTTACTGATGTATATCTGGCAACAGGTGCAAAAGTTTCTTCATAATCTATTCCTTCTCTTTGAGAGAACCCTCTAGCTACAAATCTAGCCTTGTGTTTTTCAATACTACTGTCTGCAGCATATTTGATCTTAAAAAGCCATTTAGATGAAACAACAGATTTCTTAGTTGGCCTGGGAACAATCTCCCAAACATCATTTTTCATAATGGACTGATACTCTTCAAACATGGCATCCTTCCATACTTGATGTTCAAGAGCCTCTGATACATTGTTTGGTTCGGCTTTAGAGAGATCATTCATAAGGGCAACATAGCTAGTGAATTTGTTAGGCCTTTTGCTTTCCCTGAAGGTTCCTGGAGGAGCAACAAACTTCTGAGCTTCTGCTACAGTTTTGGTGGCCCATAGTGGTCTTTTCTTGAGGTTTTCTCTAGGTGGACTTTGAGTTTCACTTATAGTTTCCTCGGGATTCTCCCTCTGAAGCTCAAGAGTAGGATCTCTATCTATGCTAGGGGTGGGGATATAGACTTCAAGGTCTAGAGAGCTTTGGGCTCTTTTGAAAGCTAAGTCTTCTTCAAAGATCACATCCCTGCTTAGTTCAATATTCTTTTGACCAAGTATATAGATCTTGTAAGCCTTGGAGGTTTCACTATATCCTACAAAGATTCCCCTTTTCCCAAAAGACTCTAGTTTTAATCTTTTCTCCTTAGGTACATGAATATAGATCCTGTAAGATGAGAGTGGGGACATCTGTTTTGAATATATACAGCAATGCTAGTTGCTTCTGCCCAAAGATTGATATTTAGATTTTGATCAAGAATCATAGCTTTGGCAGCTTCAACTATTCGTCTGTTTTTCCTTTCAGCTATCCCATTTTGTTGGGGGTAATAAGGTATTGTTAACTCCCTCTTAATCCCTGAATATTTACAAAACTCTTTAAATATTTCTGATGCGTATTCCCCCCCATTGTCAGTTCTTAAGGTTTTAATTTTATTTCCTAAGTAGTTCTCTGTTAGTGATTTGAATTCTTTAAACCTATTAAGGATCTCTTTTGATTCTTTACATTTCAGAAAGTAGATCCAAGTTTTCCTAGAGTAGTCATCAACAAATATTACATAATACAAAAATCCCCCCAATGAAAACATGTGTCACAACCCTCCTTTATCACTTTTGATTTAAATACAATTCTATTATATTTTTGGTTAAGCTATTTAAAATAATTGAATAAATGTTATAAAAGAATAAAAATGAACACACACACACACTTGGAAAATATAATTATTTTTGTTTTTATTTTTCCACTCCCAATTATGGCACATGTTGTAGGAGGAATTAGAAGCTTCTAGAGAAATCTTCAATGCCTTGCATGTAACTACCCCACTAGGTTTTTTAATCAATTTGCATGAGTCCAATATTGGAAAAGAATCCCACTCTTAATTAATTTCTCTAGATAGTGGAATTAAGAGATTTTTCTTATAAATCGTATGCAAGTTTCAAAGAAGGGAGTTGATTTTGTGTTGAAGAAAATTTTCCAAGTTTCCTTGTCGTTAATAGTAGGATCTTCTTTGGTAGACTCGTTTTTCGTTGTAGGATTGCTAAGTTGTTCTTGAAGATTTTTCTCGAGTTGCAAGGAAGGATCAAAAGGATAGCCAGAGGATTCAACATCAAGCTTCGATAAGCCAAGTTCTCTTTTTTGTCATCTCTCATTTACATATGAGAAATTTATATTATCAAAAAAAATAGCTTCTAGATCTTTTATTAAAAAAAAAAAAAAAAATTATTAGATTGTAAATCTTTTTCTTCTTATTTAGGGATAAATATTGATAAAAGTATTTTCATATATTGCATGCAAAAGATAATTTTATTATTTATTTAATTCTCTTTAGAAAATAGATATTAGATCTTGCTTTTGCTTTTCCAAAAGATTTCTTTTTTTTATCTGTGCAAAAAAAAATCATATTCTCCTTATTTAAATTTCTTTTTTTCTGAGATTAAAACTCTTCTCTGTGTGATTAAATGATATGAATCTTAATCTTTATTATTCTTCTCTCGAATTCATCTCTCTGGCTCTTCGAATGGAAATCTGAAAGTAAACCTCATTCTTCAAATAAACTCTCCCTCTGTGAATGTAGAAATAAACACTCTCTGTGAATGTAAAAATAAACTCTCTATGTGCATGTAAAAATAAACTCTCTCTGTGAATGTACAAATAAACTCTCTCTGTGAATGTAAAAATAAACTCTCTCCCTGTGAATGTAGAAATAAACTCTCTCCCTGTGAATGTAGAAATGAACTCTCTCTCTATGAATGTAGAAATAAACTCTCTCCCTTTGAATGCAGGAATAAACTCTCTCTCTGTGAATATTAATCTCCTGTTTATTGTAACATCAATTTAAAACAATTACCTACCTCTGTGATAACTTGATTATCTATTTTATTCTTGTTCTTATTTTCATAAATACTCTTTTTTATATACCTTTACATAATTTGGAAATGTAAACTATATATATATATATATATATATATATATATATATATATATATATATATATATATATATATATATATATATATATATTTATTTCATACGAAAATGAATATATTCAATATTGCAAGTAATTTTAATATAAAAACCACATCCTTCGAAATTTATTTCGAATGGGTATCGGGCGGCGTGCAGGGTAGTGGAGGCGGTTATTGTAACCGCCGGGGAAGTGGTACCCTCCACTTCCCCTGCGGTCACTGTCACAGCAATGGCCGCAGGGTAGTGGAGGGGACCACGGGGTCCCCTCATCACTACGGGCCTGTTTCCACAGACCCGCAGTGGTGATGGGACCCGTGGGTCCCACTCCCACTTGCTCCCCCCTCTTTTTTTTTTTTTTAAAAATGCCACTATAAATTTAATTTGTGGCGATTTGGACATTGTTAAACTTTTCAAAAAAAATCCAAATTTTAGTTTAATAAAAATTTAACTTAGGTAATTTTGAAATGTATTTATTTTTAGCAATTTTCCAATTGTAAATTAAATTGTATAATTGTCCTTAGTAAAATTTATAATAATTAATTTCTATTTAGCAATTTTCTAAATTGTGAATTAAATTGTATTAAATTTTGTAAATGGAATTTTATAAAAACTACTTAAAATTCGTTGGGTTACTTAGTTGGCATTTTGGACTCATTAAAAGCAATTATTGTATATTAATATGATTTGAATCAAATGTCTAAACTAATCGCTATTTTTGGAACCTGTGACCATAATTAATTATTCCCGTGATAGGAATCATGCAATGCTTAATCTTGCACGCAAGTTACACTATTCTCATACCATGCAAATTACTTATACATTAATTACATTTATTGGCGTTTTCATCTCCATGCAAGTTACACATTTAATTATTAATATGCAAGTTTCATGATTGTCATTTTTATTCAAGTTATATTTCAAGTTTTGAATAATAAATAATTTAGTTATGGTTTGTATTCTACGTGGTTCATCAAGTAGTTATTTCAATTAATTAAATTATACACGTTCAATTCGTAATTGTTTTCAAGTATGATGTTTTTCATAGCTCTTAGTTAGAAAACTAAATAAAGGAAGATGGAAACCAAAACCTAGCAGCGTTCAGTATATACAGTGCCTCTGGGTCACGCTTACGGGTAATGTCGTCATGTTGAACTACTGCACTTAACGCCTAATAAAGCTGCATCAACGACGTCTATGGCATCGTCCCTATAAATCGTCGAGGAGTAATAAGGGACACTTGGAAGTTAAAATCCAAGGGGCGGGTAATCCCCCTTGGATCGATAATCTAATAAGATAATTCTAAAATGATCTTTCATCCGCTGAGTTAAACCATAGTAAACTCCTATAGGGATGATTGAGTGAAATGCTTTTATGAAATTTAGTCTCGAAGAATTGTTGGCAATTGACAATTGGTCAAGGATGACGCTTATGATAGGTATTAAGATCTAGTTGTTTAGGCCACAAGCAATAGGCCATCTTGAGCCTTTGCTTAAGTGCTACCACCATGGGTAGCAACCACAGAGAAACTGTCTGGGACATTGACCCTAGAAAGGGTTGCATACCCACAAATCAATTTACATCAAACCATAGAGTAGAAAATAGAACTACATACTTTACGCCTTGATCCCGTGCCGAAACGGGTATGTAGGCAGTCTTGGGATGGAGTTGTCCCTAGTACTCAGGCGTTCGTGGGTGGGGTCTAGGTTTGGTAAGAAGAAGGATTGAGTAGAATCCTAATTTCAAAGAGAAGTATAATGAAAAAGAAAAAGCAATTCAATGCATACTCGGAAGGAATCTCGTATGGATTCGCTTGACTTCCCAAGGCTTTAAGCCAAATTCCGAGGCGGAATTCAAACTTGTATTATGTTATTTAATTACTCCTAAAGACGGCGACCTCGGTGCACTCCTATTAGAAGAGTGTGATACTTAGTGAGTGGCTCAGGACCCGAATGGTCCCGATGAGTCTAAGTCTCTAGCCAGAGCACCCCCTATCCTAATTGGATAGATGCCTACCCCGTATGGGTAGATACCTATCCCGTATTGGATAGATGAAACCTCCTGCCCCGTATGGACGGATGCCTAACCCGTATGGTTAGATGCTCATCCCGGATGGATGAATGCCTAATCCTAATGGATGGATGCCCAGAGTATGCGATTGAATCAAACACAAATGACTAAATTAAAAAAAAAAAGAATGGTCAAATTTTGTTGGGTCAAACATGGTGGGTTATTACAACAAGGACATAGGTCCACATACATCAGAATGAACTAACTCTAAAATTTTACTTGTTTTCCTAGTACTATTCTGAAAAGCACCCTTAGTATTTTTACCTAGGGCACATCTTGTGCATGCCCCTGAATGATATTGCTTTAACTTAGGTAGACCTGTGACAAGGTCTCCCATTGATGATAAAGCTCTAAAGTTTAGGTGGCCTAGTCTTCTATGCCAGATTTCATTGGCATCTGTGGTCTCATGAATTAGGGCTAAGTTGGGCTCTGTACATAGCTCATACAAATAGCCTTGTCTTTGACCAATTGTTTTAGCTTTCTTGATGGATGAGTTCTTTGGCCAAGCCAATACTTTGTTGTCCATGAAGGTTACTTTGTATCCATTGTCCTCCAATGCTGATATTGAGACTAGATTTATCTTGATGTCTGGAACATATAGCACTCCTCTAAGTTGTAATGATACACCCGACTTTAGTTTGATGGTGCAGGTTCTAGCTCCTTTGACAGGGTGTGTAGAGTCATCTCCGATAGTTACTTCCTCATCATTTTCCTCTTTCATTGAGTCGAGTACTTCTCTGAATCCTGTGATGTGTCTGGATGAGCCACTGTCGATCACCCAGGAGTTCACTTTATTTGATGCTTGATTTGTGAGTGTTGAATAGAGTCCTCTTCTCTTTTGGATCTTCCTGTTTTGGCAAATGTGGCATGTTTAGCTCTTTCTGGACATTTGGCAACATAGTGCCCAAATTTGTCACATTTGTAACACTGAATCTGAGAGAGGTCCTTTTTGAAGGAGTTCTTGCCGTGATGACCTTTTCTCTTCCTGAATTGCTTCTGCTTGCCTTTCTTATTTGAGTTCGTATTAAGAACTTGAAGATCTTCATCTATATTCTTATGTTTGATCCCTTTCTTATTTTACCTTGATTCCTCTTGGAGACAATCAGCCTTTAGCCTATCGAATTTTGGGAAGTTATCCCTTGCACTGATGCCTTGGACGAATGTTTCCCATATGCTAGGCAACCCATCTAGAGCAATGAGGGTTAATTCTTTGTTTTGGATCTCATATCCAAGGGTTGCCAGTTCATCCATTAGGGCAGATATTTGCATGAAGTAGGCATTGACTAATTCTCCTTTTATCATGGCTATGTGATTTAGTTCTCTTTTTAGAGCCAAGGTTCTACTGGCATTAGATATCTCAAAAGCGTCTTCAAGTGCTTTGAACATGTTGAAGGTTGTTTGATGTTTCCTTATAATGGGCATGATGTTGTTCCTTACCCCATCAACAATGATTTTGATAGCCTTATCATTTCCTTCTCTCCAAATTGCTTTGTCAGGTTCAGTCTCAAGTTCTTCAGTTTCAGTCTTTACAAATGGTTCGACTTTATTTTCTTTTAGATTCATTTGAATTCTGAATTTCCATGTGGAGAAGTCATCACCTCCTCCGAGTCTGTCTTCAAATCTGATAGAGCTAGCCATTGATAGGATTGAGATGTTGAATATATGCTTGATTTGAATTTTACGTAAAATTGAACAGCCTCAGGTTTGATTAACTATAGCTCTGATACCATGTATGCAAGATGTATTCTAATTTTATTCTTTATATCTATGTATTATCTATGAGGAGTATTTATCGATTTCAATATCCTCTTCACAAATACCAAATGATATATATATATATGAGAGGGGAGGATCAAGCAGTGCCTTGACCGGTCATGTCTTATAGACATGACCGATCAAGACACTACTTGATCGCACCCCTTTGCATATGTTAACAACCGGTGTTTTGATTATTTACCAGCCCGATATTAATCGGGGTTCACATAACATAATATATATACCAATTGGTATTAACGGCGTTGTTTGGCGTGGCATATTAACCGATAGTAATCGGTGTCTATGTTAACTGACACCGATCACTAACTAAAGGTTGTATATGTTAAACGGTGCATACTATGCCACCCAATAGCAACTCGATAATCTTATTTCATTTGCTGGGAACACATCCAATATAGATCGGGATAGATGGTTAACCTGATAACTATCGTTTATCACCAATGTGCCATGCCATAATATGATTATCGATATTGATATAAATGAGGAATGATTATCAAATAAAATAGCTTGAAGTTTTCTTAATAGTATAATCGATAAGATAAATGATTGAATGAGAGACTTCATTTATCTCTCATTCAATCATTTATCTTACCATAGCTACCATGCATTAACATATATAACATCTCATCAGGGAACTGAAAATTTGTGAAAATTTTTGAATTGCGTGTCCTCTCTCACTAGCTAGAAAACCATATATTTATCCCTTTTTTTGCGCCAGCAAGTAGCCAAACAAATGAATCACTCATAATGATGTGTAGGTAGGTGCTAAGAAGTCTAAGACCCATGATAGAATTGAATAGTTTGCCCAAGATACCACTGATGGAGGCTGAGAAGGAAGCAGTGGTGACATAACAGTGTATCAATTGCATGACAAGGTTATTTAACTCCACAGGTTTTAAAATCAGCCAAATCAAAACCCAGCTGTACCAATCAAAAACCTTAGAGATGTCCAAGTTGATCATTACTCCACTTCTTTAATGAGATTTGAGATGATGAAGGATTGCTTGGACACCTATGATATTGTCTATGATTTGCCTTCCTCGATGATCACATTTTGTGATTCAATGACAATTCTTAGAAGAAGAGACTTCAGCATATAAGCTATGACTTTGAACATATTTTTGCAAGCCATGTTGCAGAATGAACATACATTAGCTCAATTCTTCAGTTTAACATTTTTCTGGCATGAGTACCAAGTTAGTGTCATTGATTACTCTATGCATTTGCTTATTTTACCTGACTTCTTCAATGAGCCTATTTCATTGCCTTTGATGAGTTCCCAATGTGACTCATAGAAAAGGGCTGTGTTTATTAAGAATATTTTTTATTATGTATTTTCATATGTTCAATACACTATAATATAGCCGATGGAACCTAATCCTCTGTTTTGAGCAATGATTGTCTCTAAGATTTAGATCTACAAACCTGCGCAAGAGAACTTCTTTGCATGAGATATCTATAAAGCAACTCCGTCAACATTGCAGCTAAGTAAAAGTCTTTTTTTTACCAGCAAACCTCTTGGATGTCATTGTCACTAAAAACAGGCAGATATCATGACTACATCATCATCAAAGACCTATGTTGCAACAAGTTTTAGAGAATGTGACAATAGGGGAAACAGGCACATTTTACAAATAGTTTGGAAGGCCATTGTTTAAGGGAAGACTATTTGAAAAAAGATAGAAAAAAATTTCAAATATAGGAAATTTCAAATATTCATATGATAACATTGATAAGGCAAATATTCATATGATAACATTGATAAGGCATTCATCATATACTTTACAAACTTTAATAAAATAGTTTAGAGTTGAATTGAGATTTCACAAGTCAACACATAAATTACCATAATTTCATTACTTTCATAGTAAATGTATGAATATATTAACCTTTTTTTTGTTGCGCCAATGGAATCCCCGCAACCCAGCCCAGCACCCAACCCGCCTTACCTTGGCCTTACCACCAAGTTGGGGTCAGGAAGGGGCAAGCTGGGGCGAGACTAATCCCATGGGGATGACATCTATATATATATATATATATATATATATATATATATATATATATTAAATTGTACATGTTGAACACTATATGTATTCTACCTCTGCTATCATTTTATCTAACTTCAGTTAAACCTGAGGTAAACTTAATTTGAAAACACACTATAAATGAAAATGTTTTGTCCAATGTACTGGACTTGAATTTCAAGTTTATATAAATGACACTTCAAAATGATTTATACTCTATTTTTAACAATGCATAGATGTCAAGCATATGGAGTTTATTTCAATAGAGTTTTGAGATTTCCTAGTTACAGGGAGCACAACTAATGATTTAAAAATCAATGGTTCGCTAAAATAGCAGTTTCCTTTACATTGTTGATCACTCTCTTTGGCTGAAACCAAGATTTGCTTGAATCTTAAATCAAGAATTGTTGGTGCGGCTTGTGGTTGCCAAATATTGGGTAATAGACATGTCAATAGCATACTTCAATTGAATTTGGGCAAAATTGTGACTATCATAAGTGTGTGTCATCTATATCACAAGCTACTAGTAGGATGACATTATTGGTTTGACCCAAATTTTTAGATCAAGGATGAGTGGCATCCCATGAAAAATGTCATCCTAGGGACATTTGTCATTTCTTTTCGCAAATCAGTAATTGTTGGGGAACATTTCCAACTTGTCCCCACATTCCCTGTAGGTGACGGGGTGTGAAAATGCAATAGATGTCTCACTTGGGTAGTTGAGGACCCATCATAGACATTTGTGCAAGACTTGTCATACAACTACATATAGGCTTATATACAAATGCCTCTTTATAAAATTTCCATGTCATATCTAGGAGTATCGTATCCATATCCAATATCTAATACACGAATACATGTATCCAAATGGGAGAGTTCAGAGTATCGACTTTGTTTTTGCCATGTCAAAGTTATTTGTTAGAATGGTTCCAAAGTGATTTATAGCATTTAAGCCTTCTCCAATTTGATGCAAGTATTTGATTCTATTTTTCTCGTAAGTGAGATTTACATATTTCCTATTTGACTATTTTAGATTGATATTCAAACAAAGAAGATTAGGGCAATTAATCCCAAAGGAGACGAACAATGTAAGGAATAAGCACGACTAGCAAAATCCCACTATATCATGATCCTACTTGATATTGTTGTAGCACATACCACATCTACTTATTGCTAGAATTAGATGTTCTGTAGAGAAGAACTGTGCCCTACTTATCATGTATAGCCTTTTTCTGGAGATAGAGATTCTTATTGAGAGCATCTATTCCCCTTATATTCCACTAGAAGATTTGCATAAGCATAGGGGAATCCTCTTGCTCCCAAGTTGATCTATATCCCATTAGAAGAATCACATCAGCAAGGGGGAATCCTCTTCATTCCAAGTTTGATATGTCTGTCTAGATTGGGCTTCTGATGAATTTGGAATTGGATTTGAATATCCATCAGGTTCTTTTGTGCTTGTATCTTTAGTACTATTCAATCCAAATTATTCATCCAAGGGATCCATTAGTAGTTTTCTCCATTTTAATTTTCATCCTAAGAAGTGAACATTTGAAATTAAAGTAATAGTTTACACATTTTTTGTTAATGCATGGTAGCTTATGCAAGATGAGATCTTCCTAACCTTCCTTGCTTCTGTTATTTATCTACATGTTTCATGTCTGATTTATATTGCATATGATTATCGGATTGTACAAACATTGCTTATCATTATGCTATCGGGCTAACAACCCGATAGCATATTAATGTCAATTGTTAATTGGCATTAATATGCTATCAGGGTATTAACCCGATACCATATTAAATGCTATAAGTTATCGGGTTAAATTCGCCGATACATACTTGCTATCGGGTGCATAACCATTGGCACCGATTCACATCTGTTATCGGGCTTAATTATATCGGGCATATTGGTTATCAGGTTTAATGAATACACCGCTTCATTTGGCATTAACATTGGTTAACAAATGCACCGATTGGATTATATACATCGTGCACCTTGAATCATCGGTGTTTATATGAACCGATTCATTATATTGATCAGTCATTATATTATGATATTACAATATGCTATCGAGGATTTTGAACCGATAATCAGCATTGTGTTAATGGTATAATTGTAAAGGCACCGATCAATAGGTGCATTGATCGGTCATGCCTAAAAGGCATGACCGGTCGATACACCAATTGACCGGTTGCCAAAATGATATATATGCCAATTGAATTCATTTGGAGAAGACATAGAAAATATTAAATGATCTCTCTCCTTCAGACCTGCAGATAAAATCAGAATTATTAGACATTGACATAATTCCTCATATCCATATATAGCATACATAGTTCATAACTTGTTCTTTAATTGAAATTGAAATAACTTTACATTTTTGTTTTTGTTGCCCTTCAGTCTATTTGACATTTTCGGAGTGTTGCTATGGATGAGAAGCAAGTTAAATGTGGTCAATACTGATCCTTTATTTTACTTGTGTGTCTATATGGCTTTTCTTGAGGGTATTTGTCTCAGGAGTGTCCATTACATCAGCTTCCTGTTGTATTTATGTAAGGACAGAAAAATGATTTGAGTCCTGATTTCTAATGTGGTGGTAAATGTTTATTTTCCTTTTCCTTTGATAACCTCTAGAAAACATTGCAGCATTATTTTCATTTGTATTTTGTGTTGTGTGAGAAGATCATTTCGACCATATTTCCACAATAGTTTAGAATGGGAGGATGGGGGACCCAAATTTAGGAATAGTGGGGAGTTGGTGAAGCAAATACAATATAGTACTTGAAAATTTAAATATACAAAAATATAAATAGCAATTGAAACTATAAACTACTAAACACAAGGCATTATACATGTTGAATATTAATATATTTTTAAATTCAAAATTTCAATATGATAATAATGTCTTGATGGTCTAGTCATCATCCCCAAACATCATGGCAAACTCCTCATTGTTGGAATTGTTGCACCCATATAGCTGAAGCTACTCCAAATGGACATCAACCAACCTTGCTTATGCTTGATCAAAGTGGCTGTAAAGTGGCTGAATTTTTCAAGTGAGGCAACCTTCCTGGTTTCTTAGGCGGTTATATCATGAAAATCTTGGAGGATTGGAATTATAATGAAGGGGAGCTGAAAGCACAACACGAAACCTTTTTAAATTTGTTGAATGAAAGGAATGTCAAGATAAGATATGAGTGAGAGAGAGAGAGAGAACTGTTGAGAGATCTAAAGAAATCTGTAAATTACTGGGGGAAGCTTTCAGCTGTCAACACTCTTCCTAAAATTGATTTGTTTGTGTGAACTCTTCCATAAAGCCATTTGACTACTAAGAACCTGAGCAAGTGGGATAATTATGGACCTTCACGCTATAATCTGTGTAAGAAGGATAGTGAAGACACCGATCACCTGTGAATCTAATGTGAGTTTTCTAGACATTTTTTAAATAGAGTGTGGCAGATGATGGGATTCAGAATTGATATCCCCAATTTGCTATCATGTTTCCAAGTTTGTGTCAGCTTGGTCTGATAAATATCCTTTTGAATGCAAAGGAAAATCAACAATTAATTGTGGAAGATATTGCTAAGAGTTGTCCATTGGCATACATGGATAGAGAGAAATCATGCTATATTCAATAATGCTAATATCATGCTATATTCAATAATGCTAATGTCAAGCCTCGCAGTTGTTTTTTCCATGCATCTGCTCTCAAAAAGCTTTCAGTCATATTTAACAATGTTAATCAGAATACAGAAAATTAAAAATTTACTCCCTCAAAAATGTAAAAGGTTCATGAGGGTAATATGTTGCATGTGCCTTCCATAAATCCTTTGTCAGCTTTTCATTTATAGAGTACATTTTGTCAAACAAACAGCATTTGTAATTATTTTTGCATCCATCAAGTTTTTCAAGAAGGCAAAATGTGATGTTTTGCTGAATGATACCAATAGGTATCTCTTATATTTACTAAATAAAAATTAAATATATTTTTAAAAAAAGGATATACAATGATGAGGTATGTATCTCACCCATCTTCAACAATTGCTTTGGATAATATGGTGGCTTATAATAGTCAAACATAAACATCCAGAAGAATCCAATTCGTAGAAGGCATAGCATTAGCTTTTAATTAAATTGCATCAAGCAGCAGGAGTAAACAATTCAATGTATTCAGACAGTAATTCCATTTAATGCATCATCACAAAAATACTTACACATGTTGCAATGTGGCATGAAAAAGCATGCTGCCAATGGCAAGCGCCATATTGGATAAATGGAGGATACTGAATCTCTTTTCAAACCTTTGCCTTAAGGAGTTGATAAGACCAATAAATGCCAGAATAATGCCTGGAATGTTGGATATAGTGTTGTAAAATTCAGCAATATATGATGAAACAGCATAGTTCTTCTCACACCATTCTGTGGTGGATGTTACTGGGCCCCAAAAGCTATCCACCCTTTGATTCGACATTCTTTAGAAGTATATCTCCCACAGGCCAAACATCAAAGAAAAATAAACCTATCAGTTCTAGACATCATGAATTCTGCCAAAGTTTCTTCCACAACCATATACCTGCAATAGTTAAAATGGATCCATTATAAATGCCAGGCAAACAGATACAATGCCTAATAAAAAAGTCGCTTTACAAAATGCACATGACACAGTTCCAAAGTTGAGAAAGCAAAACAATTTTAAAATACCTCAAAAACAGAATTTAAATATTAATTTAGTAATTTAACCCGCATCCTATCCAAGAATTGTCTTCAAAAAAATAGGAAAATCCAATACTGTTGCATTGAAATTGAAAGGGCCTTTCCATAGAAAGCATGAGTAATTAACAACTAATAGTAACATGAATTAAATGAATCGCAGTCTACAAGATGTTTTGCAAAGACATCACAAGCCAAGAATTCCATTGTGGCAAACATGTAATAATGAAGGCCACTGAACTGAAGTATCATCCAAAAAACAAAATTTAAAACTTATGGGAACCATCTCAACCCCTCTAGGCACTAATGAAACATGTAATAATGAACACTATTATAAATGCAATTATTAATGGATCCTGTTAGAACTAGAAATTGGACAATATCTTTGCAAAGGCAAAGCTCCTCTCATCTTCATAATCCTATGTCAGATTGAAGCAATACTCTCAAATGATAATCAAAAGGTAAAAACTGATCATCCGGAAATCAAAAGGTAATACAGATGGGAACTATCTTGACCTCTCTAGGCCCCAATGAACATGTAATAATGAAGACTATTAAAAATGCAATTATTAATGAATCCTGTAACAACTGGAAATTAGACAATATCTTTGCAAAGGCAAACTCCTCTAATCTTCATAATCCTATGCCAGATTGAATCAATACTTTCAAATTCAAAAGGATAATCAAGTATCCAATTACCTTATAAAAAGGGAATTGAAATTGTCATGTCCCTCCTTTTCACTGATACTTTGCTATGCTTAAATTGCATTAATATGAGATGTTGAGTTAATGAAAATTGAACAGTAGTTCAGAATTTCATATGTGATATGATTTTATTTGATAAGTCAAAAAGTTTTATATTGCAATCTAGACATTATTTTACATGTTAGAATAAGTGATAAGATTTCGGGCTAACTACATTGTTTTGACCTAGTGGTTGTACAAAATTCATCATCTTCCAAGAAGGGATAGAAAGTATCATCGGGTATGTATTAGAATATTTAATTATATTTTACTTAGTTATATTTATTCTTTTGTTAATGGTCATTTAGCTTTTTAGCTTTTTAGTTTGTTAAGTGAAACTATTGCTTCTTTATTAAAGACGCATAGTTAGATATTTATTATTTAGCTTTTTAAGCTTTATATAGTATTTTAAGTTGTTTAGCTTTTTAGTTATTCACTTGAATGATTTGTTCTTTTTATAGAACATTGTCTTGTAAACTCTATATATACTGTTGTATATCAATGAATAAACTATCCAATTATTTTTCATGGTATCTGAGTATGAAAATTAAAATTTTCGAAAGGTTTCTTTAGTGAAAAATTTCGAAAGTTTTAAGACATTTTTTTGAAGTCTCTTTTCTGGGCGAAATTTTTCAGAATTTCATGTGATATGATTTTATTTGATAAGCTAATAAGTTTTATATTGCAATCTAGACATTATTTTACATGTTAGATGAGTGACAAGATTTCAGGCTAACTACATTGTTTTGACCTAGTGGTTGTAGAAAATTCATCATCCTCCAAGAAGTGATAGAAAGTATCATCGGGTATGTATTAGAATATTTAATTATATTTTACTTAGTTATATTTATTCTTTTGTTAATGGTCATTTAGCTTTTTAGCTTTTTAAAGACGCATAGTTAGCTTTTTATTATTTAGCTTTTTAAGCTTTATTTAGTATTTTAAGTTGTTTAGCTTTTTAGTTATTCACTTAAATGATTTGTTCTTTTTATAGAACATCGTCTTGTAAACTCTATATATACGGTTGTATATCGATGAATAAACTATCCAATTATTTTTCATGGCATCAGAGTATAAAAATTAAAATTTTCGAAAGGTTTCTTTAGTGAAAAATTTCGAAAGTTTTTTTTAAGTCTCTTTTTTGGGCAAAATTTTTTTGCAGGCCAAGGGGGAAAAGTTACGGGTAGTGTTTTTGCAGGTTCTAGGGTTTATTCACGATTTTGAGTGTACTTTTCACAAAATTTGACTAGGATTTCATGTTCTGGTTCGAGTGTTTTCTGGGTCGTGTGTCGGGGTTTGTGTATTTTCGCAATTTCTACCCATGGTGATTGCAGTGTCTTATTGTTTGTTTTTTTGACACGGTGGCGATGTTCTTCCGCGATTTTTTTGCGCCCAAGATTTTTTGTTTATCAACAACATTTTTTTTCCTGAAATCACAAAAGAGAAACACAATTGTTTCAAACCCACGGTTTATTTTTCCGACGGCGGTCTTTTATTGAAATCGCATTTTTTCTCTCGCGATTTTCAAAGCTCTAGTTTTTTGGCCTAAGTGTGCGATTTTTCCCTCCTTACAACGCGCATTTTTCGCGTCCAACCATCGCAATTTCATCCACAGCGTGCAACTTTCGCGTTTTTGTCCGTGATTTTTTCAGATTTAAGGTTTTGAACTTCTGGGTTTCTGTCGGTCACGACCCAGGGTTTTTTGGGTTTCCTAGAATTATGAATCCAGTAAAGTTATTTCTTGATTTTTTTTTAAAACAATCAATATTTTTTTGCAGATTATTATTTTTCAGAATAATTTCAGTTTATAAATTTGCAAAAAAATTCAATTTCTGGGTTTTCAAGCAAACCTTGAAATTCGCACATTGGGATTCATGCCTCGAATTCCGCTCCAAGTTTTTAGATTCATTTTACAACTAATTCTATTCTGATTTTTTAATCAGATTCTTCTGTCTCTTGCCTTCACCAGGTTGACCTCGTTCAACCTTGATTTTTGTGATTGCGTCTTTAACCAACATCATGTTCGAACACAATCAAAAGTTCAATGGCCGCAACTACAACACCTAGAAACAACTCATGCTTACCATTTTTTAGTATCGTTGCCTTGATCAGATTATTTTGGGCAAAGCTACTCGACCTACAACAACATGTCCAAAACAGGATAAATTTGATGAGCACAATCGAGAGGTTGTCATGCTTATCAAGTTATCAGTCACAGATGACCAACTCCCTCACGTGCCTTCAAGTAAAACAGCAAAAGAGATTTGGGAACTCTCAAAGGATCTTCATGAAACGTCCGACAAGAGCCGAGCTTTCTTTCTGAAGAATATGCTATTTTCTATCAAGATGGATGAAAAGACCTCTATCCATGCACATTGACTCTACAGTTGTGGGATCTCCTGGGCATGACATTGCACCACCCGAATTCCCTCGGGACCATTCAGATCCACATCCAAATGAGGATCCACATCCAAATGAGCTTGCTCCAGATATTCCAGGTAATCTTCTTCATCTTGCAGCAGATGTTGGTACTTCTACTCTCCGGCCTAAGTGGTGGGCCAAGACCATTGGAGATCTTCATGATGATGAGCTCATTGAGGGTAGATCAAATAGAGGTAAGAGCAAGCAGAACACGATTAATTTTGCTCTTATGGCCAACATTCATAGTATTTCTAAGCCTCAGACATATATAGAGGCTAAAGGTGTACCTTAGTGGGAACAGGCTATGGTAGTTGAGCAACATAGTCTTTAGAAAAACAACACTTGGGTATTGTCAGATCTTCTCCCAAGGAAGAAGCCCATTGGCTGCAAATGGGTGTTTAAAGTCAAGTGTAAAGCTGATGGAACCCTTGATAAGTACAAGGCTCAGTTAGCAACTTAAAGGTTTTCACAGAAGGAGGGCATCGACTATGAGGAGACATTTGCTCCCGCAGCCAAGATGAGTACCATTCGGCTTGTCCTCACTCTCTCAACTCAATTTGGATGGAAAGTCCATCAGATGGTTGTCAAGAGTGCCTTCCTCAATGGTGATTTGCAGGAAAAAGTCTACATGATGCAGCCTCTAGGATTCAAGGTTACCAGTAAGGAACACCAGGTACGTAGACTAGTCAAAACACTCTATGGCCTCAAACAAGCTCCTCGTGCATGGTACATAAATATTGATAAGTACTTGATTGATCAAGGCTTTCACATGAGTCCTTCCAATCCCAATTTGTATGTCAAACAAACTGGTGATGATATTCTATTTCTAGTCATCTATGTTGATGATCTCATCATTACTGGCAATGCAACACATTTGATCAAGCAAGTCAAATAGAATTTGTGCAAGAATGTTGACAATGACTAATTTGGAACTTCTCCATTATTGTCTCGGTGTAGAGGTTTGGCAGACTGATAGCCACATTTTCATTTCTTAGTCAAAGTATGCCAAGAGCCTGCTGGATAAATTTTGAATGCAAGATTGCAAACCTGCATCTACACCTATGGAGATGGGGCTGAAATTGTCAGCCAAATCAGATTCACCTGTAGTGGATGAGTCTTCATTCAGGCAACTAGTGGGCAGCCTCATCTATCACACCGCCACTAGACCTGACATCAATTATGCTGTGAGCTATATTTCTCGCTTCATGTCAGCCCCGAAAGCTGAGCATTGCGTTGTAACGAAGCGTGCGCTAAGGTATGTGAAGGGCACTCCTGATTTTGGCATTATGTACAACAGAGGCAAAGATCCTCGGCTGGTTGGTTACACAGGCTCACATTGGGCAGGTTGTGTTGATGATAGAAAATCAAATTCTGGGTATGTTTTCAGCTTGGGCACAGGTGCAGTCACATGGACCAGCAAGAAGCCACAGGCAATAGCTCTTTCCTCCACAAAAGCAGAGTATCGGGGAACTGTTAAGGCAGCATGTGAGGCAATTTGGCTACGTAGGATGCTTGCAACATGCAAATGTCTCAACCAAGACCTACTCCCTTGTTTTGTGATAATCAAGGGGTTCTAAAATTAGACAAGAATCCAATCTTCCATGAGTAGACAAAGCATGTGGAGCTTCATTGGCATTTCATCCACAAGTATGTTGAAGATGGATCACTGATATTGCAGTACAATCCAACAAAAGATCAGACTGCAGATATCCTCACCAAGTCTCTAAACCCGGCAAAGTTTGTCAAATTTAGAAGTCAACTTAGTGTAGTAGATAGAATGAACATTAAGGGAGGGTATTAGAATATTTAATTATATTTTACTTAGCTTTTTAGCTATTTAGTTCATTAAGTGAAACTATTGCTTCTTTATTAAAGACGCATAGTTAGCTTTTTATTATTTAGCTTTTTAAGCTTTATTTAGTATTTTAAGTTTAGCTTTTTAGTTATTCACTTAAATGATTTGGTCTTTCTATAGAGCATCATCTTGTAAACTCTATATATACGATTGTATATCAATGAATAAACTATCCAATTATTTTTCAATATGTAATGTCCCCTTGTTGAAATAGGATTTATTAATAAATAATAATAAATTAAAATATAAAAGAAAAAAAAGAAAAATTAATCTAATTAAAAATTAGTTAGGTTTAATGAATGGTCAAAAGGCACAAAACGAAAAGTTGCGACTCCCTCAAACATGAGATATAAAAGGGAGAGAAGAGAACTTCATTTGGGGAGAAAAGGAAAAAAAGGAACAAAAAAGGGAGCAAAGGAATCAATGAAGCATTAATGGGAAGGAGATAAGGAAGTGTCTCTTTCAAAGGGGCAGCACTGATGAAAGGTTGTGACCCTTTCGGAGGGTGGTAATTGTGAAAGGTTGTGACCTTTAAGAAGGTGTGACTCTCCCTCACCTTGGAGGATATATAGTGGAGAAGTTTTCATTTGAGAAGGAAGGATCCATGGAATAGAACAAAATATCTTAAGCATTAAAAGCAGACCTAAATCAGAATTATAAGAAAATCTACAAGCAATAATAAAGCAAGCATCAAAGGAAAAGAAGAGGAAAAATTAAATCAATAACCAGAAAATAAGACCTGATGGAATAGAAAGGATTCTCATTCACACATATATATATCTGAGTATAGGCAGCTAATCAGATTGATATAAAACACCAAACTTGTGCATTTAAAGAGGGAAACAACATCGAATTGAATCTGTCCAAATTACCACAGCAGACTGAAAATACATAACCTGCAATAATTCTACAAGTATATTGGGCAAGATTTTATGTCCTCCCAAAAGGGAACATTACACAGTATGGGAGGTAAGCAGGTGATGGGTCAAATTGTCATCTGAGTCTCTGAAACCTATAAGTATTGATCATGTCATGTTTTGATGATAGAGCCTAGAGATGTGGAGTCATGAACAAGGTACCTAATAAGGTTAACCTTAGACAGTCAGTCGAGTTGTTAGGGTTCCTTCTTAACAAGAACTCATGATGTTGACTTAAGCCATCGAATAACTAAGTTCAACTAAAAATTGAACTGATAATCATTCCGAACTTAGACTTTTAATTTTAATATAATGTATTTGATACATAAATGATTATGTATGTATAATAGAAGAAGTAAATATATATACGTGTGCAATGTTAATGTGACACAAGTATATATATGTATATACGTGTGCGATATTAATGTGACACAAGTATATATATACATATACTTAAGTATATATATATACCACATATAGTATACATCATAGTCATATTAGTATAGTTAAGTGATACTAGTGAACTTATAAATCAATTATTAGTCATGTATAATGGTCGAAGGCCATGCTCAAGAATATGTGAGCAAAATTTTTGCTGACCGTATTCTCTTAACAATGTGGCGCTAAACCACACTGATATAAGCCACATCTTAAATTGTGGGAAAAGCATTAAAGCCAAACCGTGTGGGTATTAGAATCCAAGGCAAAGGCAAATGAAATACAATGAATTTGTAAATCCATGAGAAGGAATAATCAACGCATTCAAGTGGAGGTTTAACGTAATGAACTCAAATTAAGTGAAATCTGCTTAAACGTTTAAGGATTAAAGCTAACTTGGAAAATTTGAAGTCCGTAGATTATATAAAAAAAGGAGAGGAGGATTTCATATCTTGTTTTGGGAATTATTTCTCACGAAAAAGGTAGAAGAAATTCAACAAATAGAACTGAAGATTGGAATACCGTGGCATATCTAAGCTAAATAGTTTGAAGAATTAGAAAGAGACTTCACTTCAACTTGCTTCGAATACAGGCATGTAAGCCACGTTCCAATTCTGAAAATCTTTGTTTGAATTCTGAATTCAGGAAGAAACACCAGTTGACTTCTCTGTTCTTGTTAGAAAGAATTAATTCTTAAAACCTAAGATATTGGTCGATAAGTTTAGATCACTGCTGTAATGTAGTTTAGTAAGTAATAAGCTTAATAGCGTAGCTATGCTAAAGCATGCATGACTGTCTTTTAAGAAAGGGTCTGCCTTTGTAGTGTCTCAAGAGTGAGACAAAGAAGCTAATATGATGGCTATAATCTGAAACATATCGTTATCACAAACCATAAAGCAAGCAATTAACTTTTTAATATAACCCTTATGGGTAGAAAAATAGCAGCAACAAATAAATGCTAATTTCTCCTATAGCTAACAATACAGCCGTATGCTTATAACAGTATTTATTTAAGCAGAGATTAACTTGAAAATACGGTAGCTGCACTGTGCTTAAATCTTTCTTGTCCTTGCACAAACACTGAAGAAGATTAAATAATTAAACAAGGTTCTAGGATTCGGTTTAAGTATTGAATAAGGAAGATTCTGCATTGTGTTTTGCATCTCTGTTCTTGAACAGCAAGGATACATACTCATATGCTGTAAGTCAAGGTTCATTTTTCAGAACTTGTTGGGAAACAGAAGTATAGATAACTATTGTGAACCCTAGAGTTGAGAGCATATGAATATTCGTAAACGTGAGTGTGCAAAAATACAAGCTTATGTTCACAATTATGATGTCAATTGAACTCTACAATTAACTTGATTGAAGTAACATAAACATGTTGTGAATGGTAGTTGTCCATAATCATTCAAAACAACAAAGTTTGAGCCTAGAATAGTTAGATAGAAGTTCTCAAACCTAGACACAAATGTGCCTCTATACCAAGTCAGTATGCAATTAGCATAAGAGACAACAGAGATTGGTCAGTTGACTAATTCCTAGTTATTGGTTCTAGCCGAGTAGGGAGGTGAACAATGACTGCACGTTAAATCGTGTTTGCAACTATCAAAAACCTTTGGCCAAGGTGACGCTACCAATTCCAAGCATCTATCAATTCACATGGTCCAGATGCACTACCTAGTCAGAGGTCATACTAGTTAGGAGGAACCTATAGTGTGTGACCGACTAGGGTTGTGTAGGGTCAAAACACCGAGCTCAAATGGCATTAGACCTTTTAACCTACTTACACCCTTGCAGAGGGCAGCACAGCTTTCAATAGAAAGATGTGCTGGAGATCACCAGGTCTATGGTTGGGTGGTAAAATCACCCTGATGATACTTTCCCTCTAGTTAGTCACTTTGCATGATAAAGGAAACAAAATGGATTACAAAATGTTGTAAACTCTAAACCCCTCTTGTACTTTAAATGTAATGTACTCAAAGTTAGAATAGTTCTTGAATTGTTTATATGCTCTTCTACTCATTCATGAATAGTTGATGTTACTGCTTACTTGTAGAAAAGTTAATTTTTCCTTTACTTATATTTCACAAAAAAAATTACAGTTCTATGTTTTGTCAATTTGATCTGTTATAGAATGTTAGTTTACATTCTTGTTCAGCTGTAGTAGTTTAGCTTGTTACAAAAATCCACAGGCCCCATCTCAAGCTCCTTGGCTACTCATTGGCCAGACAGAGAGCCTTGCAACGGAAGGGCATAAATCCTCATTAGGCTATCGAACACTTATCAAATAATAACACAGAGGGAGCTCCAAGGCAATAATATTGATTTTGTTGGGCAAGGTGTGCTGCTGCACAAACGCTTGCACTAGTGCTACCATTGAATGCCCTAACATTATCACTCTAGACTTGGCCTTTGATGCATCAATGTTCATCCAAATATCTGAAGGGTAAGGCTGTTGCTTAGGATGGCTAGGGAGGCCTTATGTCTAGCCAGCTGCTGTAGATGGCATTTACTATTATTGATGCAAAAGCATAATTATGTTAAACAAGTGCTTGGAAACTACATTACTAAATAGACTAGAAGTGAATTTTAGCAATGGATTCTTAATTGATAGAAAAATGATCAAAAACAATAGCACAAGAAAGTCAACGGCACCATCTTTTATTCCAAAACAAAAGCATATATTATTATTATTGGGAGAGGAGGAGAGAGAGAGAGAGAGAGTACAGATAATCTCCCAAAACTTACTGGGAGTTACTAACTTCAACCAACAAATAACTAATATAAGGTAACTTAGAATTAGGATTACAATATATTATTACTTACAAACCCCCTATAAGCCACAAATCTGAATGAAAATCACTGCATATGATCCAGATCCACACTGCAAGGTTACCGCTTGTAATCGCCTATTTAAATGGCTCTTTGATTAAATAAAGAACACATACCTGGATTTAATTTCAGGATTTTTTTAAGAGATTTTTTATGAAAAAATCTAAATTGAGGGTTTTCTATTCTGGACGAATTTTTTAGGGCACACGATTTTTTGCAGTTAAGGGTTTTTAAGTTACTGTGTATTCTTTGTGTATTCACTTTTTTTTCTTTCTGAAAAAAAAAACACAATTTTTGGCTTTCACAACGGCGCGGATGTCTGTTTTTTTTGTGTTTTTTTGGAGGTTTTTTGGGCACATCTTTTCTCCGACAGAGTCTGTCCTGCTTCCGTGTGAAGTTTGCGCCTCTTTCTACGCGATTTTATGTGTTTTGTGGAGTTTTTCTGCTGGTCGCATAGAGGATTTTTGAGGGTTTTGGCAAAATATTTTGGATCGGGCATGTGCCCACGATTTCTCTGGGCCGCGCGATTTTTCTGTTTCACGTGTTTTCTGCGTTCTGGTTAGCACGCAATTTTCTCTGCTTGACCTTCTGCTACGAAGCGTTTTGATCTGTCCGCGATTTTTTTCGGTCTTCTACATTGTCTTTTTTGCGATTTTTGCAGGTTTATTCCACGATTTTTCTTTGCGCGGGTTTGGTTTTTACTCAAGCGATTTTATTTCACGAAATTCAGACAACAGAAGTGTGTTTTTTTAACCCACGGCTCTAGTTTGCCGCGATTTCTATTTTTGCAGCTACCAGTGACAGCCAGTTCTGCGACACATAGGGTTTCACGCCCACCAAATCCACCGCTAGGGCACGTTTTGTTTTTGTCTTCACAGACTTCAGATTTATGGGTTTTAATAGATTTTTCCACAAAAATCATTTTTCTGGGTTTTACCCTTTTTTTACAAAAAATAATGATTTTTAAATCCAACTTTTAGGGTTTTCTTGATTTTTTCCTAAAAAATTGTTTGTGGGTTTTCTGATTTTTTTCTATAAAAAAATCGTGGGAGGGTTTTGCTTGATTTTTTCCTCAAAAATCAGGGTTTTACCGCGTGACTGTGTTGAAATTAGCCTTTCAGATTAATATATGAACCCAGAAATCAGAATTAGCTCCTAATTAGATTGTTTGCTGATAAATAGAGATAAGCAAAATGAACACAAAGACACAAGTACCCTGGGAAAACCTCCCTCTAGGAGGAAAAACCCAGCAACAACAGATCCTCAGATCTGATTAGGCAATAACCAATTGAATTTACAATGAGCTTCACACTTGAAGCTAAACTAATCACAGTAATAATTCTAACCTAGGGCACACTGTAATAGAGAGCTTATCTGCCGATGTTACAGTCACAAGAATAAAGTTCGATGTCCCTTAAATGGAATTTGCAGACCTCCAAAGGTGATCGCTGTGCTCCCGAGCAAGTTCGCTATGCTACCACTGCAATACCAATAGGGTTTGTTGTGTATTGATGATGTTCGTTGTCTTCTAGATATGTTCGCTGCTCACTGGATATGTTTGCTGTATTCTAGATGAAATTCGCTGATCACTGAAGGTAATTCGCTGCTTGGTAATAGAGATAATATTCGCTGAATGTGTATATGCCTTTAAACCTTGCAAGTAGCTGAAATATATATGAGGTTCATCTTTTTAATTATCTCTAGGTCGGCCCATTTATCCTTGGGCGCTAAAACCATTTTGCATATAACAATGATGTGGATAGGTCCACACGTTTGGAGTGTAGGCTTAACTTAGTACATTTCAAAATAGGGTCAGCCCTATAATGAAGCATGAGTTTCTTTTATGTTTGGCGTGGAGGATATAAGGGGGCCAGCCCTATTTGTTTTACACATAAATACAATAGATAGGGCCCTGCCCTATAAGGATTCGGATGATGCCTTAAGGCAATCCGAATCCTATTTATTTTCTAACCTAGTTACAAAATCAACAGACTGGTGTTTTGCCACGTGATGTCTGATGTTTTACTGCGTGATGTCTCTCTGGTGTTTTACCACGTGATGTTTTGGGTCTTGTCGCGCAATGTTCAGGGTTTTGTTCGATTTTTTCCTCAAAAATCGCTTCAGGGTTTTTGGTCATGTTTAGGGTTTTACAAAGAATAATGATTTGTATCTTCAGCTTTGCTTTGCCAATTTTTCCTCAAAATCGTGATTTCGGGTTTTTTTTTACCCAACATCAAGTTAGATGGATTCTGGTATTCTTGATCAGTCACACTTTGCAGATCCAAGGAGGGTCTCTGTCGCAGCAAAGTGTTCTTTGCGTTTGTGATCAAAAGGCCTGCAATGTCTTCTATAGGGTAGTTCGTTGATAGAATAACCATTAAGGGAGGGTATTAGAATATTTAATTATTATTTAATTAGTATTTTAATGGTCATTAGTGTAATTTTTGCTTTATTTAGTTTTCTATTTTTGGCTTCTATTTTTAGAAGCAGTTGTTTCTTTTTAGAAACATCACCGCTTGTAATCGCCTATTTAAACAGCTCTTTGATTGAATAAAGAACACATCGATTATTGGAGCAATTAATTTTTCAAGTCCCAATCTCATAACTAAAAAGTAAGAAGTTGTCCACTCTACAAATGCTAGTAGAATATGACAATATTAGTGGTGAACAGAAATAGCCTCTGGGTAACAAGTCGGGGCAAATACAACACTCCATAAAGTATCATTCATGCATTTTTTTCCTTTTTTTTGTGAAATTTCATTTTTTAAGTTTAGATTATTATTGTTCATATAATACTTTATATTTAAATTTTTTATTTTTAATATATTTAATTTTAATTTTTTATATATTTAACTTTAATTTTTAATATTTTTAATTTTACTTCCTTTTATCTTAATTTAGATTTAAAGACATTATTTTTTATTTAATTGTAGGTTCTGGTTTGTAATTTTATTTATATTGTAAAATTGTAAATTGTTAAATCAACTTATAATTGTTTATGTAGCAATTATGTGTATGTTGCTTTTTAAGTAATGAAAATCTCCTCTAATGACTTAGAAAATTGTTTGAAATATATGTGTATATATTTTTTACGAATGTCGTATCCATATTAGGGTCTTCAAAAATGGTCATATCTGTATCCAATACTGTATCCGTATTTGTATCCATATCCACGTCCATGCAACTTTGACTTTTTCCAAGATATGATGACACCGTGCTTTCCTTTACAATATAAAGTCAATTTATATATAAAAGCCAAAGTAGACAGCTATACTATAAGAAAATGGTATACGTACTCAGTAGTCAAATTCTTGTCCACTACCATAAAGCTTGGCCAAAAAGCAGTACAATTTTCTCAAGAAATCTAAATTATAAAATTTCTTAGGTTCTAAGTAAAGATATTTTTTTTATGAAAATGATACGTCGGTTACCTCTTTGTATACCATGTAGTAGGGGATTTATAAGGTTTAAAATGTGGAGGTATAACATTCAATATCAGTCTAATCAAATGATGTTTACTAGTTATTAGCCCTCCAATAATTCCCAATCATAATCTTCCAAATGAAATATTTTCATTTCATTATAAATAACAGCTGCCTTGACAAAATTGACAACCCTCACAATGAAATCATGCAAACCATCTAAAAGGTATATAAATGATTCAAATCAAAACAACAATAAAAAGATTTAAACTTTCCATCTTGTAATGATAAAAGTGCATATTTCATACTTTGAAATGTCTACAGACTGCAAGCGGCCTAGTTTCTTAAGTCAAAAATCATCAAAGTTATTCTCATCAAGCCACATACCTAAGCAGGCTAAAATAATTGTCCAAATAAGCAACTATCTGGACTTAGAACTACAAAGTTGTGGAAGTGTTCAACTCAAACCCTAATCAAATAGTATCATATTAAGCAATAAAGCATGTAAGAGTAGGACTCAACGGATCCCCCATTGCACTTTTCAAGCAGCAAATCATTTATATAATGCATCCTTTCTACATCCAACCACTAGTACAACATTAAAAAGTGACTTATTGAAACACCATTTACAAGGGAAAGACAAATATCACAGTGACCAAAAAACTCTCAACACACTAGCATTGTTATTCGTACATCTATGCCCCAAAGTTGGGAAGGAGGGGTTCATTGTTATATTCCATTCTACCTGGAATTGGAGATATCCTTAATTATGAACACGTGTCCATATTCTCTTCAAAGGCAACAATCACAGCATGCCCAGCTGTATACCTAGACTAAAAGACACAGCTTTAAGGGAAAGCCAACTTTCAGTGACCAAAAACCCTAAACCCTTTATACCTACATGAGCTCATTCAAAACCACAAATCCATGTTACAATGATACTATGACAAATTCCATTCATTACTTTTTTCTCCTGGTCATTTCATAACTAAGCCTTATCCAGAGATATTCATTATTTTGAGAAACCTCTGCAACATTCCAGAATGCTCCAAAATTTGTCATGAATTCCTCACTACATTCACTTTATAACAATACCCCATTTGTTATAATAAATAAAGTGAGCAGCCATGTAAAAATTAAATCTACACAAACCAGAGTTGTGCATACAAGAAAAAATAGGATACCCTAAAGGCAAGAAAGCTGAGAAGTAAATGATAAGACCATAATTTTATTGCTCACATCATAAGCACAAGAACAGTAAGTACCAGGCAGTAGTTAGATCATTGTGAAAGGATCATTGTTGAAGTTGTAAGCAAGTATCACAACACTGCAGCTAACATATATAATGCGATAATAAAATACAATCCAATTTTTAGACTTGGCATATGCACACCAAATGGCCTCACCTTCCTAGCAGAATAAACCATGCATGAGTCCACCGATTCAGAGGTTAGATCGGTTGACCAGTTTTAGCTTGACCCCATAACCTATAAATTTGGTAATGTTAAGTTGTGCTGCAGCATTAAGGATACCAATTGCAGTTCCTATGCTCACCAAGTCCCCTTTTGAGGATGGGGAAATGCCCCCAAAAAACCTAGAAACAATATTTAAATAGCAAAATAGCAAGGAGACAGAGATAGGTACATGGGTGCATTCCCATGGAACAGATATACAGGGCTCAGATCTGCTGGAGGAGGTAGCATTATAAGGAATAAAAAAGGCATTGTCATATATTCTGTACTCTTTAAGTGTAATTGGTTCAATGAGATTTGGTTCACTCTCAAACTTTTGGTCATATATTGACAAAAACCCCAGGAAAAAAATTTGAACAAGATATAAGGTAAATGGAAATAAATCCTCCTGCAGGCATCAATAAGAGAAGCATCACATGCTAAATTGCTGAATGGCTTGGCCATGACCTAAAATACGTTTACTTTTTAGACTCGGAAGTCAGTTAATAATAATGCTGAAGAGAAGGCTCTCATTAGCAAACATGCACAAGTTCAAGGACAATGAGCAATGCCTTAAATGGAGGCATATATTGATTATTTCTGTCCAATGATATTATCTGAACAGTGTAATATATGAGATATATAGATCCAATACTGTTAATGTTTTCTGTGTTTGGCATTTTGCAAGCTATGCAACAATGTCCATAGTCAGCTTGATGAAAGAGTGGTTATCAACCAAAGATGTCTCGAGTAGTAACAGCATTTCAAAATAAATCAAATAGACAATCTACAAAATAATGAATAAGTCTTAACATATTACACTGCAATACCAAAGAAAGATGAAATGATTATCCCTAGTCCTTGCGAGGTTAGCAGATCTTGGGTTGTTTTGGTAAGTCAATACTGACCCTCAATTTCAGTAATTGATTAGAGATAAAAGTTTGAAGACAAATCAACTTTGGAGTTGGGCATGCTTTGTTATGGCAACTCCATTAAAATACTTAAGGGATAAGGAAACTTTAAGATATTGATTAAAATATCTATAATTATTAATAAAAATGACAGTAAAGGTAGAACATTATTATTAGTGAAATTCAAAAGAGGTGTTTTAGGGGATAGTGGTTGTTGTTAACGACCTTAATCCTAGTTGGGAGTATCACGAAACCATTAAATCTAAAGGTTAAGTGTGTTGATTTAATTAGACCTAAGAAAAAAGATTGGTAGTGTTGGGTATATTTTTTAGACATGTCAATTAAAGAGTATGCCCTTGGAGGGTACAATGGTCGCTAGGAAATATGGCAACAATAAAATATTCATGTGTTCTTTAAACATCCTGGAGTCATATTATTATGACAAAGTGAAATGTATTGAGCCATGTTCCATGAAGTTTTGAGGACAGAGACGGCAGGGGGCAGTGGGACATGTTTTCGGTACAGAGGTACTTTTGGGCCATATTTTAGGGGACAGCAGGGGACGGCTGTTAAAATAATAGGGGAATTTTAAAGAATGTAGAGAAATTTAAAATATGCATATTATAACATTGATAAAGCATTCATCACAGACATTGTAAAAGCTTAATACATAGCATTAGACTTGAATTTACATCTAAACTCGGATTATTTTATTTAAATTAATTAACAAAAACATTTTGAAAGATGCATTTTATTTGATAAACAAGCCATACACTATTTTTTATTAAGTAAAAAGACAATATAGTTATACAGTATTCAAAAATGGTGGGTGGTAAAAACTAAAAAGACAAGCCATTAGAATCTAAACCAGACCAAACCCAAACTGCATTTTGTTCTTGATCACCTCCCTATCTAAACCAGCTGATAAAAGAAAAAAAATAGAAGATACACAGGTACATGCATACCAAAATTCAATTTAAAAACCAAAAATTGTTACACACGGACTTATATTTTGAGTCTTGTATTTTAGCTGGTGATATTCAAAATACCAAACTCAGCAGGCATATTAAAGATACAATCATGATCAAAGGTTAAACAATTAAAAAGATTGCTTAACATCCTTGAAATCAACAGTCTCTATACATTCCCACTCATCTTGTAATGTCCCCTTTTGGGATTTATCATAATTCAGTCCTGATTAAACAATTCCAACTTAAGGTGAGAATTGTAATATATTTATGAATATAATTTTATCAAATCTGAAAACATTTCATAATAATATTTAACTTAAAATTCTAAGAACAATTCGAAAGATAGAACTTATCTTGATAGCTTTCTCTGATTTGACAATGGATTTATGCTGATCATAAATCTCCCATAAAACTGATTACTATCTCTTTACAAATCTGCTTTAGAACTTCTTACAATCTCCTTATAAGTCTGTCATAAATCCTTACAATCTTCTCCTCAAATTTAAAATAATTCTCTTATGTAAGGCCCTCTCCAAACTGGTGTGTATATATATAATCAGATATGTCTTTGTACATTCAACACACTCTTCTCGTAAGTAATATGTTCTTCACAAATTGATATAAACAATCTCTTGTTAAATATGCACTCTCTTCTTTTCATAAATCTGCATGCATCTCTCTAGATCTGCACATTGTATATCTATCACTCAACACATCCCTTTTAGATCTGCATGTATTCCTTATGCACTGCTGCTTCTATTAAAATCTATGGCTGCCTTCATATAATTCTCATCTTATTAATGTTCATTGCCACACTTCTTTATATTTTTCTAACATGATCTTTTCCTTTTTTTTAATTCACCAACATCCCCTTTCCGATCCCTCTTACCTTGTGATTTTATATCTTTCACATACCCCTTCATACGAGGTGTGAACTCTTTCCAAAGAGTCATCCTTATTCAAAAGGATGCGTCCCAATTAGCCCATCTTCATTTTACCCTTACCAACCAATGTTTTATATTACAAAATTATCTTTAAGTGCTGCCTTTCATTAATCATTAACAAGCTTTATTTTATCTTTATTCGCTTCTAATCACTACCTTTGTGATTAAACATAATCGCTGCCTTTGAGTCTAAATAATCTTTGTTTCTTGAATGAATTGCTACTCTCTATATTTCCATTGCTTCCCTTTATTAATGCATGATTGTTCTTAATGAATAGTTTGTAATGTCCCCTAGTTTGACCCTTTTATATTTTGCCTATGTAATAAGTTCTGTGTCAATGAATATCTTCTTGCTGCCAGAGGATGATTTCCCAAATGATTGATGATGAGTTTGTTATTCATGATTGCTCCTTTGTCTGATCCTACTTGGTAATTGTATTGGTTTTCTGAATGTGATTCATCTGATTGTACTTAAGTCGTTGGATGATTGAACTGGAGCTTCTCTTTGATCACTGCCTTTCTTTTCTTTTATTGCTGCCTTTCTTCCTTATAGATGTAATTCTTGTTCATGTTCGATGATCCTCATTGATGTATTCTGATCTGTATATGATTCCCTCCCCAGAATGTCCTCAGCAATTATATCTACCTCTATTTATACCTTGACAAAGAGGGGTGACCCTTTGAAAAGTGGTTGCCCTCTTAGAAAAGACGTGTCTCTTCTTCCTAACCAATTGTTAACTTCTTTAATCGCACATCCTCATAAGGAATTATGATTAAGGATATTAACTCTTAATGAAGACATCTTGAAATGCACAAGTTGTATTATACTATTTCTGCCAGCATCGTACTCCAGCATATTAATCTGTATGCTTGCCCAGTAATTCGCAGACTAGGCATACAATCAGAATTGCATCTCATAGTCTTAAATGCTGCGATTGGGTTTATGTTAAGCCTGTGACTTACTTTAGACTGATAGGGGCATGTCAATTAATATCAATCTCCGCTATTGTTAAAGATTAATGGGCCACTGATCAAAAGGAGGAGTTTCACTAATATCTGATTGCTGTAGCATATCGAGTTCCCATATGAGAGAAAATTGTGAAGTCTTATGACTAAGATAATTTTCTGAGCATTAGTGAGGATATCTAGATCTGTTTCTTATTTTTATTTACCATATAAGGAAGGTGGGAGAATGCTTCATGGCGGGGAAATTACACATATTTGTAGTGGCTAAACAAACTTGAGCAGCTGGGTTGCCTTCTTTCTGGTTTTCTCAGAACAACCCAACTGAATGGCCACCAAAATCTTCTGAAAAGGCCCTAGCGAGTCCCAGATATGTTTCCGTTTTTAGCTGGGAATGAGGGATGGGTAGGGTATGGGAAAAAGCCTCCCCATACCATCTCCGGTATGGGGACGGGGGTACCAGCCCTGGGGGCGTGTCTCTGTGAAACATAGGTATTAAGGCTAGACACATTGTACAAAAGATGAACCAAAGAAGAGTGACGGCCACGTTAATAAGAGTTAGAAAAGATAACTCCATAATCTATGAAGAAATAGCCTTGCACTACTAGAACATTCCTAGTTACACGTTGCTTGCTAAAAAGAATAGATTATTGCATTATTTCTGTATGCTGACACCAATTTATTATTGCATAGTTAAATAGATTAGTATTTATTAACCGAAATGTTTATTATGATGGACAGTCCACAGGGCAAGAAGAAAACTAATACTTCCATACATGTTAACAATTAATCTTGAAGAGGTATATTTGAGTCTTTGTGGTGAAGGTAGCTGCATTTGTAGGTGAAGCCCTCAAGCATATTTATCATGCAAACAAGTATATTATGCAACGGGCATTATCTAGGGGACAAAGGAGGGAGCAAGGAATATATTTTTCACCCCAAGTGTTGATTGCCAATGGAATGCATCATGAAGCAGATGAAAGAAAATTTAGAGTTCAAATATAAATAGGAATATAGATATACAAAAAATTGTTTGCAGAGATGTGGCTTCAGAAGAGAGATGACCTTTATGAGTTGCAGTAAATTGTTGGGAAGAAGAGGCTTGATTTAATTGTATCAAAAGATTGATCTCTTATAAAAGGAAAAATCAGGAGTAAAGATGCAAGAGCATCCTCTACTGCTAATATTTATTTGTCCTTGTCAAACGAAGCTATGGTGAAGAGATGTGTGTTTGCTACAAATGGCAGATTGTTATTCATGTGATATTGGGGGTATCAGAGATAATTGAACGTTTAGAGACCACACATCAACCTTGAAAAAAGGAGCATTGGAGTTCTTGAACAAACTGGTTGAGTAAAGAGACTCAGTAAAATACGCAACTTCAAGTGAATAACTAATAATCCTTAGATAACTGCAATAGGCATTATAAGATTGCATTATCAACCAATGTTTACCTAAAGCATCAAACATCGACCATGTGTATTTTGAATCATGAATGCATTAAGATGTAGCCAACTAGAACTTATGATTGTGGAAACAACAAGTTGAGCTCAAAATGAAACATGAAACAACTCTTGGGACAATACCAAGAGGATCATTACAAAAGAACCTTGAGACCATTAAACAATGTACTTATATAGCCCACATGTAACACCTAATGTGAATGACGTAGTCTTAGTGGTTAACTTCTGTTACACTGAGATTATATTTACCTAAGTGAGAATGGTTAGTTATTATATTGAATGCCAATAAGGGTTAAACTAAACTAATAGCATTATCTTGTTTAAAAATCAGGTTATGACACGATATAGTTGGTAACTTGTGGCCCTAATTAGGTAGGTTTTTCAGGATGGTGATGCCAATATTAGAAAATTAAAGACTTTTAAGTTTACTAAAAACAAATTATTATTAAATAGGCATTGTAATGACATTTTTAACAAGAATCAATTAGGATGATTTAACCAAAATCATGGATCTCATGTTTATTTAGGGGTCTATTTAAGAAAGAAATCAACTTTTAAGAAAAGATGAAATTAGAACCAGTGAAATTAAAGGGTTAAAGAATTGTAAATGTGAGAATTTTTCTCTACCTAATCAAGTGGTACCTTGGGAGCCATCATCCTGACAGAGATGAAGCCCGGAAAGACATGCAGCTTTCAATTCAGCCTTACTAGGCTGATTTTCACTGTCTTGCTTACACAAGTTCAGGCAACCACCGTAAGGTGAAACTGATGCAAAAGGTTAGTTTATGGCTAACCTATAGTTTGTAGCAATCATGCAGCTAAAATTTGGCTTCTCATTTGGAGATTTTTCGGTGAAACTGAGGGTAGTATATACAAGAAAAACATGATAAAGGATAGGACAAGCTTAAAGAAGCAAAAGAGTGGATTAATGCATAAATTTGGGGGATAAAAGAACTAAACAGTTATATTATGTGCACAAATGATCAAATCAGGGTCAGTGGGTCTCAAAAGCACAAAAGTTAGTGTAAATCAGGAGTGCACATGGGCTCCAATATTCAACTAAAAACAATAATAAATTGTGTGTTAGATCTAAGAAGCAAAATTAACTAAAGAAGAGGAGGTAATCCAAATGGGCAAACCCTTTTACAAGTTAGTTTATAGAGTCATATACTACAAAATAAACCTGTGAAAAAGAAACCCTAAGAGAAGTCTTCTATAAACTACAGGAAAAGAGAGCCAACAGAGAATAAAGGTCTATCCTGCTGCCTATAAAAGATCTTCGGGTACTCCTTCCAGTGTCTCTCCTACCATCTGTGACCAATGACCTTCACGATGCACTATGAGTGGTGTAGAAAATTGATAACGATTGTATGTTCTTAAAATCTGTGATTGTGCACTATGAGTGGTGTAGAGTACCAGCACATTGCACCACCAGCAATGTGCATGGTACATATAAGATTCCAGGATAACTGACAATCAGTGTGACAACTGGGGGTGAGCACCATCCTGTAGATCTGTCATGATGTGAGCTACCAAATCCCTCCTCTGCAGCCCTGAATTTAAATTCAATTTGCTCTGGTTATGGGTACGGTTATGGGTACAGGGTTTAATTTGCTGTGGCTAAATTCTGGATTCTGCAATTGCAGGATGGGCCCATCCAACTGTGTCCATGGGCATACCTAGGCAAACCCAGGCTGTAAATGCAGAAAACAGAACGTACCCACAGAGAATCCATGGATTTTTCCACAGTAAATACTAAAGATAGTTTTCCGTTTCAGGGTGCCTTTTTCCATTTAAGTATTCCAGATGATAAATATGTCAAGCTGGCATAGTACTAATGACTAAAAATGGGCATTTGGCCCTGTTTTTGTGGATCCTGTTATAACTCTTCTTGGTCTCTACAAGTAAGATGCAGCCTCAGTAACTGCATCTATGTATAAATTACATGGATGGCAGGCATAAAAATAGTTTGAGCAGCATTTGGTTTCAAACTTTATTTATCTCTTTCTGTGAATTAGAATGAACCTTCAATCTTTTCAAATTCTGGAACTCGTTGAAATTCATTAACCTGAAGACCCTTTGTTTCTTACGAGGAATCATTATTGCTTTCTACTATTTCTCAGAGCTTTATTGTGTCCGATGTATATGAACTTTTGCATTCTTGGATTCTTGGATTTCTCTCTGCCCCTGCCATTCGTTGAAGATTTTGTATTCTGCATGGGATATGTTTTCATGGTTGCTTTGTTTATTATAAAAATGTTATGTGATTATCCAGACTTGATTCCTGTTTTTACTTTCTAGGCTCAAATATGTATATATCTATAATTTTTATATATTTTTTGTACAGACATACCCAACCCCACAAATAAATTTTGTCATATGAGCCTACCCAAGCTGAAACCAATAACTTAGATCATAATTTGCACTATTGACTACTAAGGCTAACATGTGCTGACAGCTGGAGCTCAAATATACCTAAGGAAGGGAGTAATCAATCTCCTTAAGAGAATTGCAGCCCACTAGTGTCTTGAATCACACTGGCAAAAGTGCTGATGAAGTAACAGTAGAAGCAGGAAACAGGAATGTCACAATAAACTGTTATCTGTATCTAGAAAACCAGGTCACCAACTCCATGTATGCACATTTGAGAAGCACTATCATCAAGTTGGCAGCAAAGATGTTAAAATAATTTTGGCAAAGTTTTGGGGGTTGTTGACAAAACATTAAGCTCATAAATGGGGACACAAAAGTGGAATGCAAGCCTAAGTTTTAAGAGCTATTCAACAAATGGCTTAACTTAAATCAATTTGGAAGGAGATTATGAACATGTGGTGCAAAAGATAGAAGCTTGTGGCTCAAAATGACATTAACACGAAAGAATAATTTATCTCATCTTCATACTTTGTTCCTACGACCATTATGAGCACAAATTTGGGATTACTTGCTTAACCTGTTTCTTTTTGGCATGCTCTTAAAAGGAATATGACAGTAACTAACATTCTAACTAGGAGAATCCTTGTTATGTTCCACAAAAGTACATGGTGCTCCAGATGTTGCAATGATGTTTAGGCTTCAATACTAGTGTTAGTAAAAAATACTGCTAGAAAAGAAGCAGCCATACAAGGGCATCCAATTTTACTAAAAATCATAAAATTGATTGAAGAACAAATAATGACCAACTAAAGAAACTTACATTTGTAAAACACTACTAGACTGGAGATCAACTAACGACCACAAAGATACTGAAGGACAGAATCTACGAGAAAAAAACTGCACATGCATGTGTCCTTTGAATATGCAGAGTGGATGGTAACATTTCAACTCGTAACAATATTATATTTAGAGACAAGATGAGCTATTCCCCTACACCTGTTTAGGTCATGTGCACTTCTCGGGATGGAAACTTATTGTGTGGATACTGCATACTTGAACAAAATCAAGATTCATCTCAAGGCTGTATTCGTAGAACTAAAGCATGTTGATTTCATTATAAAAAAGATCTTGTGTAAAGCTAACGATTATCTTAAGAAATGCTGTTGATTTGGTTTAGGACGAAATCCGTCCATGAGTTATTGATAGTCAAACTTTAACCTAAGCTACACGGACTCGGTTCATCTCACTCCATGTCTGATGGCTCTAGTGAGATTTGAACCTCACATGCTCTAACGTACTACTAGCGAATGTGAGGAACTTGGCTCTGAAAGGATGCGATTTGCAGCAAAACCAGAGGTTGTCAACTATTGACCAGAAATGAACCATGAAACTTTGTGTCTGGAGATGGCATGAGACCACTAAGAAGGCAACATATATTAAGCTAGTTTCCTAGGTTGGTAACACCTTAGCTATATTATGCGTGCGAGAACCGCAGGAATTGTTACACAGAAAAACCCACTAATCACCTGACCCAGTTCGTAATTTATCTGTAGGAAAACTCCAGAAGTACTGAACCGACTACACATAAAGTTACAGTGAAAAGGGCGATATAAGTTATAAACTATGATTGGTACCCCCGGATCCTGACAGACAGCTGAATGCTGAAACAAATCTCGCTGCAAAAAAATTACTTCAACGTGCAAATCAGTAGCACCACCATAGCTTACCAATCTATCCCATAAGTATATTAAGAATAAACTAAAAAGGTAAATATGATCTCTTTGATGTGAAAAGATTACAATCTAATTCAGACCTGAGAGATTTACCTAAACAAACACTCTACAAAAAGTAGACCATATTCAGAAGATACATCTAGTAGTGGATTTCAAGTTCAAACAAAAACCCATCCAACAAAAAGTCAAACTCAAACGCTTCAATTCCATGCCGCCATAAATAGGCTAATATTGAAAAAGCAGAACCCTTAACAAATTACGGGTATAGAAATGTAAACGGACCTGAAATCTTTACTGAAACCCTTGTCTTCCTCTGTTGAGCTTTACTTTGAGAGCTTCGCCAAATCTGAGTAATGTTGTGGGTTTTGAGCAGAAAGGAAGAGAAGAAACGCCTTTCGAAAGATTATGGTGTGATCTTAGGCTATGCCCTCATTTGGGCCCGCTATGCATCCATGTATGGCCATGAGATTTTCATAGCTAAGATTTATTTTCCTTCTGTGGCCTTTTGATTTCTCTAAAATATCAAAAGGTGGAATTGGAACACTAAACTTCTCGGCCTGCAAGGAATTCAACTTGTTTTACCTAGTGAAGTAAATTCCTTGCCTTTTTGAATTTGTTTGAAATGGATCGACTTTATGAATGACCGTGAAATTAGGAGCTAAACTAACAATTACCAAGCGCTCCTAAACTAACTTGGATTTTTCTTTTTTATTAACTTCAGTAATTTAGTTGAATTTACAATTTTTATTTTTATTTTTAGATTAAACTATTTTAGATGATAAAAGTTGAAATGGTGATAATGCATGTTCATGTCTTTTTGTTTTAGATATGTAATAATTAGTTTATTGACATATTTTTTCTTAAATTTGGTTAATGATATCATTATGTTTAATCTCATCATCATTCATCTTGAGAAATTGATGTTGATTCTTATATTTTTCATTTATTATTTTAAATCTTATTTGTAAATGCAAACTTGATTCAAATCATTTCTTGTAATATTCAAATTCAAAATAAATCTCATTAGTTACCTCTTACTAGTCATTGTGAGATGGTTTAACATCAATTTATATTGATTTCTATGTTATGTTGTTATATTTAAGGGCATTCATTCCTTCATTTAAAATCATCCAAGACAACCTAAGAGTCATTAAAAAGCATTGTCATAAAGCATTTATGAGAGCATCATAGCAATATTATCAAAACATTATATCAACATACACCATTGCATGTTTTCCTTGTCCTTGATTCTTGTTCTAAAGTCATTGATGAATAGGAATATGATCCTCACAATTCAACATATTTTCTAAAGGTGTTTCTAAACGTCATTAGTGCTTATTCGAATTCAAGGGTCAAGAGATTGAGGCAAGCAAATCCTAACACTTTGTTTCCTACCAATTTCTTCATACGATTTATAATTTAAATCTTTGTATCAAGTTCATAGCTCCATGCTCATATAGGTCAATCAGAGCAAAATATAATCAATTTATATAATTTGAAAGTTATATAACCATAATTATGTGACGAGGGTCTAGGTAAGTAGCATAATTATATTCATCTATTTTTTGTAACTGGTTTAGTATTTAATTATTTTCTAGTTCATACCCATTATCATAGTTCAAGGTTGTTTATTATTGAGATTTTATTAATTAACCTAGGGCATATATTTATTTGCATTTATTAACTAATCTAACTCTTTTCCATGACCAAGGTTTTGGCCTTAGGGTTGCAGATTTTATTTTTCAGTTGTATATCTTATTTTTAAATATTAGGGTCTAGATTCCTTTTACTCATGTCTTGCTTGTTACACCTTCCTTTAAAGTATTGTGTTTTATTATGTAGCCTCATTTGTACTACCCTCTTCCCACCTTAATTTTCACATTTATAGAGTTGGATTCATGATTTATTTATGAATTAAAGCATTCGTTGATTTTTAAAATTTGTAGCAAAACTTATCCTTCTTATATCAATTAACCTTAGATTGTATAAGTTATTTTGCATGTCAAGGTCTCATGCACATCCTTGAACTCCTTGGATAAGAAGTCCTCATTTAAATCCTCAAATGGTTCAATCTAATGAGAATAGTTTTTTCTAATGTTGTTGTCAAAAGTAGTTCTATTACTCCTATTATTGAGAATAAGGTTGAAGATTATGACCATGTAAAGCACATTTGAAACAAAAAAAAATTTCCCATGAGCTTGCTAGTTTAGCTGAAGCAAAATATAGCTTGATATTTTCATGATTTACCACTTGCTACTATTTTTGGTTCATAAGTGTTTTAAGGCATTAATACTAAAATTACTACTTTTAGTTCTTTGAATGGTGCTTCCTCTTCACAATTTCCTCCTAACTATGTTCTTAAATGTGCTATATCCCCATTCCAATCCTCTATCCATAGTGGTAGAACCTCCTATTTTACCTACTTCTCATATTGATTTTTCTATATGGGAAGCTTATTCTTCCCATCCTTTAGTTATTTCACCTACCTTTCATGTCATCTCTATTATTGTGCTTTCTACACATGGCCTTCATACATTTTAGTCCTTATACTTTGAGTTACACCACCAACTTTGTGATGATTAATTACGAACCATTTTTGTTGAGGGATTGTTACCACTTAGAGACAATGTGAACTTGAATAGATTTGTTTGCTTTATGGGCATGTGTGCTCATATGATGACATTGAATTGAATATCTTGGATATAATGTCCTTGAGTATGGATTATATTCCCCTAATACTTTCACATATTTGTGCCCTTTGAGATTTTAAAATTGTAACTTTGTCAAGGTAGTTATTCTAAAGAGAAAAAGATAGTTTGTATCATGTGGCCAATTCTTGCAACATGCCTTCTTTCAAGCCTCATAATTTAGGAAGTTTACTAATTTACAAGAACCATATTACAATGTGCTTCAAATTTAAGCTCTAATATGATTACTATCACACATATTCATTTATTAGATGTAAATAGAGGTCTACTTAAGCACTATAGTGAGAATTTAGTTCATAACTTTTATAGATTTGAAGGACATCATACTCAAGGTAGTATTTATTTGAAACACAAAGAGGAATATTTTATTGATGGTAACATTATTTGCATAGAAGGTGCCAATGTTGGGGCCAATTATTTAGTTGCTCTCCCTCATCAAAATTTTAAAAAATGACACCAATATATTTCCTATTCATGCTACTAACAACAATACATCTCTTAAACATCATTCTTTTACACTGGTACATATATATGTAGATTGAGGTTTTGTGGATAATTGTGTTAGAATCTCTGATGCCAAAGGAAAACTGAGAGGGGGGGGGTGAATAAGTGTTCCACAAGTTAAACAATTAATGCAGTTTATAAACCATTTACCGGAGCACAACATAAACACCACATAGAAAGATAAAGCATGAAAGCACACAACACACAACACCAATATTTTTTACATGGAAAACCCGGTAAAGGGAAAAACCATGATGGGAAACCCTACCCACAGTCAGATAATACTTTTGCAGCAGTATTTGAAATAATGGGGATTGCACTTGCAATCAGGCCAACTGCCTAGAGCTCACTGCTCATCACAAAAAGAAGTCTCGTTGACTTACATAAACATCGAACTACAATCTGGAAAAAATGAACTGTGAAAGTAGCATCTCCTAATGCTTGATACAATTCCGCTTAAGCACAGATGTCTGCCCTACAATACCAAAACTTTCACAACCTTCATTGAATGATATAAAGTTGTTTGTACAATTACCTCTCTCTAATAATGCAGACTTAACCATACCAATATCCAAATTACATGAATGAGTCGCCTATAAATATAGATCATCAACCTTGATAACAAGGTCGACTAAAACCTAAACCCATAAACCATAATTAAAAAAATTATATCACACGATACCACCGGACCAATATTATGATTTACATTACATAGCATGGACCTAATTCACATTCCTAAACAATTATATTCTCTGGAAATTCCTCTAAGACCTATATTAGCACGTTTCACCAACCGGTAGAAACCCTCAATGCAAATAACACAGAATAACCAACCAGATCCAAATAGGACCACCAAATCATCACGCCAGCTAATGCAAAGCCACCAAAAAATTAGGACATGACCAAGAATGCCTTCAGCACATTAGGAACCATTTCTATAAGCTGGGCCAAAATCACTTAACCATTTCATCGAATATCACCAACCGGTAAAGCCAACCGATACCGAGAATATCAACTGGTAAACCAAAACATAAGTGATAGCTTCCAGAGCATCAAATCACGAACCAATAGAGTATGACAAGCATATAATCATCCTGAATAACCATCCAAAACTGAAACCAACGATCTAATCATACCGGATTAGAATCACTGATAACCAAGTCCAACCAGGATAGCAATAACCAACCGAGACAAAACCATATCCAACCGAAACACAGTGTTACATCAATGACAACACATAAGCAATTTCATCATATTGCCAATAATCTCCCCCTTTGGCATTGATGGCAACACTGAATGTGAAAAACATCCAAGTGCCAAGGAATGCTAACAATCTCCCCAAACAATCAAGAACCAACAAAATATCTCTCCTTGAGATTTTTTGTTTTTCACATGAAGATTATCTCCCCCTTTGACATCAATGACAAAGGGTTGATGCCAAACCAAACAGCTGACTACTCCCCCTGAGCAACAACATCACCCTATCAACCCGGATCAAAAGATATTTCTAATAAGCTCACCGGATTGATGCATCCCTGCATCTCTAAGTCTCTGTCGGAGGGTGGTGACCCCCAACTGATCTCTGAGATATTCAAAAGTATCTTTAGGCAATAGTTTTGTTAGAATTTCTACAATCTGTTCCTTATTAGGCACATAAACCAATTTGACTTCCTTTGCTTCAACCTTTTCCTTCAAGAAATTATACCTTATAGAAATGTGTTTTGATTTGGAATGAAATACTGGATTCTTTGACATATCAATCGTAACATTTTTATCATAGTGAATAACAATAGGCTCATCATAACTTACCCTTATATCCTTCAACATTTTCTTCATCCATAAAATAACATCCATCTGATATACCTTGTAGTTCTTGTGTGCAGCATAGGTAAGAAATAGTCGTACCGCTTCAATTCTAGCAACCGGAGCATAAGTTTCATCATAATCAACTCCTTCTTTCTATGAATATCCTTTGCAAACCAATCTAGCCTTGTTTCTTACAACCCGACCTTCCTCATTTAATTTATTCCTAAAAACTCATTTAGTTCCAATAACATTTTTATCTTTAGGCCTAGGAACCAATTCCCATGTTTCATTCTTCTATGTCTGATTCAATTCTTCTTCCATAGCTCTCATCCAATCCTCATCTTTACTTGCTTCAATAAAAGATTCCGGTTCAATTTGAGAAATTAAGCATACCTCTTCAACAGCTAGCCTTCTTCTTGTTATCACACCTTTCCTCTTATCTCCAATGATTTGATCTTCAGAATGATTTAGCTTTACATAGTTCTGGGAGTCTTAGAATTATCTTGACTCCTCGACTCTTTCTTCTCATCAACAGTCATTGTGGAATTTTCTGATGTTACCGGAGCAACTGGATCAATGCTCTGAACTGATTCTTGCACAACCAGTTCTAATCTGACAATTTCATCTTCTGGTCCATAGTCATATGATCTGATCTAATTATTACCTTGCTCATCCACTTTGACATTTATGCTTTCCATTATCCTATTCAATCTTTTGTTATAACATATATATGCTTTACTCTTAGTAGAATAACCCAAAAATATTCCTTCATCACATCTAGGATCAAATTTTCCTAATGCATCATCTCTTCTAATATAGCATTTACTTCCAAAAATTCAGAAATATCTAACAGTAGGAGTATGACCGAAACATAATTCACAAGGAGTCTTATCGGTATCACTTTTTATGTTTACTATGTTGAAAGTATAACCGAAGTATTGACAACTTCTCTCCAATAGATATCAGGCAATTTGGCTTCCATCATCATTGACTTTGCAGCATCTAGGATAGTTTTGTTCTTCCTTTCCATTATTCCATTTTGTTGTGGGGTTCTAGGTGCAGAAAATTGTCTTCTAATTCCATGCTTCTCACAAAAGTTGTTGAACTCACCGGATGTAAACTCACCGCCTTGATCTGATCTTAAGCATTTTATCTTCAATCATGTTTCTGTCTCAACTATAACTTTGAAAATTTTGAATTTCTTAAGAGCTTTTGTTTTTTCTTTCAAAAATGCAACCCACATTCTAAAGTAATCATCAATAAGCAACATAAAGTATCTATCGCCTTGAAAACTTTTAGTCCTTGTCGGTCCACATAGATTAGTATGAATAAGATCAAGAATTTCATTAGATCTATCATGTATGCTTCTGAAAGAAGTTCTAACTTTCTTACCCATTTGACATTCTCTACATATCGGATTATGAGGTTTGATAATCTTGGGCAAATCTCTAGCAGCCTGTGTTGAGCTGATCTTCACCATGCAATCAAAATTCACGTGACACATCCTCTTATGCCATAGCCAACTTTCATCAATTTGAGCAATCAAGCAACCCTTCTCACCGGAGTTCAAATGAAATATGTTTCCTTTGGTCTGAGTTCTGGATGCAATTTCCAAGCCAAATCTATTGATAATCTTGCATTTTCCATCTTTGAATTGCAAATGAAATCCTCTATCCACCATCTGACCTACACTCAAACGATTATGATTCAAACCTTCAACATAGTAAACATTGTCAGTATTAGTCTTACCATCCAAGGATATTGTTCATTTGCTTTTGATCATGTGTGCCTTGTTGTCTCCAAATCTGACTAGTCCACCATCAAATTCTTGCAGAGTCAGGAACTTCCTCTTATCGCCAATCATGTGATGTGAACAACAACTGTCTATAACTCATTCATCCTTCTCTTCAATTTTAGCAACTAGAGCCTTCTCCTTAGTATGATTTGTATCAATGACAAGTTCTGAAGAATCATCCTTAATAGCAATAAAGACCCAATCTTTACCGGAGCTTCCATTATCGGATCCACTCACGGGTTCACCATCATCATCATCATTGTCAGTAATACTAAAATCATCATCACCAACATAGTAACATGATTTATCCTTATTCCTTCTAAATCTAGGTTTGTTATTATATTCCGGATTAGGTTTATAATTTATCATAAATCTTTCTTGATTCCTAGCAGCTCTTTCAGGACATCTAGAAGCAAAATGACCAATCTTATTGCATGAAAAACATTTAAAAGGAGCTTTTCCTTCATACTCACTTCCAACCGGTCCTTTAGGGATTCTTTTGGCAATTAGGGCTTCCAAGTCTTCAAGTTCTTTGTCCAAGTCTTCAAGTTCTTTGTCTTCTCTCTCAATATCTTCCAATTCTTTAGCATATAACTCCTTCCAGTCTGTCTTCTACTTACTGGAGGTAGATGCTCTAAATGAAGTCTCAGTTTTAGTAGCACTCTGATCTCCAAGTTCTTCAAGCTCAAAAGTAGTCAATTTCCGAAGTAATGTATCTCTGGTAACAGGGGCATTTGACATTGTCCGCAGTTCATTTATTGTTGTAGCCTTCATCTTGTAAGTTGGAAGTAGAACTACTAGAATCTTTGACACAACCTCATCCTCATTAACATTTCCACCGCATCATTTGATTCCCATGACAATCTCATTCACTCTATCCATGAAAGAATTTATCTTCTCATCTTCTTCCATCTTCAAAGTTTCATATCTCACCCTGTAACCTTAAAGTTTTGCAATCTTTACTGCTTGGTCACCTTCATAAAGAGTTTCAAGCTTCAACCGGATTTGCTTAGCATTTTCCAGCTCTATGACATTCAATAGCTTCTCATCTAATAGAGAACTTAACAAAGCTTATTTCGCTATGACATTATTATCAACATTCTTCTGCTCATCAAGAGGTATCGGAGTTCCAAAATTAGGATCATGAGGTGTATACCCTTTCTTTGTTATCTCCCAAACTTTAGCTCCAAGACATCTCAGATGAATCTTCATTCTCTCCTTCCATATTTTGTAATTTGTACCATCAAATTTGGGACTCTCCTTCCGGTAGGGATTAAATTGTAGAAGTTGATGCCATTAGATCTCCTCAAGCGGTTAAGCTTCTATAGAGAGGACCTCGCTCTGATACCAATTGTTAGAATCTATGATACCAGAGGAAAACTGAGAGAGGGGGGGGTGAATCAGTTTTCCACAAGTTAAACAATTAATGCAGTTTATAAACCATTTATCGGAGCACAATATAAACACCACATAGAAAGATAAAGCATGAAAGCATAGAACACACAACACCAATATTTTTGACGTGGAAAACCCAGTAAAGGGAAAAACCACAGTGGGAAACCCTACCCACAATCAGATAATACTTCTATAGCAGTATGTGAAATAATTACAATGGGGATTGCACTTGCAATCAAGCCAACCGCCTAGAGCTCACTGTTCATCACAAAAAGAAGTCTCACTGACTTACATAAACATCGGACTACAATCTGGAGAAAATGAACTGTGAAAGTAGCATCTCCTAATGCTTGATACAGTTCCGATTAAGCACGGATGTATGCCCTGCAATACCAAAAACTTCACAACCTTCGTTGAATGATATAACTTTGTTCGTACAATTACCTCTCTCTGATAATGCAGACATAACCATACCGATATCCAAATTACATGAATAAGTCGCCTATAAATACAAATCATCAACCTTGATAACAAGGTCAGCTAAACCCTAAACCCATAAACCATAGTTACAAAAATTATATCACACGATACCACCAGACCAATATTATGATTTACATTACATAGCATGGACCTAATTCAAATTCCCAAACAATTAATATTCCCTGGAAATTCCGCTAAGACCTATATCAGCACGTTTCACCAACTGGTAGAAACCCTCAGTGCAAATAACATAGAATAACCAATCGGATCTAAATAGGACCACCAAATCATTATGCCAGCTAATGCGAAGCCACCAAACAATTAGGACATGATCAAGAAGGCCTTTGACATGTTAGGAACCATTTCTATAAGTCGGACCAAAATCACTTAACCATTTATCGAATATCACCAACCGGTTAAGCCAACCGGTACCAAGAATATCAACCGGTAAATCAAAACATAAGCGATAGCTTCCAGAGCACCAAATCATGAACCGACTGAGTATGACAAGCATATAATCATCCCGAATAACCATCCAAAATTGAAACCAATGATCTGATCATACTAGATCAGAATCACTAATAACCAAGTCCAACCGGGATAACAATTGCCAATCGGGACAAAACCATATCCAACCGGAGCACAGTGTTGACATCAATGACAATGCATAAGCAATTTCAACATATTTCCAATAAATTGTTACACTGATCCTCAGGCACACCGAAATGATTTTTAGGTACGACATACTCTACCATTATGGTCATGTTTATGAATGAGTCTTCATGACTACCCAGTTTGTAAAAAAAAATGGAGATAAAAAAATTCCTAGTATCATGTTTATGTCACAATGTGTAGTTGTTTACTTGCTATGATAGAAATAATTTCTTTACGTTTTATTTATCTTTGTCAATAGACCAATTACTACCTTAGAAATATAGATGCCAAATAAGTCGTTTGAGTGTTTATCTTCTAATATATAATGATGGCGCATGTCATATACATATAACATGGAAATGTTATGTGATGGCATGATCTAGTATGTATTCTAATGATCAAGACATAATGAAACTACCTTTAAATGAGGAAGCATAACTAGCAAAGTGCATTGGACCTCTCTTCATCTATAAAACCTAGTGGTAGCATTAAAGTGGCTTTTATTCGTTTATAGATGTAAAGGCCCTCTCCCCTTAAACTTTATCTCATAAATAAATAAATACTCAAAAATACAATTATATAAAAATGAAAGATAATATCTCAATTATCATAGTAAATTTCAATTACATCTCAATAACACGGTGCTTAATATAGGTATTAGCATGTGAAAATGATATAAGAAATAATACAAAATTAGGCATGTCAAGTCTTATGTCCAAAATAATACCATATTAGGTACAATACCTTATGATGAGAATTAGCATCATAAAGATACCCACACAAGAACACATAAACACCGAATATAACGTGGAAACCCTAGGAGGGAAAACCCAAAATGAGCAAGCTGCTTGGAACTACTACCCAAATCAAACCTCGCAAGGAAAATAAATGATTACGATTAGTTATGAAGGCACCAACTTTCAAGAGACTGCAATCCCCTCAGTTTGGGCATCAAACCAATAAGACAACAATCCCCTTAACCAGATCAATACAAAATCAAGTGGGCACCAACCCTATGCAAATTAGGAGGCAACAACCTCACAATTGAAAATACAAATATCAGACATACTACTCTCTGGACAAAATTAGAGAATGTTAGAATGGACCTTGTAATTATTATTTGTTATTTATCAACCTCTGGTCCACACGCTATTTTGCACCAACCAATTCAAATTTGCATCAAATAATGGAACATAATTCATAATGCCTAAGCCACTGAGTAGCTTTTTTGTCACTAGTAATCTCTTTTTATGCCTACAAAATTTATCTCCTCTAATACACTTAATCATGAAACAATGATATCCTTTACACATGTAACCGATACTATTCATATGTTGGCTAATAATTTCCCAAACCAACCAAATGCATCGAGCATGTTGTCTTGTTACTCATTTTTTTCACCTCTTCATAGTCAGCCTCAAAACACTCAATTTCATATTTAGGAACTCTAGGCCATTTGTCTAGTTTAAACTCGAGTCATTAATCTTTCCATTTTGTTCGAGATGTAAGCTCTCAATAAATCGCATTGAGTTCTTGTCTAGGCCCACCATAGATATGTGGCACCATCGTGCAGTATCCAAATAAGGAGACCTTATCCCACAAGCCATCTTGGTCATCTCCCCATTCTTCTACGACTAAGAAGAAGAGATCCCATTGAGTCTTTGTAGACGTGTAGGAGTCATTTGATCACTTGCCACCAAGCTAACATGGCCTCATTTTGTGATTTCACAACCAAAGGAAGAGGATCCCACACCCATATCATAATAATATTAGAACTATCTAATCTTCAAAGATATCATTGTGACTATTCATTATATCTTAATAAAACATTAGGCCTCCGACTTAAGAAATAATAAATTTTGTGTCCAGTCGAGTTGGTTTCATCGAGAAAATAAAAGAAAAGTGCTCAAACCCAAACAAGGACTTATGGTTTAAGGAGTATGGCAATGTAGAAACCCAAATCATGCTAGAGAGCTTAGAAAATTAATTATAGGGCCAAAATTACTCAAACAAACTGATCCAATCAAATCAAAATGTCTGCAGAGATACACCAAACATAGTCATACCACTTTCCTACATATGAGATACACAAGAAACCTTCTACATTAACCAAAATAGACTGTGCATATTTTCATGACAACTTTTAACAACATTTGCAACTTCTTTGTGAACAACAATCTCTCCTATGATGAACACTCCTTCAATTTTGCATTCAAACAATAATTTCAAACTTTGCCATTAATGACAAAACTTGTGGAAAAAAATAGTAGTACATTAATTTAGTAATTTATAAATTGAAAATTGAAAAATGTAATTGCATATTAGGATTCAATGATATAAATATAAACTAGCAATTGCACCTTGGTGTGCAATGGGTACACTGACAAGGCATGTAAGGTCAACAAGGCAAATTGTTGGTCTAATTTTTGCATACATTTGTGGAGTACATGAGATCAACCAGTAGGCCATTTAGCAGTGATGTTGTTTGTGCAACAAATATCTAAATGGAGAAGTGATAGCTTCAAATTAACTATGCATACACATATAGGGTTTTAAGCATGATTGAAAAAAAAACTCTCAATTAGGAAGATAATAAGAATTCATTACCAATAGGCTCATGTTATGTTTTCAATAGGGAGAGAGGGAGAGGGAGGGAGATATAAAGGGGGAAGAGTATGTTGGAGAGAGGGGGGAGGATCAGGAGTTTGAGATATGGGATAAAGATAGTGAAGAAGATAGAGGTGGAGATGAAGATGGAGAGAGAGAGAGAGAGAGAGAGAGAGAGAGAGAGAGAGAGAGAGAGAGAGAGAGAGAGAGAGAGAGAGAGAGAGAGAGAGAGAGAGAGAGAGAGAGAGAGAGAGAGAGAGAGAGAGAGAGAGAGAGAGAGAGAGAGAGAGAGAGAGAGAGAGAGAGAAGAGAGAGAGAGAGAGAGAGAGAGAGAGAGAGAGAGAGAGAGAAGAGAAGGGAGACAACTCAATATATAGAGAGGGAGAGGAAACTTTAGAGATGGAAAGATACAGAGAAAGATGTAGAGATGATGATATATAGATAGAGGGTAAGATAGAGATGATGAGATATATAATTGGAGAGAGAGAGAGAGAGAGAGAGAGAGAGAGAGAGAGAGAGAGAGAGAGAGAGAGAGAGAGAGAGAGAGAGAGAGAGAGAGAGAGAGAGAGAGAGAGAGAGCTAATTAATTTATTCATATGTTTTAAGTTGACAACCTTATGTTTATTATAAAAATAAAATTTATCTATAAGTTTCATATCATTTTTTTTGTAGATATTGATGTGATCCAATGGAAACATTAGTATCAAGTTTCATTACCCCCAATAGAGAGAGAGGGGGGGAAGAGGGGGAGGAGAGAGAGGAGGGAAGGAAGATAGCTCAATATATAGGGGGTGAGAGGGAACTTTAGAGATGGAAAGACATAGAGAAAGAGGTAGAGATAATGAGATACATAATTGGAGAGAGAGAGAGAGAGAGAGAGAGAGAGAGAGAGAGAGAGAGAGAGAGAGAGAGAGATAACTAATTAATTTATTCTTATGTTTATAAGATGAAAACCTTATATTTATTATAAAAATTACAATATCTATAAGTTTCATATCATTTATTTTGTATATATAGGTGTGATCCAAAGGAAACATTAATATCAGGTTTTGTTACTTCTAGTAGATATAAATTTGGCTGCAAATATAATTTTCTTCATGTGCATCACCACATGTTTCATTCCTTTCATCGATATGTAAGTTTACAATTACAAAGGTTGGTGAGGCTTATTCACAATATTTTATAGCCCTAAAATTATTAATTATAAATGCCTGACTTTAATGACAAATTATTTAATTAATTTTTTTAAATAATTATATAATGTAAAATGTCTTTGGACATGTAGTGTCGTGGTTAAAACATTTCGTTGGTGAAGTGACCACCAAGGTTCAAACCCTTGCTGGGCTATTGTGCTCGCAGGCCTTGTGTCTTCGCTGGGTCGTTGTGCTCGCGGGTTTGAACTAGTGAAGTGTGGGGATGAGGTCCCCCGGTTGTGGCCTCACCGATTCATAGCTCCAGGTCAAAAGTGTTTCACGTGGAGCTGGAGGGCATGTCATGCCAGCGTCGCCGGTCACGTTAAAAATGTTACCAGACATTATTTAAAAAAAATAAAATTATATAATGTAAAATAATTATTAATTAGGATTACAATCATAATATAATTGATTAAAATTTTATGTATTTTATAATTATTTTGAATTTAGAAACAACAATTGATAACTTTAAAAAATATTTTATATATATCGAAACCCTAAAATTAAATAATTATATAAAAAAAATCTATATAATATTAATTTTTAATTCTAATTCCAAATTAATTTTAACTCTAGTTTATAAAATTAAATCTTGCTTAAAGTAATTAATTATATTCTAATTATTATTTTTTGCTCAATAATGTGCAGTAGAAGTATTTATATTAATATTAAAAGGTGGTTTATACATATATTTTAGTAGGGTATCCAAGCAATGCTCTAGGATCCTAGCCCCCCATACCAAAATATTCCTGATAACAAAAAACCTCATTGTAGAATTGCTTGGAAACAAAATCCGCCCCATTATAGCAAAGCCTAAGAACGACAATGATGGCTATAACATAAATATACTTTGAGTAACATGTTCAACATACTACATATACATACTTAAACAAAGGCTATTTATACATTACGCATGCCTAAAAAAACTTAAAAGACAAACTTGCAGTAGTAGATAAACATCAACAACAGTGGAGAGACTAATCGATTGTTGGAACCTTCCCCTTGTCCACGAGTAGTGGCTCGGTCAGGCACCCAACATTTCCATGGCTTGGTCTAAGTTGCTCAACAACAACCACATTCAAAATCTCCTCCCGAATCTCCACCCCATAGTCATCCTCCTCGTCATCGCTTACAAGGCCCTCATCCCATTTATATTCTTGATCCAATCACTGACTTCATTCAAATTCAACCGCAACAACTTTAGTAGGAAATCCACATTCCTTTTAATAATTTTTTTTTTTATCTCAAAGACCTCCAGGTTCCATACTGTGAGCACCAGCATTTTTGGCACTTGTTTGCCCTGATGTCTTATCACAAAATAGTCCCGCGAGTATGAAATTCTTAGCTCTTCATCCACATTAGCCACTATCAGGTCCAATTCTTTTAGAAGATCTTCTGGCATAATAGTTTGGCTTCAACCTTGGACTCCCCCACCATAAGGACGGTTGCCAAATAAATTGTAGTGATATCTATGTTGACTTTATAATGATGGCTAAAGAAAAGGAACTCCCCACCCTGAATCTTCCTCACAACATGAATGATCGACTCATGAGAATAATTCATCATAGCTTCGAGTCTCTTCTCCTTTATTTCACCTATGAAAGATATTTTCCTTTTGTTCAAAATCTACCTAATACAAGAATCCATGGAAGCAATTTGTTGCATCTAGGGTAAGAATGGAAAGAGAAAACCAAAACTAAAGTGTGTGAATCTTGCTTGAGAAACTATTTATAAAGAATATGCTTCTCATTTCATCCAAATTTCCTCCAAAAGGGGACTCATAAATGCATTTGTTATCCTCGTCCTCCTTCATCCAAGTTGATATAATGTCAATCATGTGAATTTCCTTAGCATTACTCACTCAAACTCCTCACGTGTCCTTGGATACATTTTAACCAGGCTGGCATATGTGAGGGTCGCTGCAACTTTAGAATTTCCTTGACCCTATCAACCATTGCTCCTATCTTCCAATTTGGTGTTTAACCTTTTTTTATATCATTAACTACTATCACCGAGTCTTCTTCAATTTCCACTTTGTTGATATGAAGTTCTTTGTAAAATAATAATCCCTAAATGAGGGCTGAGAACTCCAACATTATCGGTGCCTTCATTTAGCGGAATAACTAATCTGCCAACAACATTTCCATCCCATAGTTTTATAATGCATCCAACACTGGATGGGCCAGGGTTGCCTATGGTAGCCCCATCATAATTAATTTGAATCAGCCCCAAGCCGGAGGTCTCCGTCTTGACTATTCTCTCGTATTTTGTGACCATAATCCACCATCACAGTGAATAGGGGAACCCTTAACTTCCCTTCCATCTTAGTCTCATCTTTGCATCCCATTCTGGAAACTCGTCCTTTTTCGAATGCACCATCGTTTTGCTATTTGTAGTTTCTACTATAGTAACTTCAACCTTAATTAAAAAAGAGTTTATATTCAATTCTTTATCTTTAAAAATTCTACTATTTCTTTCTTTCCATATCTCCCACAAGAGTAAGGAAGGCATTCCTATTTTAATTGGCCATCCTTTGAACAGACTCATAACATCATTGGGTAATGCTATCACCCAACCTAATTTGGCGCATAGCCACATTTAACATTTATGGGAGAATGAGCATCCCAACAACAAGTGATCCATTATTTCTTCATTGCTCATGCAAAAAAAACACATCTGGATGGTCCAACAAATCCCATTTTCCTCAACCTTTTTGTTGTCAAGATCCTTTTTTGTAATGCGACCCATGTGAACACCCCTGCCTTAGGCAAACAAAACTTGCTCTAGCATACTTGTGTTGGAATATTCATAGCCCTCTATTGGATGTCCTTTTCCACCACCCTGTATCCATCTTTTGCATTGAATTAACTAGTTGCCCAAACCAATCTATTTGTCCATAGCCCAAACCAATCTATTTGTCCCATATATGAATATTATTCTCCTTTTGTTGAGGACACTCATTAATCTTTATGTTTTTTCCCTTGGTAAAGGAAGAAGAGTTAGGTCTTTCCATTTCCAACCTCGACCCAAATATATGTTGAAGAAGGTCACATATTCCTTGAGGAAGCAACCTTAGTTATGTTTAAGAAATTATTTTGTCTGCTCCACTTCCAAAATGCTATCTAGGCTTGGATACCTACACCATGATTCTTCCCAAAAGAGGGTTGAGTCTCCCTCAAACACACCCATGATAAGTGCTTTGTAATCACTAATTTGCAACTTAGCATTAAGTTCCAAACGAAATTCTTTGGGTGGATTATCAATTCTCGATGTGTTAGTCGAATTGTTGCTATTTAGATACTTTACTTGTAGAATCTTGACCCATTTCATGTTTGGTTCTTTATGCATTTTCCTGATTATCTTTTCTCTAAGGGACTTGTTTTGCAGGCGTAACTCGCTGACCGTACTCTACTCCGGTCATTGACTGGCTGCATTTGCTGGTTCCCGTCATGCTTTGGTTTGTACCACTGTCTGCAGACTGTCCCTACAAGCCGACCTGATGGTCATCGCCCCGCTCCAGGTCCACCATCGGGTTTCTCCTTTGGCTCGCACCCTGCATCTCCCTGCCAACGCTTGACCCTCCTTGGTTGTCGGGCCTCCTCGTCATCCCAGTCTCCTACCGATGCAGCTTCCGAGCCTCACCTTCCCGGCCGGCTACGACCTCCCCACGCAGCTTGCCACAACAACACCTCCCACGTGGTGACAACGCCACTCAGCCTGACACGCGAGCAACCACCTCTGCATATCGTACTACCACATGTCATGTTTTCTTGGTGCCATGATGGATCTTGACTGTCGCGTCACCTGCATACTCGACATTTCCGTACAGTACGGATCCACCCAAAAACTGCCACGTATAATTTCAGTATAGCCTGGGCAAGGGAGTGACGATCATTTTGATGGTCATACGACCATCAAATTTAGGCTTGTGACTTGCTAACATCATCATTTTTTGAAAATTTGGCAGGCCCCCTTCGTTGAGCTTTTTTATTTTGCAGTTCAACTTCAAATGGTCATATCTTGCTCATTTTTGCTCCTTTTTTGGTGCAATTTTTTTTTGAAATGGGCTACAGTTTCATTTACTTTCTCGTGGTAGAATTATTTTATGATTTTGATGGACAGAAATATCAGTTTTTGGTGACTGTACCTGTCCAATCCCCATTTCTGCAACTTCCAAGACTCCGTTTGGGCTCATACGAACTCCTTTTCAGGTGTCGTTTTTTTTTAAAGTGCATAATTTTTTGTCTACTCTCATAATATGCTATCAGTTTGCAACAATTTTAGGTAGAAATTGTAGTTTCAACATATGGTCTTTTTTGGCCAATTTGGCACTTGTATTGCATAAATCTCTCTCGTTGGTCTTTTGTATTATAGTTCTCAGCCTATTGGGGCTGTTGTAAAACAAAATCAGAAGTCCACCTTGCCATTGTTTGCAAGTGGCCTATTGTACATGCACTAAGTATAAAGTGTCAAAATCATCATTTTTTGGGGGGTACTTGATTGAGTGAATTTGGGGGGGTGTCTCTTGTTCTTTTGTGCTCTTGTGTTCTTTCCATTTTTCTGCTATGGGTTCTCCTAAGTTTCCTCTCTTAACTCCTCATAATTATGCTACTTGGAAAATTGATGCATGGAGTAAACTTTTGGAAAAAGTACTAACTCATTATATTCATGGAACTATTGTTGCTCACGCTGATCCTAAGGCCGATCTTGTTGGTCACTTGGATTGGCTCACTAAAAATATCATGGCAATTGGTACCTTAAGAAAGTATGTATCAAAGGATCTCATTTTTCATATTGAGAAATGTACTCTAATCAAGGATGTTTGGCAAAAGTTTCAAGACTTGTATGGTCAAGATGATGAGATTAGGGGATATCAGATTGATAGTGATCTCACCATGTTAGATCCCAAGAACTTTGATACTATACAAGATTATGTCACTAAGGCAAAAGAGTTGAGGGCACAACTCAAGCATTGTGGCATTGATAAGAAGGATACTTAATTGATATTCAACTTGATGGGAAAACTTCCACAAGAATATGCAGCATTTGTTTCTAGTTTCCAAACCCATAGGATGGCAATGGGTTCAAGCTATACAATGCCTACATTTGATGCTTTCGCCAAAATGTTGATGATGGAACAAACTAAGTTGATAAGTATGGGCATTCTTAAGACTTCTAAGTCTCAAACATTAGTGGCAAATCAAGGGAACAAAGGAAATCAAGGAAAGGACAACTCAAACAAGAAGAAATGGCAATCAAAGCCTAAGGACAAAGAACCACCTTCTCCACAACAAGGAGATTCATCCTCTTCCAAGAGGGACAATTCACCAAAGAGGGAGAGACCTACTTGTGCCCATTGTAAAAAGGTTGGTCATGAGGAGCGTCGTTGCCATTCTAAGAAGATTGATGAGCTCTCACACATCCTCAAAAAGCACAACATTGATTTACCTAATGTCTACAAGAAGGATGATTCATCAACTTCTACTTCCTCACAATCAAAAGGGAAAGGGAAAGCATTCATGGCTTCTACAAGTGGGAAGACTCCCTCTTTTGGGACAAGAAAAGGAAAAGCTCTTTGTGCTACTATAAGTCATGATTCAGGGAGATGGCTTCTAGATTCAAGGGCTTCTCATCATATGGCATCTTTGCAGTCTATGTTCTCTTCATTTGAGCCTTGCACCATGCCACAAATTTTGATGGGCAATCATACATACATGGATGTGATTGGGAAAGGATCTATTTCCATTAGGGATAACTCCTTGAATGATGTGTTGTGTGTACCCCAGTTGACAAACAATCTCCTTTCCATCTATCAAATCACACATGGGGCAACTAAGAGAATTGTAGAGTTCACGCCTGAGTCAGTTTTTATTAGAGACTTGGAGACTAGATCTATGATTTCAACTGGGGTGGTTGATCATGCATCTCGGTTATACTCTTTTTTCAGATTTTGTTGATGATGATGATTTCACATATGATGATTCTACACATGATGATTACACTTCTTGTGATAATTCAGATTTTGAGGAGAACTTTGGATACTTGAACTTGGGGATTCTCACATGTGACCCTGTTCTTGAGCCTTGTGTTTCATCTCCTCCTATTGATATATCACATCACCTATTGCACCTGATGATGAGGATAGTGCGACAGTTTTGGCTTCTTGTGATTCAGTGCAACAGGAATATCTTGTCTTCTAGCTTCAGTTTCGTGGGATGAGTACTTGATAGACATTGCAGGTTTGTTTGTGTAATCCTACATTGCAGATTTGGGAGACATCATTGATGATACTCATCTTCTCTTTGATGAAGATGGTCCTTCTTCGATTGTTGTGAGGGAACACTCTGACCCTCTTGTTCATTCTCTACATGATCATTCTTTCGAGGTTGACATGATTGTGGATTCTTATGTACAATAGTTGGAGGAGGTCTCTTTATGCTTAGAGGAGATATGTGAGTCTTTGGGACTTGTTCTACATTCATCTCCACTAGATCTTGGAGTGCCTTTTTCACAAGTGTGGAGCAGTTTACCACCTTTGGAGGGGGTATCTTTTAGCATCGACATGGGGACACTTGAGCAGTTTTCAAAGACTTCTTTCATCATGATTTTTTTTCATACATCTTCCCTTCATGATTGGGGAGACTTCATGGATACACATTTGGTTTTGTTTCTTCTTAAAGGGAGGAATGTTGTTCGACGTTCATGGGGCAGTTTCTTCATACATCATTGAGCTTCTATCATTGGTGCAAATTCTACATTGAGGGGGGGCTACCTAGATTCTATGAGAGTTCTCTTGTATCTAGCTTTCATCTCTCTTTTGGGGGAGGGTTTTTTTCCCATTGGGTTTTTCTCTCTTTCCCCGCTTTGTGAGAGATTTCATTACATTGGTTTGCATGCATTTGCATTTGTACATGGGTACCTAACGTGGCCTTGTAGCTGAGACCCATCTTGCATTGCTTAGTTGCATTGTAGACTTAAGTGCATTCCCCTAAGTTGCACTTAAGGGGGGGTGTTGGTGTAAACAATTATTCATCATGGATATTATTACACCTTACTTAAGTTTACTTAGGATAATGCATTTCATAGTAGTTTGGGTATGAGATACTTGGGTGTTTGTACCACATTGGGATAGTGTGTGTAGGAGAATTTCCACCTTTTATGGTGTTGATCTTGTTACTACTTTATCATATCCACTTATTGTGGAGTGATAATTCCACCTTTGGTGAGTGATCCACCTCATGTGGAATATTTTATTGTTTCTCCTACCTACCACACCTATTTCCTACCTACCCTTGTTTCTTATTGAGCCACTTGTCATGTTTGTGTGCTCACACATCCATATAGCCTTGCCCATATATGTAGGCTCATGTTCATTGTATATAACAACAACTATTGATCTTTTGATCATCTATCTATTGATGAGAATACAGTTTATTCTCATCCTATATTTTGTCTCTCTATTTGTACATTTCATTGAGCTCTTGATCTTGGCAAAATCTCACAGTATTGTAAAGAGAAATTGGTTTGAAATCCCAAGGGTTGTCACCTTTTCCATTTTTGGAATTAGAGCTATGAAAGCATTGTTGATTTCCCTAAAAAGTCTCCCTAGGTTTCTATCTTCTTCCAGTGCCTCAACTAATTCTTGTCTAATGATATCCCAACATTTGTGTAGGAAGCCAGTTGGGAATCCATCCAAACTAGGGGCTTGGTCTGAATGCAGATGTTTCACTACCAATTCCACTTCTTCAAACAATATTTTAGTATTCAACTCTTTGGTTTGCCCTTCATTCACTAACTTAGGGATTAGTTCCAAGAGCTTTCCCTATTCCATATGATTGGAGCCTTCAAAATGGTTTAGAAGGTGAAGGAAGAAGTTAACTATTTCAGAGACTATCTCCTTAGGATCTTTAGTGATAGATCCATCTTCTTTTTTTATTTTTGAGATTCTATGAGATACATGCTATGCTTAGTAACGTTATGGAATTATTTGGTATATTTTTTACCATTAGTCATCCATACCTCTCTAAATTTTTGTCGCTAAAATGTATCTTCCTTTGCCAAAATGTCTTCATAATCCCTCATCAGTTCCTTCTCCTCAAGGAAACATTCCTGATCCATCCCATTGGTTAAGTACCATTTCATTCAACTTTTCTAGGTCGTCCTCTATATCTTTCTTTGTGGTAAAAATGTCTTTGAATTCCTCCCTGTTCCATAAGGTCAATCTCTACTTCAACTTTTCAACAAAGTAAAATAATTTGGAACCTAAAAATTCTTCTTCCTTCCACCATGTCTCTATTAGATTCAAAAAATTATCATCCTTCATCATCATATTCTCAAACTTGAATGGAGACCTAAATGGTTTTTCATCCCCATTGATTAATAATTGAAAAGGGTAGCAATTTGATCTTGAGCAAGGTAGGAGAGAGTCATCCAAGATGTGTGAAAAAGTGGCAAAGTCCAGCTTAAAAAAAATCTATCCAGCTTATCAAAGATATTGTTGAACCCAAGCCTCTTATTGTTCCAAGTGTATGATCCACTTTCTAATTCTATGTCCATAAGCCCGTTTCATGCTACCCAATCACAAAAATCTTTCAATGATTGATTGGGTCTTGTGAATCACCCTCTTTTGTCTTCATTTTTTAATATTGCATTAAAATCTCCTCCTATGATGTTGTAAGTGTATACACCTAAAAATGGTCTGAAGATAATTAATTAAATAAGCAATTATTTAATTAATCCCCATTCCCAATTTAATTGAATTCATTAGCAATTTGATTAAATTCTCTCATTCATCTACTTATTAATAAATCTAAGGATTTATTTAATAGGGTTCATTTCAATAGTCTCCTTTGATTCATTCCTTCTAATCCCTTAATTAATTAAAATAAATCAATTTATGAGTTGTTGAAAGTTAATTAGCCTTTTCCTATTATTTGAATTTTAAAATTTAAATTACCCACATGCCTCCTAACTTATAACCACCTCCTAACCACCCTCTAACCTCGGCCATTACACCTAACCCTGGGTTTAACTAACCCTATCCTATCTTGCACATCCTAACCTCCTATGGGTTGGATATCCTCCCCTTGAGACACATGGCACTTATGCCACATGTCTCCTCCCTTAGACACTCATCCTCTTTGGAGCAAGGCTCCTTGACACTTGTCACCAGAGAGATGACAAGTGTCCCTCCCTCCAACCTCTTCTCCAACCTCCTCCAATTTCACCCTTGATATCTTTAGACTCAATCTTGACTGTTGATTCCTGCCACCTCATCCCTGGCCTTGGAAATCCTATAAATATCCCCCATTTTGGAGCACAAAGTACCCCATCTCATATCATTTTAGGCATTGTTACTATAGGCATATTGCATCTTAGATCTAGTTTAATTTGATCATATTCTAGGATAATTGTTGAATCATATAGCATAATCAATCTCTATTCTAGCTTAATCATGCATATCATTAGCTTAATTAGCCTCTTGGATCAATCTAGCATAATAAATCTCATCTAGCTTGCATATCATATCATTTTAAATCCTTCATCTAGGTGTAGTCAAGTCTCTGGGATTGCTTATCCAGATCTAAGAGCAAATCCATACTCGCATCTCTTAGGAGGTGATAGGTCGCTTTGTCATGGTTTATCTTTCATTTGATTTCAATTTGCTAACCATGCTTGTAATGATCTATTGAGTGTTTGTGTTGCAACTACAAGTACCCTACTTCACACACATGACATTTTGGCGCCCACTATGGGGCCTAGCCCCTTTGATCTTTAACAAATTTTCTTGCAGGAAGTCTCATTAACAAGTTGATTAGCTCTTTTGGCGCACAAATTAGCTCTCTTGGGTTCTAGATTCACGTTCTTGGCCTCTTTTGTAGTGTTTCAACATCTTAAATGGAGTTTATGGGAGATTTCTCATCTTTATTTTTTATGTTTTTCTGTACTTTAGTGCTTTCAGTCTGTACTTTAGCATTTTTGGTTTGTCTTGCAACGCTTCTAGTCTGTCTTGCAGTGCTTTTGGTTTGTTTTGCAGTGCTTTTGGTAAATTCTGCAGTGCTTCTAGTCAATTTTGCAGTGCTTCTGGTCAATTTTGCAGTGTTTTCTATCAATTCGACAACATTTTTGGTGTTCAGAATAGCATTTTTGGTTAATTGGATAGCGTTCTTGGAACATTTGATAGTGTTCTTGGTCAATTTGATAGCGTTTTCAATTTTTCATTGATTTTTCTAATGTGGTATTCCGCATTTCTCATTTTTGCTTCTAGACTGTCATTTCTCGAACCTAATTTGTAGTTTGCTGATTTTGTAGGTACTTATTTCATTGTGAAAGACCAGAGTCATAAACCATTTCGTTGTCAAAGAATGCAATATAAACTACTAACTTTATTTGCAGCCACAGGATTTTGCACTTATTTTTGATAAATTAGGCACATAGACTAATTACAATGGAAATGAACAAACATGTCTTATGTGTTTTTGATGATAGGCGAGTATTCTCTCACCTTTCTTAGGTGATCAGAAAGCTAGACTCATCTTTTCTTTTTAATAGTGCATATCTTTAGTGGGTCTACCCTCTTGAGGATCCTATAAGGCCAAAGCCATTAAGGCCGGTGAGAGGGGAATGACCCAAGTGGGAACGACTAACGCCAAGTACTCCAACCCACTATAAAATAAATGTGATTTGATGAAAATCAAGTCAACGATAGTGCTCGGGAATAGCTCTCCTTCGTACCTTCGGGTATATCAAACCTTGATTTTCAAGGCTGGGAGACCTCTTAATTGAGTTTATACCCCGACGCGCCGAACAGATCTCTTACTAGTTCCAATTAAAATTAGAAGCTACCCGGTTTACCTCCAAACATTATTAAATTCTTAGTGCATGGAGGGGGAAGAATCCTCCTTAAGACACTCACCATATGTCCCTCTTGAGCGTATGTGCGAACTCCCCTTTTGAGACCTTATTGCTAGGCTCATAATGGGACTCCACTAGCTCTCGCAAAGGCAAAAACACGGGCACCCTTTAGGGTGTGACAAGGTTGTGTGAGCTGACAGGGTACCAAGTGTGGGCTAAGAACTAATAATGAAGCCAATCTCCTTAGGATAGACTGAATGATGTGTTTTCAATTGTTCAGAACCCATGAAAACTTGGGCTTTCTTTAAAGCTTCTTGAGCATACGCTTTATGTGTCCTTTGGGACAAAAATACAATCTGAATTCTATGTTTGTAAGTCAGGTCAAGATATCATCCATTGAAATACAACAAAAATTACAAACTCAAACTTCAAATTATCAAATTTATAAGTTTCACAGTAGATTAGCTCTTTCGGTCCAAACAATTGCTCTCACGGTCCAAACAATAGCTCTCACAGTCCAAACAGTCGCTCTCATGGTCCAAATAGTAGCTCTCACGGTCCAAACATTCACTCTTTCAGTCCAAACAGTATCTCTTACGGTCCAAATAGTAGCTCTCACGGTCCAAACAGTCGCTCTTTCGGTCCAAACAGTCACTCTTTGAGTCCAAATGGTAGCTCTCACGGTCTAAATAGTATCTCTCATGGTCCAAACGTCAGCTCTCTTGGTATGAATGTTGGCTTTCTCATATTTCAACATTAACTCTCCAAGGTTGAGCTTGCTAGGTATAAACATCAATTTTCTCATTCTACACATTAACTCTTGGGGTCAAAGTAACCATTGTCTAAGTTCTAACATCACTAGTTTAAACTTCAGAGTTCTTGGTCTAAACAATAGAGCGTCTTGTCTAAACAAATCTCTTATTTTAAATAATAGAGTTCTTGGTCTAAATGTTAGCTCTCTTGGTCTAAACGTCAGCCCTTCTGGTCTAAACGTCAACTCTCTTGGTCTAAATGTCAGCTCTTCTAGTCTAAATGTCGGCTCTCTTGGTCTAAACAACAACTCTTTTGGGTTGAATGTCAAATTGCTCATGTTTCAACACTAGATCTCCTAGTTTGCACTTGCTAGGTCTAAATATCAGTTATCTAGAGTCTAAAAATAAAAAAGTTAGGTCAAAACAACTCTCCCGAGTTCAAACACCCAATTTGTTGAGTCTAAACATCATTGTTTTGAACTTTAGAGTCACTGCACTGCATAATAACATTCCTGGTCAATTTGTTAGCATTTCTGGTCAATATAGCAGCATTTTTTGTCAATATAGCAGCGTTCTTGGTCAGTTTGTCAGCATTTCTGGTCAGTTTGTCAGCGTTTTTGGTTCATATAGCAGCATTTTTTGTCAGCATAGCAGCATTCTCAGTAATTTTAGCAACGTTTCTGGTAAACTGCACCAAAATCAGAAAAAACAAACAAAAAAAAACCCATTTCTCAGACAGTCAAACATAGAGACTAGATCATCTTCTCGGGTCACTCAGTCTGGTTATCTTTTGTTAAAATAGATTCAAAGATAGACACACTAAGGTTCTCAAGTATTCATCTCCAACAAGTTTAAGATCTAACATCTCAAGGTGCAACATCACACCTTCTTTGATAAACTGATCACTCAAAACATAGTTTCTCATCAGGATTTATCATCCTCTATCATGAAACTGCAACGTTTGATCAGGATAACCTTGTCCCAAATCGTAGGATATATCGTTCCTATTGGACTTGGTTTTATCAAAATCATCATAATTGCACTCCAAACTAAGATCAAAAAACTTACAAATCTACAAATACTTGAATTATCCTTTCATTTCATATCACTCTATCATACCTACATTGACAGTTGGTCACTTAGCGAAACACCTTCTAGACAATTGGATCCTTGCACAATATTCAACACACATGTATGCCTTTTTTAACTAGAGCACAGAGATGAAAGATCAAAGAAACATAAATAGAAACATTCGAAATACCTGAAGATCATAGAAACATGGAATACTAAAGCAAAATACAAGAAGAAGACATAACAAGTCAACATATTAGAGAAATCAAACAAGTCCAAAATCAAAAGCCAACTATGTCAAAACCTCACAAGGATTCAAATGCATCTCTAAAGAAAGTTGGCTCTTGTATACAACTCTTAAAGAGATCCCTAATGGATTTTGCTAAGGAATATCAAAATCGCGCACCTATGTCTAGCAATGGCTCATCCCCCCATAAACAAATTGACTTTCCAAAGGCATCTATTCCTACACCTCTTAAAAGCTTGCAAGAACCTTTTGTAGCATCCTCACCAAACAATACACCCAAGGATGAAGTTCCCCAAGGGATATCCATAATGGCCATCCAACCTATTTCAGAGGATCCTACTCAAAGCCCATCTCCTTCATATCTAAGCATTGATTCCTTGCAACATCCCCACAATGATCTCTTGAAAATTGAAGTCCTCATTCATAGAATGCTCATTAAACGTGTCCTAATAGATGGGGGAGTTGGCTTAAACATTTTCTCATTGAGTCTCATCCATGCTCTAGGTTATTCTGAAGATGCAGTTGATCCCCGAAAAAAGATCAGATTCAAAGCATATGATGAAGAAGAGTGTTCCTCTAAAGGAAGTGTGATATTACCCATTAGAGTGGGACCTTTGTAGAAAGACACTACATGTCAAGTCCTAGACTTGGATTTATCATACAACATACTCTTGGGAAGACCATGGATACATGACATATAGGGTATTCCATCAACATATCATCAATGCCTGAAGTTTCCATACAATGGGCAGGAAATCACGATCTCAACAGACTCAAATCCATTACAGTGTTGTAGTAATCTGAAACCGAATTGAGAGGTTATTGTTCCACATAATAGAGAGACGTCATATTCAAGCACACAATCCAAAGAAAAATCATTTGCCTCAATTTTGTCAAGTATGAAAAAATAAATGCAGCTAAGAGATCGAGGGAACAAATAATATTCACTGTTGCAGTTACCACTTTCTCCTAAATCCTATGGAAAACTATCAAACTCTCAACAACAACCAATTGTGAAACATCTTCCAATATTTGTTGGAGCATTTGTTAGTGCTAGGACCTTATCAGAGGAAACAAAAGACAAAGATGTGCTACAAGGGCTATACGAGGATGAAGAAGTCCAACAAAAGATCAATAATGTCATAATACCTATAAAAAAATATGGAAAAGGATTTAACATTCTTCAAAAAATGGGATACATTGGAATGGGTCATGTGAAAAAAAAGAAAATAAGGTATCTCAGAACCTATACAACCTCATACTCAGCAGGCTATAGACAAATCAGGCTTAGGGTATGGACAAGTTACTCTATAAGAGGACACATCTTCTAAGCAACAAAAAGATGAACATGATAACATACAAGAGAAACTTGCAATTGAAAGGGAATAAGAAGATGTAGATGTCAATATAGTTCATGCGTATGGAGGACAAATGTTAGGAACTAGCCCACTTGAATCAAAATCACATTCGGTTGACTTGGACTTAATCGAGGACGATCAGGAGCTACTTGCAAGAGGTCATTCTGATGAGAGTATCGTTCTAGACATTGAAATACATATCGAAAACTTTGACATCTATCATGACCCTTAATACCTTTGAAGCATCTCAAACTGAGGACCCCTTACCTCTAATCCATCCTGAACTTATTGACTGGGAAAATGAAAGACATACTGAAATCGATACCTTTCCTAATGACCATACCATATCCTTATATCTTAATGCAATCAAACCCACAACAACTTTCACCAGGGATTTTGCTAGCGCATCTTCCAATCAAGTGGGTGCCAAATCTCCTAGTCGCAAAAGTGAAAATAAAGAAAACAATATCAGGTCTACTGCTGAAAACCATTTATTAGCAACATTAGACTGAGAAAAAGTAAAAAGAAATGACGCATCTAATAGTGAAAACCTCCTCGAAGCGCGAGAAGATGGGAGATTTGACACCTTACCTGAATACTATCAAGAGAGGTCATCTATCCTGATAGAACCAATGGAGGCAGTTAACATTGGCACAATTGATCACCCAAAGATTATACATCCAACAACCTCTCTATCAGAACAAGAAGGGCAAAAATATTTAGAACTCTTCAAAAGATGTCAAATCAATTTTGTTTGGTCATATGCAGACATTCCAGGGTTAGATACAGATCTTATAATGCATCACCTGAATGTCTGTCCAAGAGCAGACATCAACAATGGAACACAACATGGATCAGGAGCAAGCATTATATTCATCACACCACAAGGTCATACAATTCCAAAAGTGTACAAATTAAGCTTTCCATGCACCAATAATACAACAAAATATGAAGCTTTGGTCACATGAATCAAAATGGCCATAGAATGGAACATTACACAACTCCATGTCTTTGGAGACTCTCAACTCGTCATTAATCAAATCAATGACGATTATCAAACAAAGGATGAAAAGTTAATGCCTTATAAGAAGATGGTTGATGATGTCAAGAAATACTTTGTCGAAATAAATTTTCAGTAGACTTCGAGAAATGACAACAAAGAAGCAGACGCCATGGTAACACTTGCTTCTCTCCTTCAGACATAGGAAAATCAAGAGCGTTACGAATTCCTGGTGGAAGAGTTGTTTTACTCTACACATGATTGTCCCGATTCCCAAATTATCTGTCACCTTGTTGGACATGATTCCTCCCGCTATGGCCAAATTTATACATACCTGAATGATAACACCCTCCCTCCGGACATGTCCAAAAACCAAAAGAGAAATTTCATCCGCCAATCTTCCCATTATACTCTTGTCGTGGATACCCTTTTTAAACGAGGTATGGACGGTACTCTTCTAAGATGTCTCGAGCAAGAAGAATCTGAGAAGGCCTTAAATGAAGTCCACAATGACATTTGTGGCACTCATTCAAGTGGTCGTACCCTTTTGAAAAAACTCAATATGCTTGGGCTTGTAGACACCCAAAATTGTCCAGTCTAATTAAATAAACATTTTATTTATTTAATTATCTAAACCTAATTCTTCTATTAATTAAATAAATCTTTATTTATTTAATTAATTCATTTATCCTCTTCTAGCCTTATTTCTCATTTAAATAAATACATTTATTTATTTAAATTATCCTCTTTCTAAATTAAATAAATATTCTTATTTATTTAATTATCCTACTTCTTCTATTAATTAAATAAATCCTTATTTATTTAATTAATTCATTAACCTTTTCTACACATGACACATGTCATTCATCTCTTAATTCATACACTACCTACCCCTTTCATTATTTTATTATTTCTTATACCTACCCTCTAATCCTAGCCGACCTCCTTTTACACCTCTCAATCTTAACCCTCCATTTCATATTGTGTCTTCTATTTAAGAAGATGCTTTCTTCATTGTCAAACCCTAATCACTCATGCTAATGATCTTTCATGCAACTTGCAACACTACGATCCTACTTGCAACCACATTCCATTCTTTGTTGAGCTCTTGTGCATACAAAAATCCGAGAGCAAATATATCAAGCAAGATCAATGGAGATAGGAAGAATGGAGATCAAAACCCTATTGGACATGTGATGGTATAATCTTTGTGATTTTGTTTTATTTTGCATTGTCTTAGGTAATCTTCATATGTTATGGTGGATCTTTGTTGATTGTTAGGCTAGGGTTTTGTGGTTGGATTCATTTAGCCTTTCAATATTGTTGTTATTGTTATCCATTTTCACCATAAACATTTTGGCACGCCCGGTGGGACTCTTGTCCCTTTGCATTTAACCTTTTTGTTGCAGATTTTGCATTTGTGATGTTGTAGATCGGACATTTTTCGACGGCATTTTAGGTTTTTCCGTGTCTGCAAGCGTTCGGATCACGTCTCTGATTTTCAAAAGCGTCTGCGATGTCTAGAATCGCGTCTGTGTTTCTGCCAAATTTTATTTTGCAGGTTTCTGAAAGGGGCGTCTGTGTTTCCGAACCGCGTCTGAGTTGTTTCTATCCGCGTCTGTGTCCAAGAGAGGCGTCTGTGTCTTTTGGCCGCGTCTATGCATCACACACAGACGCGTCTGTGTCTGGTATAACAGCGTCTGTGTTTTACTGTTTCGGAATTTCAAACTTTCTTTGATTCAGTTTTTCGGATTTCGTACTTAGGGTTTCAAATCTGGTTTATTTTTGGACTAACCCTTGCAGATCTAGCTAACCAAGTTTGTGCAGCTTGTTTTGGAAGCAAAAACGTTTTTGTTGAAGGCCCCTTTTTCACAAAGTCTTTTTGGGTTTTTCTAAAATTTACTTAACTTGTGTGCTTGCAGGAAGGGGTGATCATTTGAAACAACCCAAACTACTAACAAATTTTGTTGCAGGGCCTTGGCTAGGGTTTTGTAATTTTGTTGTGTGCCTTGTTTTCATAGATTAGCAAACACTTCCATTGGTGCACTAAAATTGAATCATTGTCTTTTGTGTCTTGAGCAATAGGCTCTTTTTGTTTAATCTTTAGAGGGCCTGTCTTCCCGTGTGGTCATTAGGACTACTAGTGAGAAGAGAACGACCCAAGTGGTAGCGAGGAAAACCCACCTCATCCGAACCACTATAATCAAATGTATTCATGGTGAAAACTATGAATAACGTGTGCTGATTAGTTCATACCGACACTATGTCTCCCCATAAACCCGTTTGATCAAATTTATTTGATCAGTTGTAGGGCGTAACCCCTACTGGCTGGGAGCCTTCTTTATTTACAGAGCTGAAAGTGCCGCATGTATGGCCACACGAGCGGATGCCCTTACTAGCACCATTTTGTTTTAGAGGCCCAAATCCTTCTAGTTGTTGGGGCAGGAGGTCGGAACTCTGGTAGCGGCCCACACACATACGGTTCTTAGTAGAGATACAAAGTTCGCCATGGGGAGTTTTCATGGGGACTGATGCTTGGCTGACCCGAGAAGTGAGTGCCGAGGGTGGAGCCAGTGAGGTCAAGCATCTAAGTATCCGCTTTGAATAGCGTTGCCTCGGGGGTAAAAGCCCATGTGGGATCAACAACTATTGTCTTGGCCAGCCATAAGAATTGTGCTTGACTTATGTTAAACATTCAAAACATTCAAGACCAAACAACAAAACATTGTGTCTTTTGTGTCTTCAAGTGTATGCAAAACAACTTTACATCAAACAACACACTTTTGGAGTCTAAAACACTTGCAAACATTGAATCCTCATCAACATTGTGTCCTCTTGTCACGAAAAACAATCAAACAGTCGGATTTGGTCACAACAAAACAACTTCACAGATTGGAAAAATTGCACGAAGTTTACAGAAACACGTCTGTGTCTGTTTTAACCGCGTCTGGGTCATCTAAGTGCGTCTGTGAAGGGCAGAATAGCGTCTGTGTTTTTAGAAGCGTCTATGTCGAACAGAGACACGTTTGTGTCTGGAAATCGCGTATGTGAAGTATACAGTCGCGTCTGTGTCCAGAATTGCAAAAACCTTTACAGTCCAGCAAACATAAACAAGAAAATCTCAGAATCGCGTCTGTGTTTAACAGAGTAGCGTCTGTGTCCGGAAACCGCGTCTGTGAAGTATACAATCGCGTCTGTGTCCAGAATTGCAAGAAAAAAATTTCAGAGTCCAACAAACAAGAGAAATCAGTTTTGGAATACTTGAGCTTCCTAGGTTGTTTCTTCAGGTTTCATTTAGCATTCAACCTGTCTCTGGGTCTCATATAGTCCATCATTGCTTCACATCTCATTTTACATTCATACTTGTCTAAACTTGAGTCAAAAGGTCACTTGCTTGTCCTCATCATACTTTGTCAACATACTACATACAACTACACTTTGCTAAGTGGTCCCTCATCAAGGTTTCTTACCTTTGGGTCTCATTTGGTCTTACTTAGGGTCAAGGTCAGCTTACCTCATCAAGAGAAACTATCCTCTCTTTGGGAGTCACACCTACTCTACTACTTACATACTTGGTCTTACACTTTGGACATTGCAAGTACACCTCAAGATTCATTTACACTCCATACAACTCTTGGTCTTCCATACTCTTTCCATTTTTCATCTAGTCTCTCACATCTTGGTCAAACACCTAGTTCATGGTTGAAACCCGTCTTCAAAAATCTAGGAGAAAAGCTAAAGAAGCTCAAGAGTCCACCAACATGAGTTCTTATGAGTATGACAATGATTTATTTTTCAATCCTGAGCACACTACATTACCTGACATGGAGGTTTATAGAAACAATCCAAATGTTGAGAACATAGACACTACAAACAACAATGCTACACACAATGACAATGTGGACAACTTTTCAATACAATCAGCAGATATAGAAGAATCCATAATGAATCCTCATTTCAATAGATTGGTTGAAGAGATAATGAGGAGAGATCGACAATACTTCTTACACGTGATGGCACAAAGTGGAGCTAAAATACCTCATGACTTTGACATGTCTCAACTTATGGAAAATCGACCCTCGCAACAAACTCAATCCAACATGGATCAAAGGAGACCCAATAGTGGGGGAAATAGAGGACCGAATATGATGCCTGAGTCACCATCAGTTTTGCTTCAAAAACCAGAAATCCCACATACACAAGCTCAAACATATGATACTTACCTTCGAAGACCATTATGGAAGCCTTATGCAAATAGATATGCTCAATCACATGCTCCAGCTATGGATCAATCAAAACAAGTGGATACTCAAAGGCATCCTCAAAATTTGGACATAAGGAAACCTCATGTCAAATTTGGGGGCAACACAATGGAAAATGAAATGCCAATAGAATATGGTATATATGCACAAAATAGATATGGGGTTCCTCAACATGAAGCTATACCAAGTGCTCCATATATGCCGCATCAATATAGACCTCCTCCATATGGACATGTCTACGATCAGTATCATCCATACATGCAACAAGCTCCTCCTCAAATTGGTGTCCCAAACATGGGGTATGCTACAAGAAATCGATCTCCTCCCAAGAGCAATTTGGAGCAACAAATAAGAGATTTACAAAAGAAAATGGAGGACATGAGTGCACCAAAACCAACATACACTATGAGAGACATGTGTCCTTATCCATTTGATAAGAGCATCCCAATGCCTCAATTTCCTGCACACTTTGTGACGCCAAAATTTGACAAGTATAGAGGAAAGGGAGACCCCAAGGCACACATACGACAATTTTTCACAGCCTGCATTGAGGTAGCGGCAGAAGAAACATATTTGATGAGGTTGTTCCCGCATAGCTTAGGCGATCAAGCTATGGAATGGTTTTCTCAATTACCTCCCGGTATTAAGTCATGGGGCGACTTAGCAGAGGCATTCATTCAGCATTTTTCCTACAACATAGAGACAGATATCTCAGTCACTACTTTGTGCAACACCAAGCAAAAGGAGGGAGAATCTTTTGTGTCATTTTTACAAAGATGGAGAAATCTAGCCAGCAGATGCTGTTGTGAAATTCCCCAAAAACAAATGGTAGAAATGTTCACTCAAAACGTTAACAAGGATATTGGCTATGATCTAAGGAAAGCTTGTTTGTCCACCTTCAAGGATGTTATTGAAAAGGGCTTAGCAACATAAAAGGTCTTAATTGAACAAGGAGTTATTAAGCTATTCAAGGAAAACAAAGATGACTTTAAAGGAAAAGACAAGCCAAGATTTTGGAATAAAAACAAGAACAGAGTCAACGATGGCGTTGTTGATGCCAATACAGTGAGACCCAAGTTCATCTTTTCAGGATCAAGTTCTACAAACAATCAAGTGAATACTCAAACAACTTCCAGATCACGAAGGAAGTACACTCCATTGGGAGAACCACTTGAATCAGTCTTCAAAAAGCTAGTGGCAAACAAAGTGATCACAGTTCTAGATTTTCCTCCATATGAACCAAAGGTCAAACCAAATTGGTGGAATGATGATGAGTATTGTGAGTTTCATAAGAGCAAGGGACATAAGACATGAAATTGCCATCGACTGAAGAATATTGTGCAAGATCTCATTGGTAGAGGTGACATTGAGATTGAGGGACATTCGTCTAATCAAGAACATGAGATGTTTAAGGAACCATTCCCAAAGCATGACAAAGGAAAAGCCCAAGTCACAGATGATCAGGCCAACTATACTAGAGCACCTTACAACTATGACTCAACTATCAATCACATCTCAATGGACAATCATATCTCTACTATTACCATCAATAACAAAAATCCTGAGAATCCTCCTCAGAGACCCAAGATTGTCCTAAGAGGTGCTGGATCTTCTTTCGAGCCTACATCTGAATGTCATGTTACAACTCGTCGAGGTAAGATTACTTTGCCAGGTGCCTCCACTAAAAACACTTCTTCTTCATCTACTAAACCTGAGTATGACCTTGTAGAACAGTTAGGGAAGACACCCGCGCTCATTTCAATCCTTGAACTATTACGCATATCTCCCGCACATAAAGCCATTCTTGATAAAATCTTGAGAGACACCGCCATTCCTACTGATCTGAACGTGGACCAGTTTCAAGCCATGGTGGGATACCTATCCATTCCACATTCCCTTACATTTACAGAAGCTGATGACGCCTCCATAAGTCAGCCACATAATGCACCATTACATATTGAAGCCTTCATACACAAACATCGAATAAAGCGAGTCTTGATAGATGGAGGAGTTGGTCTAAACATTTGTACATTGAGCACCATTAAACAATTGGGATATTCTGATAAAGCTGTGAATTCAAAGAATCAAATTACCATCAAGGCATATGATGATGAAGAACGCTCATCCAAGGGCACGGTCACCTTACCTCTAAGAATTGGGCCAGTTACAAAGGATGTGGTTTGTCAGGTCCTGGATTTAGATCTCACATACAACATATTGCTAGGACGTCCTTGGATTCATGAAATGAGGGCAGTCCCATCAACATATCATCAATGCATTAAGTTTCCTCATAATGGAGTCGAGGTAACAGTTAACGGTGATCCTAATCCGTTCATATATTGCAATAACCTGAGATCACATACGGAGACCATCATTCCCAATAATCGTGAAGCTGTTCCTTCTTCGGCATACATTGACCCTGAGTCATTAAAACCTTCGACATCAAAACAAGGTGAACTTAAAGGCAGATTTCAGGACAAAGGCATGGGAGAATACACTTTAAATCAGACCATGTATTTACGACAAGTCATGAGCTCTCCAAAAGAATTTGGAAGGCCACATCCTAACAAGCAAACATTCATCATGATGCTCAAATGGGATCCTACTACCTTTCAAAGATGGGGCGAATTGGAAGAGGAAGATTTATACAAAATGCTCTATAAAGACATTGAAGATGACACACATGATCAGATCAATATACCTTGTGAGAAATATGGCAAAGGCTTCAAGATTCTACAAAAATTCGGGTATGATGGAAAAAGCCCTCTTGGGTTACGCAAAGAAGGCATCATGGAACCCCTACAACCTGAATTGACTGTAAGAAGAGAACGCTCAAAGGGACTCGGTTTTCTGACTTCCAAGATCCACACAAAAAGGACAGAAGAGGCATCACAAATCAAAGTTGCCAAAGTTCAACAAGAAGATTGCTATTCCACAGATTCCAACGAATGGGAATGGGGTTCAGACAAATCCTCCAGTGACTACGAACTCACCGAGACATTCAGAGAGCCAGATGAACCCACAGAAGAGGAGGAGTTTTATAACAAATTCAGAGTTGGTCAAGAAACAACCCATGAGGAGTCTACACAGTCCTTGTCTCAAGGTTCTAGGTCGAAATCACATAGGATGAGGACACCTGTCCCGGAAGGCGCTACTAATAATGATAATTTGGATTCGCTTGCGATTGAAACTGATGAGGAGAGTGCCATCGATGACCTCGACGATTGCCTTGACATACCCGAATATAATCATATCTTCACTCTTAGCCCTGCAAACTCTGAAAACATTAAAGGCCTTCCCCTTGTTCACCACCAACTCATTGACTGGGATTATGAAGGACCAGCACAATTTGACACATTTCAGAATGACGAAGCTATTATTGACTATCTTGGCATACGAGATGATCTTCCCTTTGGGGACCACAAAGCAAGATACAACATAGAACTCAACAACATGGCATATTTTGGTGAGGGTGTCGGACCTTCCAGTCGCAAAAATGTGAAAATAAGAACAAATCAAGAGTCTTATGGCGAAAACCACACTGTGGCGCTATCTGACCCCAAAAAAGTAAAAAGAAAAGACGTATCTGAGGGTGAAAACCTCTCTGAGGCACCTGAAGATGGAAGGCTCGACATTCTCCCAGCATCATATGAGGAAAAATCATCCATGTTGGTAGAGGAGACTATCAAAACAAACATTGGTACAGAAGAGGTTCCACACAACATATTCCTGGCTCAATCATTAACAGAGTCCGAAAAATCAAAATTCATAAGCTTCTTCAAAGAACGACGAATCAACTTTGCATGGTCATACGCTGATATACCTAGACTGGATCCGGATTTGGTAATGCATCATTTGACAGTCAAACCGGGGGCAAAGCCAGTGAAACAGAAATTAAGGAAAATGCATCCACAAGTGGCATTACTAGTCAAAGCAGAGCTGGAGAAATTATTGGATGTTGGATTCATACGCCCAATTGATTATCTCGAATGGATCTCTAATTTAGTACCTGTCAGCAAACCAGATCGCAGCATCAGAATATGTACAGATTTCAGAGACATCAACAAAGCTTGTCCAAAGGATGACTTCTCATTACCAAATATCGACTTGATTGTTGATCTCACAGCAGGTCATGAAATGCTATCATTAATGGATGGATTCTCTGGCTATAATCAGATAAGAATTGCACCCGAGGATCAACATAAAACATCATTCACTTGTCCGTGGGGAACTTTCTGTTGGAATGTCATGCCCTTTGGGCTAAAAAATGCAGGAGCTACATATCAAAGAGCAATGACTACTATTTTTCATGATCTCATGCATGTAACTGTGGAAGATTATGTTGACGATCTCTTGGTCAAATCAATAGACAGAAATACACATTTGGACATACTTTCAGTTGCCTTTGATCGGTTGGAAAAGTACAAGGTAAGATTAAACCCCAAGAAATGTGTCTTTGGAGTAACCTCTGGGAAGCTCCTAGGATTCATTGTATCCAAAAGAGGAATCGAAGCGGATCCAGCAAAAGTCAAAGCTATCTTAGAAATGCAACCACCAAGAAATATCAGTCAACTTCGGTCCTTACAAGGCAGACTCCAGTCCATCTGAAGATTCATAGCACAACTTGCAGATAAGTGTAATCTTTTCCAGCACCTGCTACATAAAAACATCAAATTCAAATGGGATGATAACTGTCAACAAGCTTTTCAGATACTCAAAGACTATCTTCTAAATCCACCAGTTCTGATGCCACCAGTTCTAGATCAACCACTGTTATTATACATTTCAGCTACTCCAACAGCACTGGGGGCACTCTTAGCGCAACAAATAGCTGACGGCAAGGAAAAAGCAGTATACTATATCAGTTGCACATTGGTGGGATACGAGCTAAACTACACACCAATCGAGCGTGCATGTCTCGCTGTGGTCTTTGCTTCACAGAAATTATGACATTATATGCTCACTCACAAAACTAAGTTGATTGCAAGAATTGATCTATTAAAGTACCTTCTCAACAAAGCTACACTTACTAGGCGGCTGGCCAAATGGGTAATGATATTGAGTGAATTCGACATCGAGTATGTGGACAGAAAAGTAATAAAAGGAGAAGCCATCGCAGATCAATTAGCAGATGCTCCCATGATAGATGATGCTCCTCTAAATTCAGAATTTCCAGATGAATCCATTCTAACAATATCACATGCAAAGCCATGGCAATTATACTTTGATGGTTCATACACACAGCATGGGGCAGGAGCTGGTATTCTTTTTATAACTCCTCAAGGTGATTCTATACCAAAATCATACCGCTTATCATTTCCTTGCACCAACAATATAGCAGAATATGAGGCATTAACAACAGGATTACGAATTGCAGTTCAATGGAAGATCCAGGAACTTCGTGTTTTTGGAGACTCCCAACTTGTTATCCGTCAAGCAACTGATGATTACCAAACAAAAGATGAAAAATTACTGCCTTATAAACAAATGGTGGATAATCTGAAACAACACTTTACAAAGATAGACTTTGAGCAAATACCAAGAGAGCAGAATCGCGCCGCAGATGCCATGGCTACAATTGCTTCACTAATTGACCTGCCTCAAAATGAAACCTGCTATGAGTTCCTGGTAGACAACCTGTTGGTTCCTTCATATGAGATAATGCCTACTGAAATGATATGTGTTGTTGGTCCCGAATCTCAGTTATATGGTTCCATCTTCACATACCTTTGCGACAATATCTTACCTCCTAATCTATCAAACAACCAACGCCGCACTTTCATTCGCCAATCCTCTCGATATGTCATTTTAGCTGATATCCTATACCGACGAGGTCTAGATGACACTCTTCTTAGATGTCTAGAAAGCGACGAAGCTCAGATTGCGTTACGTGAAGTGCATGAAGGGATATGTGGTCCACATGCTAGTGGTCCTACCTTGGCCAAGAAACTCATTAGGACTGGATATTACTGGCCCAATATGGAAAAAGACTCATATCAGTTTGTCAAAAAATGTAAGCAATGTCAAATTCATGGAGATCTCATACATGCACCAGCACAAGAACTACAACCACTTGCGTCTCCTTGGCCCTTTTGTCAGTGGGGACTTGATCTCATAGGCAAGATTCACCCTCCTTCTTCCAATGGTCATAAATTCATTATCACAGCCACAGAGTATTTTACAAAATGGATTGAAGCCGTGCCTCTCACACAAGTCACTGGAAAACAAATTGCTACTTTCATCCTTAACTATATCATTTGCCGATATGGTATTCCTAAGTCCATTATTACTGATAACGGGCGTCCCTTCAAAAATCAGGATGTTCGTGAACTCTGTGAGTGCTTCCATATCTCCCATCGTTTCTCCACACCATATTACCCCCAGGGTAATGGCCAAGCTGAGGCATCTAATAAAACAATTCTTAAAATCCTCAAAAAGACAGTCGACGACGCTGGCCGTAATTGGCATATCCAACTCAATCCTGCACTTTGGGCCTACCGCACAAGTGTCCGCACACCTACAGGAGCTACACCATATTCACTTGTCTACGACACTGAAGCCATCTTGCCTATTGAGGTCGAGTTACCCTCTTTACGGGTCTCTTTGCGAAACATCATCAACGATGAAGACTACAGGGTCTCTAGCTTACAAGAACTAGAACTATTGGATGAACGAAGACAAATTGCTTTTAATCATCTCAAGGCTTACCAACAACGAATGAGTCGTAGCTACAATCACAAGGTCAAGCCTCGCACATTTGAGGTAGGTGACTTGGTTCTCAGAGAAAACCCCAAAAATCAGCAAGACAGAGAGAAGAAGGGCAAGTTTGAACCAAACTGGCTTGGTCCTTACATCATTACAGCAATCTATGGATCTGGGGCATATCAGCTCTCTACTACAGAAGGTGAACCTTTGGAGGATCCTATCAACAACATGCACCTTCGCAGGTTCTACACATAGCTCATCGGAAGATCCTAATTCAAAATTACAAAAAAAACTATAAAACAAAAAAATCGTTACTTGGTGAAAACCTGGCAAACAGGTGCTTTGTGACACAAAAAAATTGAAAAAATCGAAAAAAGTAAAGAGAAATAATTTCGTCCAATGGTGAAAACCACTTCAGTGGCGCCCTGGGCAAGTACCATGGTGAAAACTGGGTTCCTAGCGCCATGCGTAGAGACTTTGCTCCTCTCTCCTTCAGGATTCTCTTTCATCCTTCACTTTGCACACACTCACAACCTATTCATCCATAATAAACTTACCCATTCCCATCATGGCTTGTTATTGATCTACCTAAGATTGGTTAGCCATCCATAATAAACCTCCCTTTCCATCCATAACAAATCAGACCCTATCTGTGGCTAAGACAAAATCCTACGTCTAGTAATGGGTGTGGAACTGAGAACATCACATGTTTTGAGGAGTACAGTTTCTTCCAGCTTCCTTCAGTCTATTCACGCACAATCCGCAATAAAGCAATATTTGCATCGCAGATCCGCAATAAAGTTTCGTCTTCTCCGCAATAAAGTATCAGTTTCATGGATTCAGTCAGTTTCAGATGAGACACAACAGCAACAATGGGCTTCAACAAATCAAATCTTTCAACAGACTCAGACAACATATGGTTCAGTGTTAATCTATCCCTTTTGTGAAAGTGAACATTGTGACCACAATCAAACATGACTTATACAAGTGACAAGAGACACTAAACTTGAGGACTACAGTGGATGTTGGTGTCGAGTCTTGGTTTTCTTTTGATTTTATCTTTTTTCTTGGTGACATGTCTTTTAGCTTTTCCGGGATGTCTTTGACTAGAGATTCTATCTCCAGGATGTCTTTGACTAGAAAGGCGAGGATGGGGTATCGTCACCTATTTTGTTTGCTGTCTATGGATTGTCTTTTAGTAATGCTATGACTTGTCCAAGGATATGAGGACACTGTGAGTCTAGTGTGAACTGGGGCATTCCTTGTTTGTGACTGTCTTATCTCCATGCAAACAAGTACAATGACTTTCTGGGTCGAACTCATGCCTCGATTGTCATAACCTACTTGCCATAATAAAGCTCAATGATGATAACGCACAAGAAGCTCTTTCACGTTCATATCTTTTGTCTTTCATCCCCCCTTTCTTGATTAACTTCCATCATCCTTCTCGAGTCCGCGTAGCCCGCTATCACATGACTGAGTATAATGACACACCAAAAACATTTACATTTCATGTAGTTGCACCTGCATTACCACATATAAGCATTTCATACATACATATAGATATCACAATTGCATCACATCCTGCACACAACACCTGTTAGCACAATTTACATTTGCATTATCATATTCATCTGCATTACATATATTCACATTCGCATCATGCATCACATATAAAACATAAAAGAACAAAAATATTGCATTGCATCATATGCATATTTGCATCCATCACATAAAACATACATCATAGAAACATACATCACATAAGGTACACATGCATATAGCTGCCGCAAAAATGAATCATCTCTCATATATAATCAAATGTGTCATGATACAATGATGTCAAAAGAATCATATGGCTACAAAATCACCCGCAGGTGTCTACAATACAAAAATGGTACATATACTGATACAAGGGAGCCCTCTATGGCTATGATGAACTCCCTCCCTCGGAGCCGCCTGGCCTCGACGTAGTCTGAGCTTTAGAAGGATCCGCTCCAGGATCACCCTGCCTATCTGGTGGTGGTGGAGGACCCATGACCCCACCACTCGATGCCTGTCTCCTCCGGCTCCCTCCCGTAGCCGTCGCTGTCCGCGATGGTCTATGGAAGCTCCTCGCCCACTGATCCGCTGGCACTGCACCATAGTACAGGTCCCTCCAGTAGCCTATCTCCTCTCCGGCTCGCAAGACATATGCGTAGCCTGCCCCTGCGTCCTCTGCCACCTGTCTCCCCGCCCTCAGAGCTGTCTCGGCCTCCGTGTAGTGCTGAATCGCCTGATCCCTCTCCCGCTCAGTATCCCTGAGCCGTGTCCTGAGCCGATCCCTCTCCCTCTCCAACTCCTGGATCTCGTCTGCCTGGCCATGGTAGATCTCCCTCAGCTCCAGCAGTTCATCCTCCTCAGGATCCCCACCCTCAGCCTCTGCCTGTGGCTCTCCCTCTATGGGTGCCTGCCCCTGTATCTGCCCCTGTACCTGTCTCGGTGCCTGAACAGGTACCTGTCTTTGTGCATGCTTGGGTACCTGCACCTGTCTCTATCCCTATGCCTGTACTGGCACCTGTCCCTGTCTCGGTCCCTGTGCTCTAGGACCCTGTGCTGCTGGTACCTGCAGGGGCACTCCACCGCGACCCCTCACCACCTGAGCCTGTCCCTCCTGTCCACCCTCCCTCCGAGGTGCCACCCTCCTCTCCCCAACTACTCCCCTCCACCGCTATCGGCCTCTACCCCCATCACCCCCACCATCATCATCGTCATCTCCTCCTCCATCTCCATCCAGTAGCTCCCCTGGATCTGTCAGTCAAGGGAATGGATGCTCTGCCCAGTAAGCTGTATACTCTACATCCATACCTGCATCCTCAATCTCTGGCCACATATGCCAAGGTAGGGGTATCATCTCTGCCAGCTGTGTAACTGCCTGATCATATGACAACAGCGGTCCGAACTGTGCCTGATCCCTCACTGTGCGGGCATACATACCCGAGCCTCGTGGCATCCGCTGGATCCTGCCAAACTGTCTGCCTACCCTATCCACAAGCTGTCTCTCCAGTATGTAAGGCATCCGCCTAATCAGATATCTGCTCCTGAATGTATATGGCAGCTCCACTGCATCATCCTCCCACTCCTCGCACCCCAGGTAGGGCCTCCAGATGACCATATCAATGTCATCTATCACACGCCTCCAGTGCTCTAACCTGCCAATCCGAGGCTGTGAAGTGTTCATATCGTATAAATGAACAAAACTCCGTCCATGACCCCTGCCTCTGAAGTGTATCGACCGTGTGATAGGCAGATGCTCATATGCCCACACCTGTAGCAGTGTCACTCCACAACCCAGTCCCACTGATCCATGGTAGACGAACTAATGCAGCTCATAATACAGATGTGCCAAGACACATGGACCCCATGCATATCTGGTGTGCTCAGTCACCAATGTCTCCAGTGCTCCTCCCCAGCCAACTGCCAACCCCCGTGTAGCCCTGTCTGGACACAGGAAACCACTGATAACTCCTCCAATCACAGCTGGCAAAGCTAACCCTGTCGCGGTCATGGTATCCCATGCCACATGCCCTGCTCTCATCTCTAGCCCGGGATCCTGGAACACCCGTCCCAGCGCCTCTCTGTCTCCATCTCGATCGTATGGGATCAGCTCTCCATCAATCAGTATATGCAATATCCTGTAAACATCCTCGAGGGTCATTGTCATCTCCCCCATCGGCAAATGAAAAGTGCAAGTCTCGGAGTGCCATCTCTCCGCCAGCGCAGTCAGCAAACCCATGTTTGCCCGAAACTCAGGCACATATAATACGTGTCTCAATCCCATCTCCTCGATGGCAGCTCTATCCTGAAACGACAACTCTGGTCACAACCTCTGTGTGGACGGGAATCTCTCCCGTGACTCTAGCATAGGCAAATACTCCTGCAGTCAAACCAATCAATCATGTCAGTCATGGTGGCATTCACTGTTCATCACAAAATGCTACTTGCTATCTAAATGCATATGGTTATCTATTCCAGTGACACTCATTGTTCATCACAAAGTGTTGCTATCTATCCTAGTAGTGCTCCCTGTTCATCACAAAGTACTACGTGTGTGACATTCCTTGTTCATCACAAAGTGTTACTCACATTTAGCACTCCCTGTTCATCACAAAGTGTTGCTCACACTTTGGGTACTCCCTGTTCATCACAAAGTACTCTATCTTGGTGCTCCCTGTTCATCACAAAGTGCCTTGATCTATCCTAGTCTTCCTAGAGGACCTGCTTGAGTGTATCCTCTCAGCAGCTTATCCAATCGACAGCGTATGTTCATCACAGAACTGCCGATTTGACCTAGAAGACTAAAAAATTGCATTTTCTGACATAAACGCGCTTTAAACTCACAAACGCGCCTCTTGACTGCATAGACGCGCCTGTACAACACAGACGCGCCTGTTTGACACAAACGTCCCTTCAGGACGCAGACGCGCCCGCATTCAACACAAACGCGGTTCCAGACGCAGACGCGCCTAGCACCGACACAGACGCGGTTGCACGTTTTTGCACTTTTTTGTGCCCTATTCCTAAGCACATTTATTGCTAACCTACCATGCATTAATGACAAAATTGAAATGCGTCAAAGTACGAGGAGGTTTGGTGGTACTTACCGGCTCTCCTGCCTCTGCTGGCCTCTGAAATCGGCGAACACGATCGAATCTGTGTACGAAAGCCATCGCTGCTGACTGCTGCTGCTCTTTTTTCACTTTGCACTGTGATCTTGTGAGGGTGTAGATGACAATGAGGATGTCTTTTGCCCGTGGTCTATCTTATAGCCTACCCTGGCCCTCGCCTTCTTTTCCTGAGTCAGTCTTCTTCATCCTGTGACTTTGTCACTTTATTCGACCATTCCATTCTAGCCTTTCTTTCTTATCGAGAGATTGTCTGCAATATTTTCAGACATTTTCATCCAATCTCTCGAGGGGGCATATTATTCCCATCCTGGGGCAACTCTATATCAGTTCATTTTATCTTCTTTGAAACAACGTGACAAGCCGCATTGTCTCAAAGAGGGGCAAAATGTAGACACCCAAAATTGTCCAGTCTAATTAAATAAAGATTTTATTTAATTATCTAAACCTAATTCTTCTATTAATTAAATAAATCTTTATTTATTTAATTAATTCATTTATCCTCTTCTAGCCTTATTTCTCATTTAAATAAATACATTTATTTATTTAAATTATCCTCTTTCTAAATTAAATAAATATTCTTATTTATTTAATTATCCTACTTCTTCTATTAATTAAATAAATCCTTATTTATTTAATTAATTCATTAACCTTTTCTACACATGACACATGTCATTCATCTCTTAATTCATACACTACCTACCCCTTTCATTATTTTATTATTTCTTATACCTACCCTCTAATCCTAGCCGACCTCCTTTTACACCTCTCAATCTTAACCCTCCATTTCATATTGTGTCTTCTATTTAAGAAGATGCTTTCTTCATTGTCAAACCCTAATCACTCATGCTAATGATCTTTCATGCAACTTGCAACACTACGATCCTACTTGCAACCACATTCCATTCTTTGTTGAGCTCTTGTGCATACAAAAATTTGAGAGCAAATATATCAAGCAAGATCAATGGAGATAGGAAGAATGGAGATCAAAACCCTATTGGACATGTGATGGTATAATCTTTGTGATTTTGTTTTATTTTGCATTGTCTTAGGTAATCTTCATATGTTATGGTGGATCTTTGTTGATTGTTAGGCCAGGGTTTTGTGGTTGGATTCATTTAGCCTTTCAATATTGTTATTATTGTTATCCATTTTCACCATAAACAGGGCTATTATTGGCCAACTATAGAACGAGATTCTTTTCAAATAGCTAAAACATGCAAACAATGTCAGATCAATGGAAATTTAATTCATGCACCAGCACAAGAACTTCATGCTTTGGCAACATCTTGGCCTTTCTGCCAATGGGGTCTTGATCTAGTAGGAAAGATAAACCCTCCTTCATCCAATGGTCACAAATTCATCCTTTTAGCTACAAAACATTTTACAAAATGGATTGAGGCGGTACCTCTCATACATATCACAGGAAAACAAATTGCTGCATTTATCTTGAACTACATCATATGTCGTTATGGAATACCCATGACCATTATCACTGATAATGGGTGACCGTGCAAGAACTAGGATGTACAAGAGCTATGTGAGAAATTCAAGATCCAACACAAATTTTCCACACCCTACTATCCCCAAGGGAATGGGCAAGCAGAAGAATCAAACAAAACTATTCTGAAAATCCTCAAAAAGACAGTGAATGATGCTGGCAGAGATGGGCATATTCAATTGAACCCTGCTCTATGGGCCTACCATACCAGTATCCACACACTAACATGAGCCACACAATTCTCTCTTGTATATGGATCAGAAGCAATACTACCAATAGAAGTAGATATACCTTCTCTATGAGTATCATTAAAAGTTCTTATCCCAGATGAAGAACACAAAATATCCAGACTACAAGAGCTAGAATTGATCCATGAACGATGATAAAATGCCTTTGATCATTTGAAGGTTTATCAACAAAGAATGTGTCGAAGTTATAATCATAAGGTCAAACTAAGAGCCTTTCAAGTTGGAGAACTAGTACTAAAGGAAAATCCACACAACCAATCATATCGAAAAAAGAAAGGGAAGTTTGAACCAAATTGATTGGGTCCGGTTGTGGTCACAACAGTATTTGGGTCAGGAGCATATCAACTATCAACACTAGACATGGATCAGCTCAAGGAACCCATCAATAGCATGCATCTGAAAAAGTTTTATGTCTAAAAGCAGAAAATCCAAAAAACAGCGAAAAAGAAGAAAAATAAAAAATAGTGGAAAAGCAGAAAAGCCAAAAACAGTGGAAAATCAGAAAATACAAAAAACAATGAAAACAAAAAAAAAAAAAAATCAAATATGAGAAAAAGTACAATAAAAACAGTTGGTGAAAGCCTGGCAACATGTGCTATCTGTCAGCTAGCTCTTCCATCTATTGGTTCATGCATCCTTCTGCTTGCATTCATTGTCATCATCACTGTTCATATCCATAATAACGCCTGTGTACATACACAGGCATCGCAGCTGGTTTATCACCATGGTTTGGATCATTGGGTATATCATAAAGAATTTGTTTCTAGGCTTGGGGCAAAATCTTGCACCTAGCTAGGGGCAAAATTTTCGATCGTTTTGAGCTTAATCAAACAGGTAGAACAATAGTTAGGCAGCTCTTGTTAAGCAAAAACTAAGACACATCCAACATTGAACACGAGATCAAATTGTCAACCATCAAACTATCACATGTCAGTCTAAGCACATCACACACTATTCAATGGATGATATCTTTTGGATAATGTTTTTAACACTTTGGTTCAACTTTTATATCTTGATTTTTGCTATCATGATTTCTGAGTGACTCCAGGATGTCTTTGACTAGAGGAACAAGGAAGGAACATGATATTTTTCTTGTTTGCTACCTGTAAATTAATCATTAATATGTGCAAATTTGTCTCAGGACATGATCATCGGGGTATCATTGAAAAAATTTCCGATTTGCATATAGAAATGGTTAATACTGCCTATTTTACACAAGCAACACTCAGGTCATGTTGGTTCAATTATACCTCGATGCTTGTGCTAACTTGCAATATCAAAATCCAGATAAGTAGTGCTCAGGTCATCATGGTTCAATTATACCATCGATGTTTGCACTCACTTCCCACATTTTAAAAAGCTCAATGATGACACAACGCAATAACCCAATGATTGGTCAGATCTCAAGCATTGAATTTCATTTGCATTTTGTATTTGCATTTAGCTTACATTTCATTCTTGCATAGGATCACAAAAGCTCATCTTATCCAAGACCAAATCTATTGTAGGATTCATCAATGTATCATCATAGGTGTATACACAATCAAAATGATGACTCATCTCTCTCTAGATATTGTCGACCCAACGCAAATCTTATGCTACCCCCTCAAATGAACCCACCTCAGCATATCTGAATCTTCCCGCAACATGATATCAACAAACTGTCAGTTCTTTATCCAATCAATCTTATCAATTCTATCAATCGGTCTCATCTGATCTATTCTATCATATCTTATACAGGATGTATCTTTCTTGGAACTAGACATTCTGATAAAGTCTTATACAAGATATATCGTTCCTGAAACCAGATGCTTTGATCATCTTTGTCTTCTATTGGAGGTGTCATTCCTGAAACCAGACTAAATCTTGATCTTATCAATCTAATCAATCTTATTTATTCAATCAAGCTTTATCAATCATCACATCCAAAACCACATCATAATGATCAAAGAACTCTCACTTTCATCAATAAACGTTGTAGAAGTCAAATCATTTATAATCGAGAAATCAATTTCGCAACGATCCAAACACTCCAAAGGTCAATTATCTCAATTGATCTCCCAAGGGGGCATCATCATACCACAATTTATCAATCAATGTCTGGGGCATCCTACCGAACCAATATCACATCACCATCATAAAAATGAGATTATTCTTTGATCAACGCGTCATCACACCTCGCTTCAAAGAGGGGCAAAATGTATACACCTAAAAATGGTCTGAAGATAATTAATTAAATAAGCAATTATTTAATTAATCTCCATTCCCAATTTAATTGAATTCATTAGCAATTTGATTAAATTCTCCCATTCATCTACTTATTAATAAATCTAAGGTTTTATTTAATAGGTTTATTTCAATAGTCCCCTTTTATTCATTCCTTCTAATCCCCTAATTAATTAAAACAAATCAATTTATGAGTTGTTGAAAGTTTATTAGCCTTTTCCTATTATTTGAATTTTTAAATTAAAATTACCCACATGCCTCCTAACTTATAACCACCTCCTATCCATCTTCTAACCTCAACCATTCCACCTAACCCTGGGTTTAACTAACCATATCCTATCTTGCACATCCTAACCTCCTTATCCTAACCTCCTATGGGTTGGATATCCTCCCCTTGAGACACATGGCACATGCCACACGACTCCTCCTTTGGACACTTGCCCTCTTAGGAGAAAGGCTCCTTGACACTTGTCACCAGAGAGATGACAAGTGTACCTCCCTCCAACCTCTTCTCCAACCTCCTCCAATTTCACCCTTAATATCTTCAAACTCAATCTTGACCGTTCATTCCTGCCACCTCACCCTTGGCCTTGGAAATCCTATAAATATCCCCCATTTTGGAGCACAAAGGATCCCATCTCATATCATTTTAGACATTATTACTATAGGCATATTGCATCTTAGATCTAGTTTAATTTGATCATATTCTAGCATAATTGTTGAATCATATAGCATAATCAATCTCTAATCTAGCTTAATTGCATCATCATCATAGCTTAATCATGCATATCATTAGCTTAATTAGCCTCTTGGATCAATCTAGCATAATTGGTGTAGGGCACCTAACACTCCAAGCATGCAATTTTGTTTTCTCCTAAGTTTTGTGTGTTTCCTTCTATGATGTAATAATGGACCAACCATTTGGGACTCAGTAGAGCCATGGTTGAGTTGTCCAAGTTTTGATTGTGTCATTTATGTTCAGGATGTTATCAGCCTAAGAAGTTGAAATGTTAATGTAGATCACAGGAGTAGTACTCTAGATCATTGTTATCATGTTATAGGGGTCTATTACATTGTTTTTAGGTCTTATAGGATGCTTGAGGGCTTTCAAGAGCCTTGAAATGCATGTGAATGCAAAGTTACATCTTATGTGTCAAAAAGATGTAAAAGTTGCTGAGCAACATTTTGCAACTTTTTGCAAAAGTTGCATTTTTTAAGATTGGCATTGCAAAGTTGGTTGAACCAAATAAACCATCAGAATATAAGCCAAAATATACTTTATTGTACAGGTTGGAGAATCTGGAATGCAAGAACAATTTTGTGTTTTCAAGTAATCTTGGTTTTTCACCGTTTTTGACATTTTTTTCCTTGTTTTCATTGTATAGTGCGGTCCAGTACGGACTTGATGGTAGAATCTTATTGCTGGGTATGAGTGATTGTTGAATGTACTTTCCAGCAAGGTAGATTAGTAAGTTTTTTTGTGTTTGGTTGCAGAGATCTCATTCATTATCTGAAACTAGTTGTAAAACCCTTGCAAGGTAGGGTTTAAGAGCAAAATGGCTCTAACCCGAGCATCCATTGATGAAACCTGTTGAAATCGAGTGGAATGCTAGGTTAGGGTCTGTACATATTCTTAGAGTAGGTTTTGTTGTCTTGCAGGCCTTTGGGGAGGAGCAACAATGAAGCCCTAGGCTCACCGCTAGGAGTTGGTGAGTTAGGACAACAGAAGATGTACAAATTTTGAGCACATATGGATTGGTGGAAGAAAAAATGATATATGGTTGGAAAGCACTCTAAGTTCCCTTGAATAATCCCTAATTATCTTTGGTAGGTGTTTTGACTAGTGAAGGGTTTTAAAACCATATTTCCAAGTCACCCGGGTAGGCCTAAACCCTTGAAATTAGTGCAGTATTGGAAGCCCCATGTGTACGGATAACCCAGATGCAATTTTCCAATATTGTCTATAACTCTTAAAAGGGTACTCGAATCTGCAATTAATTTGTGGCCTTGTGTGGGTAGTTTGTAAACTAAGCCTTGAAAACCGATATAGGAGGGCTAATTAAACTAGGCCTATTTGTAATTGGTAGAGTCAAAGTGAGGTTGGAAAAGCTTGGAGATGGGAACAAAGGTGCTAAAACCCCTAAAATACTTCAAAGGCATTATAAATGCATATTAAACCCATTGTAGCAGTTGGTGTATTGTGATCCTTGCAGGAGTTGTTGGAGCCCTAGGAGTGGTGTGTAGAGATTGAGGTGGCAACCTCAATAGGGGGAGTAGATTTTCTAAGATCAATGGCTATACCTTGGAGGCAATCCAAAATGGATCAGACCTTGGAGGTCTAGACAACAAAACCCCAATGAAGTGCCATTGGATGGGCTTGAGGAGTTAGAGGGTTGAGTAAGCCAAGAAACCAAGAAGGTGATTGAGACCAACTCCAAGACTCTCTGCATTAGAGTGGTATCAGAGCCATTCTTTGAAAGATATGGTGTATGTTAGATTGTGAAGAAAAAAAAGCAAGTTCAATGCCTCCAAAGGCAATGACTCTAGAAGCCATCCGACAGATGGTGGCAAAGATGATAGAAGGATTGAAGGATGCAGAAGGAAGTAAAGGAACTAGAGACATTAAGAAGGAGAAGGGGAAGGTTAAGACATAATGGAAAGATGAGACAAATGAAGAAGTGGAAGATGGAGAGGAAAAAGCAGTAATATCAATGCCTCAAGACCAAAAACTATTCTTGGATGCAGTCAAATCCATCTCCAAAGATAAATTGGATGAATTACCCACCTATGGAGGAAATCTTAATGGAGAAGAGTTGCTAGATTGGATAGAGGCCCTAAATAATCCTTTTGATTATAAGGAGGTAGTATAGGAGAAAAGAGTAAATGTGGCAAAGTCAAGATTGAGAGGATCAACATTAGTTTGGTGGAATATGATGCAAGAAGAAAGGGTACAAGAAGGTAAGAAGAAGATAACTTCATGGGAGCATATGAAGATAAGGCTTAAGGCTTAATTCCTATCGGGGGATTATGAAGTTCAAATCCACAAGAGACTGCAAAATTTGAAACAAAGGGAGTTAGATGTCAATGCATACACTGAGGAATTCCACAAACTCAGTTTGAGGGCTAGGAAGCATGAGAATGAAGTGGATAAATTGGCCAGGTGAATGGCCTTAGACAAAACATATAATATGAGATAATTATCCTCACACCAGACACTGTTCACAAGTGTTTTCAGTTGGAATTAAGGGCAGAGGAAAAGATCAAGAGGAGAAGTGAACAAAATCAAAAGCATGGAGGTGGTAAGAATTTTAGAGGTAGAGGAACCTTTGGTAGAGGGCATGATACATCAAGAAACGAAGAGCAACAAAGCCAAGATGGAAGTGGGACTCACAAAGATGAACATTTAGAGGAAGGAGCAATTTTAGGGGTAGGTTTGGAAGCTCGAGAAGAGGAAATATAGTTTTCACCGGTAGGTGTTATCACTGCAATCAAGTTGGACATACCATGAGTAGGTGCTCGGGAAAAGTCTCGAGTTCAACAAGCTCATACATGGGTGAAAGAAGGACTCAATTAGTGCAAGAGGAGGACACTCAGAGTGAGACCTCTCCAATCAGCAAGGCAGGGCTAGTGACAGATGGAGAAAACTTAATGATGAGAAGAACAATGCTTAAGATACCCCAAGCTCAAGAGCCACCATAGAAGAAAAGTTTGTTTAGGACTACTTGTAAGTCACAAGGGAAAATTTGTAAGGTGAATGTGGATTTAGGTTCCACTGAGAATATTGTCTCAGTTGAAATGGTGGATAAACTCAAAATGAAAAGATTACCTCACCTTAATCCTTACAAGGTATCATGGCTCAACTGGGGTCAACGTGTCTTAGTTGATGAACAAGAATGGGTGGACTTTGAAATTGGCGAGTATAAAGACAAACTACTATGTGACATATTTCCTATGGATGCTTGTCATTTGCTGTTGGGTCGTCCATGGCAATAGGATGTGAGAGCCAGTCACGATGGAGAAAAGAACAACTATCTCATCACCAAGAATGGCGAGAAATATTAGATGGACCCATTACCTGATCCAAAAGAGGAAAAGAAAATAGGATCAAGTGTGCTACTGATGAGAGGTAAAGAGTTCCTTGACGTGTTAAAGCAAGAAGGTCATCAGGGCCATGCTATAGTGTTGAAGCCTAAAGGTGAAGCTAAGGCAGATCTAATGAGTGAAGTGCCTCAAGAGGTGCAAGGTCTACTAAAGCAATATGCATAAGTTATAGGAGATGATGTTCCTAATTCCTTGCCTCCAATGAGAGATGTAAATCATCAAATAGACTTGATACCAGGGGCAAATATGCCTAACAAAGTGGCTTATAAAATGACACCTAGTCAAAATGAAGAGATCGCCAAACAAGTGCAAGAACTCTTAGACAATGGGGTTTATTAAAAAAAGTTTGAGTCCATGTGTTGTTCCTACTGTGTTAGTGCCTAAAAAGGGAGGAAAATGGAGAATGTGCACTGACTAAAGAGCAATCAATAAGATCACTATAAGGTATCAGTTTCCCATGCCAAGGATTGAGGACCTATTGGACAATAAAGGTGGAGCAAGCTACTTCACAAAGGTGGACTTGAAGTCTGGTTATCATCAGATAAGAATCAGACTTGGTGATGAATGGAAGACAACCTTTAGAACCAATGCAGGCCTATATGAGTGGTTGGTGATGCCATTTGGTCTCACTAATGCACCTAGTACCTTTCAAAGGCTCATGAATGAAGTCTTTGTTGAGTTTATTGGTAGATTTGTTATTGTGTATCTTGATGACATTTTGATCTTCAGCAGGTCCAAGGAGGAACACCTTAAGCATGTGGAGATGGTCTTGAAGGAGTTGAAGGAGGCTCAACAAAATCAACCTTGAAAAATGTAAGTTTTTGAAAACAGAGCTAGTTTACCTTGGTTTTGTTATTTCTCAAGGATGTTTAAAGATGGATCCAAGTAAGGTAGAAGCAATACTTAATTGGCCAATACCCAGGGGCATAAGTGATGTTTGGAGTTTTCATGGAATGGCATCTTTTTATAGGAAGTTTGTGAGAAACTTTAGCCATGTTTGTGCTCCTATACTCAACACTATTAAAGGAGGGATTAAGTGTCACTTTAAGTGGATAGAGGGAGCCAATAAGGGGTTTGAAATGTTAAAATCTAAGATAGCAGAGCTGCCAACCCTTAGATTGCCCGATTTCAATCAATTGTTTACAATAGAATGTGATGCTAGCCAAAGGGCAATAGGGGCAGTTTTAAGCCAAGAGGGTCATCCTGTAACCTTCTTCTCAGAGAAGTTAAATGAAGCTAAGAAAAGGTAATCCACATATGACTTGGAGTTGTATGCAATGGTACAAGCATTGAAGAAGTGGCGTCATTACTTGCTGCCCAAAGAGTTTGTAGTTTTCACTGACAACCATGCCCTTAGTTTCTTTAATGGGCAAGAGAGTTGAACCAGAGACACTTAAAGTGGGTTGAATACCTACAATCCTATATATTCACTATTAAGTGCAAAAGGGGCACAACAAACAAGGTAGCTGCTGCATTGAGTAGGAGGGTCATGACTATGCAGGAGATACAATTGTAAAGTGTGGGTTTGAGTGGGTTAAAAGACCTCTACAAGGATGATAAGGATTTTGTAGAGATATATAGTGTTTGTTCTAATTTCTCTAATACCTCTCATGTATCTTATTCAGAATATATGATACAAGAGGGTTTGTTGTTCAAAGGAAATCTTCTTTGCATACCCCAATGCTCCATGAGACAAAATATTATCCAAGAAAAGCATCAAGAAGGTCTAGGAGGTCATTTTGTCATAGATAAGACTTTGGAGCACGTTGGTGGGTGTTACTATTGGCCCAAGTTGCAATCAGAAGTGAGAAGGTTTGTAGAACAATGTACAATCTTCCAAAGAGCAAAAGGATCATCAAATAATGTAGGTCTATATCAACCCTTGGTCATACCTTAGAGGCCTTGGGAATGTTTGAGCATGGGTTTTGTGTTAGGCTTGCCAAGAACTCCAAGGGGATTTGATAGTGTGTATGTGGTGGTAGATAGGTTCAGGAAAATGGCACATTTCATCCCTTGCAAGAGCACCAATGATGCCACCTACATTGTAGGCCTCTTCAAAGAGATAGTCAGAATTCATGGTCTTCCAATCAGCATTGTTAGTGACAGAGATGTGAAGTTCCTAAGACACTTTTGGAGGACACTTTGGAGAAAGTTGGGCACCAAGTTATCCTTTTCATTTGCCTATCATCCTCAATCAGATGGTCAGACAGAGGTAGTCAACAAATCATTAGTTTACTTGTTAAGATGTCTTACAAAACAACATGGGCAGACATGGGATTTGGTACTCAGATAGGCAGAATATGCATACAATGACTCGGTGAACCGAAGCACAAGTAAAAGTCCCTTTGAGATAGTGTATGTATTTCATCCTAGGGGCACATTAGAGCTTAGAGATCTCAGTTCATGGCACCTAAAAGTGCACAAGGTGAGAACTTTGCAGAAGGTATTAACGAAGTGCATGATAAGGTAAGGCAGTCCTTACAACAAAAATCCGAGTAGTATAAGGTGCATGTTGATGAAAAAAGAAGAAGGAATGTGCAATTTAAAGTTGGATGCTTAGTGTTAGCATACCTAAGGAAGGAGAGACTTCCAAAAGGGTAGCCTACTAAGCTAATGATGAAGAAGATTGGACCTCTCAAGGTGGTGCACAAATATGGACATAATGCATATGAAGTTGAACTTCCTCCCACATTGGGTATTTCTCCTATCTTCAATGTATGTGATCTCTATCCATACAAGGCACAGTCACAAACAAATCAGTTGGACATGTCATCATAAATTAATGAATATTGGGTGAGAGATTTGTCACCAAGCCAACCAGTCAAGATGGAGAGTATCTTGGACACCAAGGTAGTAAAGAAGACAAGGAAATGAGTCGACAAGCATTATCTTTTCAAGTGGGAATGGTTACCTTATTTAGATGCAATGTGGATGTCAGAATCAGATATACTTCAGCATGGAGTGGAGATTGCAGACCTCTTAACTCAAGGGACTTGAGTTCTTTGTCCCAGGGGAGTATGGTGCAGGGCACCTAACACTCCAAGCATGAAATTTTGTTTTCTCCTAAGTTTTGTGTGTTGTATTCTATGATGTAATAATGGACCAACCATTTGAGACTCAGTAGAGCCATGGTTGAGTTGTCCAAGTTTTGATTGTGTCATTTGTGTTCAGGATGTTATCAGCCTAAGAAGTTGAAATGCTAATGTAGATCACAAAAGTAGTACTCTAGATCATTGTTATCATGTAATAGGGTTCTATTTAATTGTGTTTAGGTATTCTAGGGTTCTTGGGGGATTTCAGGAGCCTTGAAATGCACTTGAATGCAAAGTTGCATCTCAGGTGTCAAAAAGATATAAAAGTTGTTGAGCAACATTTTGCAACTTTTTGCAAAAGTGGCATTTTTGATGATTGGAATTGAAATTTTGGTTGAACCAACTAAACCATCAGCATATAAGTCAAAATATAATTCAATGTACGGGTTGGAGAACCTGGAATGCAAGAAGATTTTTGTGTTTTCAAGTAATCCTGGTTTTTCACCATTTTTGACAGTTTTTTCCTTGTTTTCATTGCATAGTACGGTCCAGTACGAACTTGATGGTAGAATATTATTGTTGGGTATGAGTGATTGTTGAATGTACTTTCCAACAAGGTAGATTAGTAAGTTTGTTTGTGTTTGATTGCAAAGATCTCATTCATTCTTTGAAACTAGTTGTAAAACCCTTGCAAGGTAGGGTTTACGAGCAAAATCGCTCTAACCTGAGCATCCATTGATGGAACCTGTTGAAATCAAGTGGAATGATAGGTTAGGGTCTATACATATTCTTAGAGTAGTTTTTTTTTTATCTTGCAGGCCTTTGGGGAGGAGCAACAATGAAGCCCTAGGCTCACCGCTAAGAGTTGGTGAGTTAGGAGAACAAAAGATGTGCAAATTCTAAGCACATATGGATTGGTGGAAGACAAAATGATATATGGTTGGAAATACCTCTGAGTTCCCTTGAAGAATCCCTAATTATATTTGGCATGTGTTTTTACTGGTGAAGGGTTTTAAAACCATATTTCCAAGTCACCCGGGTAGGCCTAAACCCTTGAAATTAGTGCAGTATTGGAAGCCCCATGTGTATGGATAACCCATATGCAATTTTCCAATATTTTTTGTAAATTTGAAAAGGGTACTCGAATCTGCAATTCATTTGTAGCCTTGCATGGGTAGTTTGTAAACTAGGCCATGAAAACCAGTATAGGAGGGTTAATTGAACTAGGCCCATTTGTAACCGATAGAGTCAAAGTGAGGTTGGAAAAGCTTGGTGATGGGACCAAAGGTGATAAAACTCCTAAAATACTTCAAAGGCACTATCTAAATGCATATTGAACCCATTGTAGGAGTTGGTGTGTTGTGATCCTTGCAGGAGTTGTTGGAGCCCTAGGAGTGGTGTGTAGAGATTGAGGTGGCAACCTCAATAGGGGGAGTAGATTTTCTAAGATCAATGGCTATACCTTGGAGGCAATCCAAAATGGATCAGACCTTGGAGGTCTATACAACAAAACCCCAATCAAGTGCCATTGGATGGGCTTGAGGAGTTAGAGGGTTGAGTAAGCCAAGAAACCAGGAAGGTGATTGGGACCAGCTCCAAGACTCTCTGCATCAATAATCAATCTCATCTAGCTTGCATATCATATAAATTTAAATCCTTCGTCTAGGTGTAGTCAAGTCACTCGGATTGCTTATCCAGATCTAAGATCAAATCCATACTCGCATCTCTTAGGAGGCGATAGGTCGCTTTGTCATGGTTTATCTTTCATTTGATTTTGCTAACCATGCTTGTAATGATCTATTGAGTGTTTGTGTTGTAGCTGCGGCCACCCTACTTCACACACACGACAGTAAGCACTAGGTGATTATCGAGGAATGAATTTAATTCACCCCACAATTCTCTTTTTTTTCCCCAATTATTCAACCCATACACATTGATCAACTAAAATTTTAAGGTTGAGTTCAAAATACTAATATTGCCACCAATCCAATTTCTTCTTGTTCCAACTTTCTCAAAATTTACTATTAAGGAATCCCAAAGTATAGCTATGCCCCCATAAGAACCCTCTACTTGTATCTCTACTACTTTTCAATTCTTAAATTGCTTGGGGAAATTTTTTATTTCTTTCGTGGTTAACTTGGTTTCTATGATAGGAGCATCATGGCTCCTTGGGAAGGGCACTGCCCTTCCTTGATCCCATTAACTTGGTAATTTTCCTTTGGTCCACTGCTTTACTTGCTTTGGCTATGAGCTCTTGCAGAGGATTCCTACCTACCTTCTTGTTAAAAAATTTCCCACAATCCAATTTGGATTTTGTTATTGGAGTTTGTTTGATTCCTAACTTTGTGTATTCTTCCAAAGAGTTGTCCTCCACTCCATTTTCTTCTTCCATCTTGAAGGGCAATTCCAGTTCTACTTCTTCCATTAAGCTTAACATCAATTGATGCTTTTCTATATCTCTTTCCTCATTTAGTGGTTGTTGAGGGCCAATTGCTTGTTTCTGCTTTTCTATAATCCCTAGGAACTCGCATATAGTCTCTACTACTGAAAATTCATTGTCTTCCTTCTTTTGATCTTCTTCCCTCTCACTAATTCTTTCCTTTGGCTCTTGATTAGATTCTTCTTCTCTTATTTCCCTATCTTCTACTAGGGGGACCTTTCTCCTTTTTTCCCCTCTCTTCCCAAAATTTATTTAGATCTTTGATCCCTTCAATTTCCAGTTGTTTGTGGTTCAAAGGTAGCTCTCTGATTTGATGATTTATATTTGTTTGAAGGTATAGGGTATCTCCTAACAAAAGGAGGAACTCCTTCCGTTGTTGATGGTTTGTTATTATCTCATTTTGTAGCTTTTGTAAGATCTTGTTTTTGGTTCTCCTAGTGTCATCCCATCTATTAATTATTTCTTGGCCATTTATGAGTCTCTTTTTCTTAATTAATCCATCTACCATGCTTTCTGTAGTGTCATAAAATTGCGACCCTAGCAATTTTAACCACATTTGAGGTCCTCATCTTGGCGACATCATCTTCCTTCCCAAATGAGACTTCTCTTTGCATTTTCACCTCGAACCTCTCCTTGTTTAAACCCTGAGATGGCCTTGGGACCCTGTCGAGACTCCAAGATAGGGCAGGACAAGGGCGTGGCGCCCCTGTCCCCCTCTCTTAGGGTGGCCCCAAGATGGGCCCCCCAGGTCCTATCTACATTTTGGGATTCCAAAATTCCCCGATGTCAGCCTTTGGTGAGATGAATTAATTCTCTAAGGCATGTATAAAAGGGAGTTAGTCTTCTCATTTGCAAAGAGAGGAAATATACACGAAATACACGATAGGTGAAATTCAAGCGAAAGGTCTTCTTCAAACATCCATCAAGTCTTCTTCATCTATCCATTGGAGAAACATTTACAACATTCATTTGAAAGAATATGTGTGTGTTAGGGTTTTGTCATGTTACATGCCATTTCATGCAACACTTGTGATTTCATTCAAGAAGCAAAGCAACCATCATCAACAAATTGCAGATCTACAAGGTATATATTTTCATTGTTTACATTCAAGCATTTGCAATTACTTTCTTTCAAGTTTGATTCTTGAACCAAGGTTTGACTGAGGCAAACCCCTATTCACAACCCCTCTTCCCTTCTTTTCTGTGTGTAGGTTGCAGGTGCGCAACTGTATTTTTAGATTTGGACTCCATTTATAGAGGCGGAAGAACCCTTTTCCTTTCGCGGATTTTGTGGAGGACCGTATACACTTTCAACACGGTCTCGACGAATTTTCTCCAAATTTGCAGGGCAGATCTGTATCAGTCTAAATATCTCAGATCCAAAGTTAAAACGCGATCCAGAACCGGTAGCTCCTCATTTCACTCATTTTATCTCTCTTTCCTGCATAGTCAACAAGTCAACTTTCTCATTTACAAAAGAGAGTAAATCACAATTCAACCCTTGCAATCCACTTGGAATTCACATCCTTGTTTTCTTTAGATTTGGATCTAGTGGATTCAAGCCCCTCTTTTGAATGTAAAGTTCCTCCAAGTGAAAATCATCCTAGTGACTTCCTTTCTCTCTCCTAGGTGGGGAGTCACCAGGGTCCAATTTTCCACTTTACATTTTGGTGAAGCCGACGTCTTACACATTAATTTTGAACTCTCATTATTAGATCTGATTAAGTGCAATTTTAATTTCAAAATTTCATTTCCAAGTTTGATCTATTTGCAGATTTTAGAGGTTAATTGCATCAAAACCCTAATTTTTCATTTTGAGGAAATTAAGCTTGTGAAGTGCAAAAATTTAATTGCTTATTTTAGATCTGGTTTTTATTTCAAAATTGCAATTAAAATTTGCCTTTTTATTTTGAAAATTTAGTGGTTAAACAACAAAACCCTAATTTTTAAAATCCTTTTATTTTCAACCTTTGACTGCCAATTTGACCGATCTAGCCATCTCCAAATTAGCTCTTTTTTTGGATTCTACAATAAAATCATAATATTTATCATCCGTGAAAATTTCAAAAAAAGTTGGTTGGACCGTGTGCACTTTCAACGTGGTCCTTGGCTTTTTTCCCAAAATTTTGGGAGACGAAATTGAATGTATTTTTCTACTTAAATCCATAAAATTGGCATACTTTATTAATTTTAACACCTCTTAAGGTCAAACACAAATTCAAATTTCATCCAAATTTAAACTTCAAATTAATTTTCATAAAAAGGTCCTAATTTCAGATCTTCTTTTCCACCAAATTAAGATTTTAATTAAGAGACTTTCAATGGAAATTAATAAATTGGATTTACTCTCTCTTTCGCATATGATTACATTGTTTTTCACATATATTTACTACAATCATGTGTCGGATAAGGGTTTCTTTCATTTCCCATTGCTTCTCTTTATTCATAACACTTGGTCATATTGTGTTGTTAGGATTTCCAAAATATTTCCTTTTCAATTAGATCTCAAAGTTTTCATGTATCATTTATGTTGCATTATGGTGATGTTGTTAACAAAATGCATTTCCTATGTTAATCACCTTAAAGCTTTTGTATATCCTAAACCTAAAGATCCCAACCTTTGTACCTCTCCTAGGGTATCTTGTGTGGATGAGATGAGACCTAATGCTTTAACCAATGCTCTCTTTAAACAAGTGCAAGCATTGGAAAATGACAAGGACCCATCTTCTACTACACATACCCTTGAGCAAGGGGGAAAAATCAAAACATTAACATTCTTACATCTTTAGATCCTCCATATTCTCCTAAAACCTATCTTCAACATCAAAGTATATGTAGGGAGGATGATGCCATGCATTTTATTCATGATCTTTCCCCTCACATAAAAATAACTAAAAATGAGCTTCTAGATGATGAAGATGTTCATCCCCAATCCCCCAAAAAGGATAAGCTTGATAAAGGAAAGGAGATTGTCATTTCACATGATACTCCTTCATCTACAAATCCTTTTCCTCCCCCTTACACATCAGATTTAAAAAAAAATTCATGATCCTATTCCTCCATCTAGTCAATTGCAACATTCTTATAGTCGTGGCTTTCATATAATAACAAAACAAGGTTTTACAGGACAAGGAATTGGGAAATTTGAGCAAGGAATTTGTGTCCCTATACACCCTCCTACACAAACTACTACAAAAGGCCTAGGAAATGATGCTCCTCTTTCTACAGATGAACTCCTTAGGCTCAAAATTTTTAAAATGTTATCTTAACAGACAACAAATCAAAAGAGTCCACAAGAATGCTTCTTCTTCAAAACATCCTTTTTGTTCATTTCATCAAACCCATGACCATAATGCTGATGATTGCCCTGATTTTCAAAAATCTATTCAAGATGGCATAGACAGTGGCAAAATTAGAGTTGTGAATAATAATCCTTCTTCTTCTAACAATCCTTCTCCTTTATGTCAAGACCATATTTATCACCCTGAACGATTGGTTGCAAGAATCTATTGGAGATTGAAGTATGATAAGAACATTTCCTTCCCTCCTCAAAATAAAAACAAAAATCTTAAGGAAGTGGAAGGAATTGAATATTGCCTTTTTCATGATTTACATTCACATTCTCTTGGTAAATATTATGCATTTAAGAAATTTGTTCAAAAGCAATATGATCTTGCACGAATTTCTCTTACAATAGATCTAGTTGTCTTCCTTTATATCAAAATAGTGCCTTAGCGCTTCTTTTCTCTTCATGTTTCTCCTCACCCTTATCACATAAATAGTCAACTTGGTTGGGGGTTTTTATCATTTGTGGTGTTGTTGTTTCAACTTTACATACTTTGGGGCAACAACATGAAATTCATTTATCTTCATTCTTTTTATATATTCATCTTTATCTTGGTGCATTATACATTATTAGATCTCTTTTCTTGCATAAGAATTATTCCTATGTGAGCATATGATTGTTCTTGGGTTTTCCTCTTTGCTTGAGAGCAGTTTCTTTAATGAGTAGTGCACTTCTTCTCTTTCCTTCATTCTCTTGAAAACCTTACCTCTTATATGGTCTCGATTATTCGCAAGTAGGATATGCCCCTTGGTATGGAATGATCTCTTGAGAAGTATGTATCCCTTCCTTGCGAGGATTTGTTTCACTAGGAAGGCATATCACTTGCCAATACTCATTAGAAGATGTGTAATGTTTCTCTTTGTCTTCCTCACTTGGGCGGCAAGGATTTTCACTCCTTTCCTTCTTTTTATCTCATGTATCACTATTTCCTTTAGGGGCTGCATTTTTCAGATGTGATTATCATTTCTTACAATGGTATGTTTTTATGATTAACCCCCCTTGGGGAATATGTGATGCTTTTTATCTTTTCCTTTCAAAGATTACCACTTCTTGAGACATGTATTTTACTTATACTAATGTCTTTCCTTCCACGCATTCATGAAAGTACATTGTGCATTTTCTTATGTTTAATCTCTCTCTAGAAGATTGCGTAAGCTATTCTCATTGTCCCTTAGCTTTGGGGGCAATGATACTTCCCTCTCTCTATCTCTAAGGATCCACTCTTTCCTATGTTATGGACAATGTGAGTTTTATTACTTGATGTCATTCCTTGTGTGAAAATGTTGTTGTTTTCTCAAGGGTTCTCTCTTATACAAGAGTTGTAAGTCCTTGACTACAACCTCTTTTACACTTGGTTATGTACATCTATAATAAATTCACCCATCCCCATCAGATTAAAAGTGATTCATCCTTCATCAAGAATCCCTTTCACCTAGCAATAGGAGGGAGGATTTAATTCTTGTTCTCTTTTGCGCTTCGTTCTAGAGATGTTATATTTGTCTAGGACAACTCCTCTTGGGGGGTAGATGTCTTTTGAACAAAGATCTCTTCTCCTATAAGGATCTCCTTTACACTTATAGTAAGATATCTATTTTCAACTATCCCATCTTTCCTTGAAGGGTATTCCCTCTCTTGCTTGGATTCGTGACATTGTTGTATAACATATATCTTCTTTGTGTTGAAGGTAGGTATCCTTCTACTTTCCTTAAGATATCAACATCAACCTATGTTGACATCTTAAGGGGGGGCACTCACACCGCTCCTTTGTACTATACTTCTCTCATGCATTGTACAGTGGGACATTCTTGGAACCAGAGGGCAACCTCTTAGAGAAAGATGTCATCACTTTTTCCTTGTACAGTGGGTCATTCTCAAAAACAGAGCACAAACTCTTAGAACGAGATGACGTTGCTTTTTCCTGGTACAATGGGTCATTCTTGGAACCAGAGCACAGACTCTTAGAGTGAGATGTCATCAATTTTTCCTTGACAATGGGTCATTCTTGGAACCAGAGCACAAGATAATGCCACTTTTCTCTTATGCAGGGTGATTATTCTCAGAACTAGAGCACAGACTCTTAGAGCGAGATGTCATTCATTTCTTGGCACTTGTACTATACATTCTATACAGGTTGTAGCGTACTCGGGCATAGACTCCTATGAGGTGCTTCAAACCTCGCTTGCACACACACGCGCTTGAGGTTGGGTGGAATTAACGATGTTCCCACTCTCCTCCCTTACATGGATCACCTAGACAGACTCTGGGGGCTATATTTCCATGTACTTCTCTCCATGGATCACCTAGTTTTAGGGGCGAGATGTCCATGGTTTCTCTCTTGTTCACCTTTCTTCTCATGGATCACCAAAGTTTGTATTCATGTCCTCTCTCTCCTTCCTCTCATGAACCCATAGTTTTGCTATTGATGGTTTATGGATGATGTTAGCTTTGCTCTTTTATGTGATCTCTTATGTGTATGTGATGGCATTGGTCTTTGTGTCCTGATTAGTTGTTGAGACATTTGAGTATCGAGGTCTTCTCGACTAGTTGGTTTGTCTTGTATCTTGTTTTTTTCACGTGTCTTTTGCGCTTTGTTTCTGTCTTGTGCTTCTTATTCCTTTTTGTTTTGTGTTCTCTTGCATATGTTTGAGTGAGTTAAGATCCTAAGATTGGGGCCTTTGTTCCTCAAGATTAGTGATGTCTTATACTCCTTTTGTTATTGCTCTACATCTCTCATCTTCATCTCTATTTCTTCTACTTTACCGACAGTATTGGCATAGGTCGTACTCCCGCTAAAGTGGGGGATAAATGTAGTGTCATAAAATTGCGACCCTAGCAATTTTAACCATATTTGAGGTCCTCACCTTGGCGACAACATCTTCCTTCCCAACTGAGACTTCTCTCTGTATTTTCACCTCAAACCTCTCCTTGTTTAAACCTTGAGATGGCCTCAGGACCTTATCTAGACCCCAAGATAGGGCAGGACAAGGGCATGGCGCCCCTATCCCCCCCTCTTAGGGTGGCCCCAAGATAGGTCCCTCGTGTCCTATCTTCATTTCGGGCTTCCAAAATTCCCCAATGTCGGCCTTTGGTGAGATGAATTAATTCTCTAAGGCATGTATAAAAGGGAGTTAGTCTTCTCATTTGCAAAGAGGGGAAATATACACAAAATACACGATAGGCAAAATTCAAGCGAAATGTCTTCTTCAAGCATCCATCAAGTCTTCTTCTTCATGTGTCTTCTTCATTCATCCATTGGAGAAACATTTATAACATTCATTTGCAAGCATATGTGTGTCTTAGGGTTTTGTCATGTTGCATGCCATTTCATGCAACACTTGTGATTTCATTCAAGAAGCAAAGCAACCATCATCAACAACTTGCAGATCTACAAGGTATACATTTCCATTGTTTACATTCAAGCATTTTCAATTACTTTCTTTCAAGGTTGATTCCTGAACCGGGGTTTGACTGAGGCAAACCCCTATCCACAAGCCTTCTTCCCTTCTTTTCTATGTGTAGGTTTTAGGTGTGCAGATGTATTTTTAGATTTGGACTCCATTATAGAGGCGGAAGAACCCTTTTTGTTTTGCAGATTTTGCGGAGGACCGTGTGCACTTTCAACATGGTCCTGATGAATTTTCTCCAAATTTGCAGGGCAGATCCGTATCAGTCTAAATATATCAGATCTGAAGTTACAACATGATCTAGAACCGGTAGCTCCCCATTTCACTCATTTTATCTCTCTTTCCTACATAGTCATCAAGTCAACTTTCTCATTTACAAAAGAGGGTAAATCACACTTCAAACCTTGCAATCCACTTGGAATTCACATCCTTGTTTCCTTTGGATTTGGATCTAGTGGATTCAAGCCCCTCTTTTGAATGTAAAGTTCCTCCAAGTGAAAATCATCCTAGTGACTTCCTTTATCTCTCCTAGGTGGGGAGTCACCAAGGTCCAATTTTTCACTTTACACTTTCTTCTCCCAATGGATCTTGCCCCATGTTGGGTTTCCATAGGTTGCTCTCCCTCTGAATTTCCCCATTTCTCTTTCACAAATCCTCCAGGTTTTTCCCTTGCAGGGATTTTTTTTTGGGCTCTGTCTATATTGCAACTCCTCCTTCTTCAACCCCTTTTTTTTGGCATCTGCTCGTTTTTGTTGGAGGGCTCTCCAACAAACACATGTCGCCTCTTCCTTTTCAAGCTTGATTCTGCTTATATTTCATAGGAGTCATCCTTATTTACTTTCACCATGATTTGACATTTTGATTGTCCATGTTCCTTCGATTTGAAATTAGGTCATAGGATCGATTGATGCTCTCTTTCAATATTTTTCCTCCACACGCCCTAGTCTTTGTATATTTCAATTTCTTGCAGCAGCAGAGGGAAAGGTCTTAGACTAAAACATAATCTATCATATGTCCCAAAGAACCTATCCTCCATTTTATTATTCACCTGTATGAGAGGACCTAGGTTTTCCCTAATGTCAGCTAAGATGTTTTGTTCCCAATAGTCAATTGAAAGGTTGTATAATATGATCCAAACTGACCCAAAATCATTTTTTTTGTTTCCATGGGTCAAAGTTTGGCCTCTAATCAATCATGTTGATTCTTGAGCCATCCATTATCTAGGGTCTACTATTCATTACTCTCTATCTATCCATATTGGATGGGAGTTCTACTAAAAAATATCCATTTGGAAAGGCATGAAGTAGGAAACTCTTTTCATAGTCTTTATCACATCAATCCCTAATATTATCGAGTTAAGGACATCCTCCCCTCCATTCCATAAATATTCCTACCTTCTTCAATCTTGCTACTGAATCCTCTACTTGATTTCCCTTTAAGAAAATGTAGGATTTTTGTAATCATAGGATTGTATTGGCCTTAGGACTTACCTTGATCTTTCACTGAAGTGAACTGGGGATCATCATCTTGGTGAAGCTTCCCTTTCCTTCCAATGGTATGTTTGTTTGGTTTCCTTTCTCTTTCCTCTCTAAAGATTGATGTTTCATCTACCAGTTGTTGGATTTTTCCACTTTGTTTCCGTAGCCTTGCCAAAACTGTCCATACCATTTCCTTTTGAATCCATTCTACCTAAGAAAATTCGTGTGAGTCTTATTCTAGCCACATTTCACATTAGGGTTGTGAGGAGGGACAAATCTCAATACCATTTACTCCTTGCGGTATCATTGATTCCTCTCATTGTTCCGACCGTCTTGCCAAACTTTTGGATCTTTGTGGAATCACTCTCTTGGTCCAACCCTTCTCAAATCTCTCGAAAATTCCTTGCCTCCAAATTCCCCCACCTTGGTCTGTCACCCTAGCAGGAACCAATTTGGCCCTGTTAGAGCAGTCCTGCTTGAACAATGCTGCCTAGATTTCTCCATTTCTTTATTTGCTCAAGCCCACAAGTCCTCCATTAGTATCTCTTGCTTTGCATCATCTCCCCATCTATAGTGAAGAGGCACTCTCCATTGTCGACCTCTACAACCATGCACTTCATCATGGATCTAACCTACTTTACACATCTACTCCTTGCACGCTATTTTTTAATTTTTTAATTATTTAATTATTGATTATATTCTATTTTATTTTTTTTGATCTGTAAAAGGTTTTGTATTTATTAAATCTGAGTTTTGAAGCTGGCATGAACCAATTGGGGCTAGAACTAGGGAGCCACCTCCCCAAACTATAATCCACTATAGAGAAAGGACCTCTCAGCAGGTTGCCTGGAACATGGTTCCAAATTGAGAATGCCCTCCTTTGCTGCTCTCTTTTCCTTCTTTTCTCTTACTTATTTCCATCCTTCCTCCTACAAATAAATCCCCTGTGTCTCGAAAGTGGATTCCCTTGTAGACACCTTGCTCCCCCTATCTTGTGAGTATCCACATGACTATTGACTATGCCTGCCTCAGAGATAAACCCTAGGCGAAGCTTCTCCTTGCTACTTGTCACCACCCCCTCCACAAGTTTTGAGATCGAAATATTTGTACTTTATATATCCTTCTTAGCTTAGGATTTGTCATAGCATATAACCTTTGCATATCCTTGACACTTTTTTCATATTTCATTCCTATGCACTCCTTTTAGATATCAACTTCCTTCTCTACTAAATAATGATGGGGATACACCTCCCTCCACCAAGTGTCCTTTTAGTTTGTCACATTCAGCTGCCAAATGCCCAGTTTGATAGCATTTTCTACACCTAAATGGGACACCTTCATAATCTAATGTTTGCACCCAAACCCCCTTCTCAAATTGCAAAGCTTTTTCTATAGGTGGAGCCTTAGTCAAAGCCACTTACACTAACACACATGAATAAGTGGTGTGCATATACTCTAGGGACCCCTCATCCACCCCCAAATATTTCCCCAAAGTATCACCTACAACTTTTAAATAAAATTTGAACCAAAACTATAATGAAAAGTTTGGAAGTCTTACCCAAATTGGAATTTAATCAAATGATTCAGTAGCTGGGTTAAAAGCTAGATACCATGGTTTGAGCAAGAGAGTGTGCTTCTCCTCCCAGCTCTAGAGAGATTTGTAGAAGATTCTATTTCTGTCCTCAAAGTTGTCAAATATCACCACAAAAAATTCACAGGTAGCCAAATAAATCTGCACATCCCCCTCTAAAATAGGGCTCCAGATCTCTGTGATCCACTTGTGTAAGACTCGGCTAAAAACCTTGAAACCTCCCTATCAATCCCATCTTAGAAAAGTATTGTTAGTTCTCATAAACTTCCTTGGTTGTCTCCGCATCCAGACTTATTGTGGACCTAATTGTTGCTTGCTCACCCCAAGAAATGGATACAAACGTGTCATTGAGGCCCCCATTCCTTCACTACTTTGCCCTCAACTTCCTCCACCGACACTCATGCTCCAGATTATTTTTTGAACCATGGCATTCCTTCCTCCTATCTAAGGATCCATCATTGTGTTGAGGGCCACAACATACACCACCTCTAGATGCACACACTCACTAATGGCGTCAAACCCTACTACAACATGCACTCTTAGGCTATGACCAACATTGCAATAGGGATTTTGAGCCGCATATACTGAATTCGAAGAGGGCATTTTCCATTTTTGTTGAACAACTCCACCATAGATCAAACTTGCAGAAACCCTAAACATTGCAGAGCTCCTTAGTAGCGACATCATTAACATGTTGTTATATTCTAATTATAATAAGTATAATTCTAATCTAATTAAAAAATTATACAATTCTGACTTAATCCATATAATTAAAATTTTAGTAATAAAATATAATAATAAACATAATTTTAAATCTAATTTTTAATTAAATCATTGCTTTAAAATTATATTTATATAGTTTTAGTTAAATTCACCATTAAATTTATTGTAAATATAATATTAAACTTAATCTTAAATCTAATTCTCAAATATAATATTATTTTAAACTTATAGTTAAATTTATTATTATTATTTTTGACTGGAACTTTAAACTAGTGTGATGACATTGGGAGATCCCATCCCCATGGCGGTCATACTCCTTATCTCTCCATACACCTTATCCCTCTGATCTCCTTATATCTCCCTGCTCGTGCACCATCCTTATCCCTCCACAACATCGAGTCGACCACCCTTTCGCTACCGCGCGACATCCTCTTGAGCACCACTCACCAACTCCCACCGTATGTTGTTCACGAGTATTGAGGTAGTCATTTGGTTGGGAATTAACACCCCTGCATTGTATCTCCACATCCAAACTGCCTACCGATCATGTACGGGCCTGCCGAAGTATCCGCCTGCGTTGGTATTAACACCAACGTACCTTGCAATGTCAGCAATAGTCAAGTCTTGACCTGCAACATATGCCATCTCCAACCACCATCCATCACGCACATGCCTAAGCGGGGAAATGACCTGCAACGATTCGAACACACAACACTCCGCATCAACACGGATTACAACTGCCATTGCACTGCAGGGTTAACCCCATTAAATTTATGATTTTAATTAAAAATAATTATAATAACAAAAATAATTCTAACTATTTTTTATTTTAATATTTTTATAAATAATTAATTAATTATAATTATAATTATATAAAAACATTTTTTTTATGTAAAATAAAATTTAAAGATTAAACGTAGATTCTAATATAATTCTAATAAATAGAGACAAAGTCCACTTGTCGATGGAAGGACACACTAAAGTTATTTAAAATTGTCTCATGTCATGTGTACATAGTATGAACAACCATTTTTACAAACGTATAATAAATAGTAGGTCATTAGTGGTACTTCAAAAAGGAAACAAGTCAAACATGACTTAAGAACTTGAAACATGTTTGTTAATGGAACACGATTGCCATCAATTGAAAATCATCAATGGTTTGGGTTTGAGAAATAGCTTTCAACAATGTTATTGCATCACGATATTATCATGAATCGTCTTGGTAAAAAGAAAAAGTAACAATGGAAAATTACAGAAAAAACCTATTGAAAAATACGAACAAATAGAAAAAGTGATGGAGGTTGAAGTATTCTCAATTGTCTTGCATCGATAGAGGTGCCTTGATGGTCTTCAATGTGCTCTCAAAGGTCGTTCATTTCATATAAGACACGCCTTCAATGTAAATATCATCAACTATACTTTGGATTTTGGAACATGATTCATGAAATACATTAATAAGTATAAATACCTAGTAACTGTTAAATCTCTTCCATTTTTAAATCATTTTCTCACTTTGACCATTATATTGAGAGCTGGCTTGATTTCAGTATTCATTTTTCTTTTCTCTACATAAGTCCTCATATCTATTTCTCAACACTAGCACTACATGCATTATTTTGTGTGTCATTGTTATTTGTGCTACTATAGTTTGAAGTGTTGTACAACCCTCTTCTTTCACATATGGACTTCTAGATTGTAAAAAAAAATTGATATCATACCTAGTTTTATATATCCTCAAAAAACTTTTTAAAATCTTGTCTAGTACATTTCTTATGTTTTATTTCAAGAATCCCAATGCACTGAAAACTCTGTCATCCTCCACCGACCCCAATATCATGGTTTGACAAAAAATAGCATGTTTGAAATATATTGATATTGAATCACACAATATTTCGGTTTGACTTAAGGTTGTCCAAAGCTTTATTATTGATCTATCTTGCAAGGGACTTTCTATGAGATTATATTGTTCCTTCATTATCATTGTAAAATAGGTTGATTAATTTGTAACATTAGATCTATTTATAATTCCTTCTATTTTTTGTCCATTGAATCTTTGATCAAGCAAAACCTTTAACGTCTTATTAAAATCAATGGTTGATAGTTGACCGGTCCATTATTGAGGATACACAATATACATGGCTTCAAGTATTTCATCTCAAGGGAAAAATTCTATAATATTTGAGGATTGAAATTTTGTAATACTCTTTAAAGTAGTAATTAACAAATTTACAACATCATTAAAAGCTTCCCTTGTAACAATTACTTCTTTGGTAAAGCGTCTAACCACGGTAAAATAGTGCATCGCTATCTAAAATCCATGTGCAAAGTCACATAACTCCCTCCTTGCATTGAAATATAAAAATTAGCAAGATTATTCACTAATGTCGTTAGATATCAACTACTGAATTTTTGTTATGAAAACGTGGGTGCAATATACAAGTGATTAAAAGCTAAACTAATAATCGAACAACCACAAATAAATCAAACACCTCAAGATAAGAACATTATAATGAAAGCTGAATTCGACATGATAAACAAACGCAAACCAGAATCTACTTTAGTTTGAGAGTTCTTCGATTTGATGTGTGCTTGATGACGTATCAGATGCTCGATTATGCTCCATGATATCTAATGCAAAAGTGATTTGATGAAAATGATGTGAAGGATGAGTGATGATTTCAATAGGGTAACGATATGATTGTGCAAAAGTAGATGAAATGCATAGGAATGGGAGGGTTTAAATTAGATTTGATGAGGAGATGAATGGTTTTGGAAATGTGACACTTGTCTTCAAGGAGGACAAATGTCAAGCCATTTGGAATGAGATTCCACACTTGTGGCTCAAGAGGCAATGACAAGTGTCCCCAAACGGGACACATGTCTAGGGGAGGAATGATATGTGTCCTCAAGGACACATGTCCATTTGGGGAGTAACCACCCAAAATAGAATATTTTCCAATACTTGGAAAATATGGAATGTGCACACATGAGGAGGGGGGTTAGAAAGAATAGGACAGGGTTGGTTAGGGAGGACAGGTTGTTAATGGTTCACAGATGATGTCATTCCTAGATGGTCATTCTGGATATAACCAACTTTTGGTGAACCATGAAGGCCGCATGAAAAAAATATTTACTACAAAGTGGGGGACTTATGCATACCGCAGGATGTCGTTTGGGTTGATTAATGTCGGAGAAACATTCTAGAGAGTGATGGACACCGCCTTCAAAGACTTGATTGGAAAATGCATTATCATATATATGGATGACCTTACTATATTCTCAAAAGTCAGGGGAGATCACCTGGACCACCTCCGCAAAGCTCTAGCGAAGATATGGGATATCTCTTAATCCCAAAAAGTGTCTGTTCGAGGTTGCTGAAGGAAAGCTCCTTGGTCATGTAATTTCTAAAAGAGGAATATCCATCGACCTAGATCGAGTGGAAGCACTATTGAAATTGCAGATTCCTGGGAGTAAAAAAGAAATGAGATCTTTCTTCGGGAAGATCAATTTTGTTAGGAAATTCATCATTGGATTTGCAGAGATAGTCAATCCATTGAACGAAATGATGAAAAAGGATGCTAAGATTGAATGGACTGCTAAAGCAAGAGATACCTTTGCCTAGATCAAGAAGTCCATTGTTGAAGCTCCCGTCCCGACTAGTCCTGACTATACTCTACCTTTTTACATATATTCTTTTGCCTCGTTGAATTATGGCACCGTTGTTCTGACACAAAGGCAAACAAGGGATGAAAAAACAATCGCATTCATGAGCTCCCCTTTTAAGAATGCCGAGGTGTGATATTTTGCTCTTGAGAAACAAGCTTTCGCTTTGGTGAGAGAAGTTAAGAAAGTTTATTCAAATTAAAATTAAATATTAAAATTAATTAATATTTTAATTATGTTTAAACACAAATTAATTCAAAATTTTAATCATGTTTTAAATTTGGATTAATTTAAGGTTAAACATGTTTAAATATTAATATAAATTTTGGTTTCAAATTTTATATTTAAAGTTAATTTTGATAAATTTTAATAACATGCAATAAGATTAAATGGATTTTGATTTAGAGTTTGATTTTAAACTTTTTTTATTTTCAGGTTTAAAATTTATTTGGATTTTGATTTTATCAAAATTTAAATTTAATTTAAGTCCCAAAATTTTGAAAATTCACTAAAGATTAAAATTGAAATTCATAATTGAAATTAGTTTTGAAGGTAAAAAGTTTGGTAAATAAATTTTAAAGTTTAAACATTCGAATGGTGTTCATGATTCCGGAAGCTTGAAAACTTGAAAACCCTATACACCCTTAACCATGAATTTCGAAAAAACAAAGAGAGAGTGGTGGTCCGCATTCTGGGATTCCGGAACTCTGGACTCCCAGTGTCTGAAAGTTCGAAGCTCCCTAAAGCTCGAGACCCGGAGAACACGAAACCCTGGAGCTAGCTAAAGAAGCATTTTAGCGTTCCCAGGAAGTACGTGTTTGGCATGAATAGTTTGGTGAGACTGGAATCACAGTTTAAGAGAGTTGCAGTTTGAAGTAATTGATGGTATTGAAACATGATTTGCAGTGATGAAAGAATTGGAGATACACATTCTCAAACAACAATGGAATAAACCAAATAGCATTGGAGAGAGAGAGCTTCACAGATAAAAGAGTAAGTAAAAATAAAACAATGAAATTGTGGCACAAGCAAAATGATTGAAGTAATGGAGATTGATTCGATGGAGAAATGTATAAACTGCTAAAGCAAAAAAAATAAAAAAATAAAATGCACAAATGCACAACCATTGATGAAAGTATTAAAATTCATGATCTTTGAGCAAGGCAAAATATTGGACCTGTTTGGAGTAACACCAAAAGCCCATGATCTAAAGTGAAAGCACATAGATACTCGACTCAAGAAAAGAATGATTCATATCAGATTAATATAGAATTAAATTTTTTTCGATCCAGTTGATAAACTGCAACCAAACAAACATCTCATATGATATGAAACCATGTAGAAAATATGATGTGCAGCAAGAAGGAAGCACCTCGAGGTTTCGGACTCCTGAGGTCCCAACAAATCAAACATGACAAAACTTAAACCCCGCAAGCCCAAAATTTCGGAATTTAAAATAAAGACAAAAGAAAATCCATAACTCTGGAACCCCAAGGTATGGAAGAATCAACACTCAAAAGTTCCAGACCTCGGGAGTCAGAAACTCTAGAATCGAAATGAATCAAAATTCAAAGTGGTGAAAGCTTTAAAAGTTCTAAGAATCCGGAATTCCGCGTCTTTAACATCCGAAAGACACAATGCATCCCAAACTCAATACTCCGGAGGTCCGAAACCCCGAACTCTGAGGTAATACAAAATTTGAAGGAGCAGTGCAGAGTCTTGGCAATGAATCTCTCCAGAATCCCCATTCTTCAGATGTAGAGGGAAAAGCATTGTAATCTAAACCAAGTTTGGAGGGCCACCCTGCAAGAAATCGATTGAATAGCTAGGAGAGTGATGCAATCCGTAGCCAATATGTTGGCTCAAAATCTCAATCACTCAACACTGCAAACGACGAACCATAATTAGGGAAAATCAAGCATCAAAACGAAGAAAGTGCAAGCCGTAAGGTATACAAGAGATTTGAGTGTTATTTAAAACACATGAAAGCGTAATTATTTAGAATCCCATATTAAAACCATAATGTTTCATGACTGTAGAAGAATATATGATTGGGCATCTATGGCACCTAAGAAAAGATCAACGAGTTTGACAAAAAATAAATAAATAAATAAATCCATTCCTACCCCTTTTTTCATAATGCCATTGGAAAATGGACGAGTTAATAATGTGGAAGAGCACACAAATCGGTTTCTACTTATGAAAAAGTGAAAGCAAACTTACTTGATTCTCGGGGGTGAAAAGCAAGTTAAAAGGAAAAAGTTTATATTCCTATGTCTCACGTATTTACCTTTGAAATGTATTCCTTGAATTCTTTGTGATTGATGTTTTTTTTTTTTTTAAAAGTAGGGCATTTCAAGTTGAATTAATTTTGGATCCTTTTAATAAGTTTGGATTTATGTGGTAATGTAATTACAGGAAAGGAAAGTGGAAGATGGGGCCACCATGGCAAATTAAATAATGATAAAGGGGTTATTTGCTTTATTAAATTTTAATTTGTTTTAAAATTTAATAAATTTTTTTTATAAAGATTTAAATCTTTTTGTAATATTGTTTTTATTTAATTTAAAAGTTTTAAATTATTTTATTTAAACTCACAATGAAATTAAGTTTTATTTTGAATTGTGAAATAAATTGGTACATTTTGGAAATAAATAAATTATAAATATTTTAATGTGTAGATGGAAGTTAATCCAAAAGTGAATTGAAGATCAAGTCGTTGTCTAAAAGCTTGGTACATGGACAAACTATTTTTAAATTGGAGGTCAAAACTGAGTATTAGCACTACTGGAGGAAAGCTCATGTTTCAGGAACAAGTTTGCATGGATGGTTAAAGTTAACTTCAAGTTGCAAGAGGAAACTTGGTGTTTGCATCCACAAATTGGGGGTTTTGATTTGCTATCCAAAAAAGGGGATTTCTAGGAAATTTCTATAAATTGGAGCTTGAAGCTCATTGTAAAGGGGGTTAGCAATTATGAAGTTAGAACTTTCTAGATTAGTAATTTAGATTTAGAAATAGCTTAGGAGTTGGAAATTTTCTGGAAATTGGCTGAAGGTCATTCCAGATTCTTTTTCATTGCATTTGCATGTTAAGTGTAGCTGGAAGCAATCTGATAGAAGATAAAAATCAGACATTCAGTGTGACAAATCTGCTGAATAACTGTCGTCATTCGAAGGCGAATATATAAATCTTAATTCGATTTATTGTTTCTTTCAGTCGTTTTCATTCATATGGCAAATGTTTAAACTCATTTTGTTTGGTTTAACTTCCTGGAACTGGAGAAAATCGTGTTTGTTTCTCATTGATTTGCGCATTTCAATGGTGGTTAATGCTGATACAAATGTGGTTTAGTAATTTCAATATCTGAATTTGGCTTCATTAGTGTGTTTAATTGTTGATTTGCATGTTGATGTATGAACACTCAAATTTCCTCGAGGTTTAGTTGATATTGTTAGATGGAATGAATGTTGAATATTTGCTATCCTCTTGCATCCCCTTTATCTTTTTCTCTTTCTTTCTCGTCGATTAGTTTAGTTTTACTTTAGTTTTCTAACTTTTGCAAATAAATTAGAGATATTTGAATCAACAGGCTCCTTAACAGGTACAACTACGTCAACCACCGAGTTACCCAACACCGTCATGACCCGACTATAGAGATCTTGGAGTTGTCAATCTTTCAAGATTGATTGCTTTTTAGGAGAAGTGGTGTGTGAATTCATGTTCTACCTCCCTGTTGGTGAGTGTGTCAAAACACCCGTCAACAATTAGAACCCATGGGTTAGGATAGGGATTGGGTTAGAAGGTGGTTAGGAGACATGTGGGGGAATTAATTAATTTAGAATTAATTAATAGGCTAGAGAAAAAGGACAATGAATAAAATAAAATAAAATGAATTTATTTTATTTAATAGAAGAAAGGTTCAAAGGAAAATTAATTAATTAATGGGGTATAGCATTATTAATTAAATTAATTTAGCCAAAGGGAATGAGATGTCACTATATAATTAAATAATAAGAATTGTTTAATTGATGCGAGCGACTAAGGGATTTGAATTTGATTAAATTAATTAGTCAAATTTAAGTGTCTACATTTTGCCCCTCTTCATAGTGGTGCTAAAATAGTGTCGGTGCGAATAAAATAAGATACTTGCGAATTGAATAAAAGGGGAGTGAGAAAAAGATGCCCTAGACCAGGTGGACGACAAACACCGGGTGAAGGACACGAGAAGGGGTGCCCCCTCGAGAGGGTGCATGGGAAATAGGGCTCGAGCGGTGTCTTGAATGAAACATTGCCCCAACGGATATTAGGAAAGAGAACGAGAAACAAGACTAGACGACGAAAATGACACTTGAAAAGGAGGCCAGAGGAAGAAGATAGGCTAATAAAAGTTTGGGAGGGCCTGAGATGATAAAAAATGAGCATTTTGGGCAATGTTATATTCCAAAAAATAGCCAATTTAGGGCTCATTTGTGCATGTTGCTTGTGATATTTGTGAGCTCTGAGAGATAATTCCTTGCTTTTAATGCATCTTAGATCTTATTGTGTGCACATACGAGATGGCTGAGTAGGCGCAACCAAGGCACCGAGTGGATGTGCGCACATTCCCAAGAGGACCAAAGGATGAAACAAACCAGGCGAATGCAGTGCAATGAAAAAAGAAGATATCATGGAGCGCGAGCACCCACGCAAAACGGGATGCCATGTAGTGAGCACTTATTTTGATTTAGCATTATTTGTGAGTCACTAGGGTACGAGGAACCAAGGTGGAATTTCACAACCAATACATGGACTGACATGCATATAAACAGACACACAAGGCTAATCCAACACCACACAAAGTTATAGAGACCTTGTATGAAATGATGCTAGAACAATCACAAGCAGGAGATATGCACCAATGTAACATGAGATAGCCGAGATCTTATGAGGGTACATGGGACACATCTACAAGACACACCAAGCAAAAACCAAAAGCAACAAGATCACATCCTGAGCCTTGTTATTCCGAGAACACCATGACATAAAAGATCATGGCGACCAAGAGGAAATAGGACCCGAGGAGCTCTAAAAAAGATAAACAAAGACCAAAAAGAACCAAAGACAACACAAGTGTCTCAAATATCTTTTGTCAAAGGATGACTGACGGATGAGGATTGATGATGTTGTCTGACTAGAGGAACTAGAGGAAGGATGTATCCTGCACAGATTAATGATGAGATGAAGGATCAATGAGGTTGAATGACAAAGAGGAACCTGATAGGATTGTGATGGCAAAGATGCTGAAGGATAATTATTGATGGACTAGTTGATAGGATACAATCTCGAAGGATAGGACCGACACACGCGATATATATATCAACACATATATACAACTAACAAAGCAACCAAAGAGAACTTGGAGGAATATACAGGACGAGACATAATGCACAAGGAACCCAACGCAAAGGTTTTTTAAAAGGACTATGGACAAGCAAAGCAAATGGAGGCAAGGGAATGCGAGTACCATAGGATACTGTGTGGAAAAGAGGTGGGTATGATGGAGATGTAGATGGGGGTGGGTAACAATGGATACCACACCATGGAAATATGGATGCGAGGACCAAAGAATAATGGGACTGCACTTTTACATACAACGCTTATTACTAGGTTTTCACCATATGTACATGTCCAAGGTGCTTGTTTGCCAAGTTTTCACCATTGGATGAATGTATTTTTCTTTACTATTTTTTTATATTTTTTTTCTGATTTTTTTTTTGTTTGTATTTTTTAATTTTTGAACATGAGGTACACTGCCATGGACTAGGCATAGAATCTCTTCAAACGCAAGATATTAAGGGGTCATCAAGAGGATCCCCTTTTGGAGTTGATAACTGATAGGCCCTTGAACCATATTTTGCTGTGACCACATAGGGACCGAGCCAGTTATCTTCAAATTTTCCTTTTTTCTCTCAATCCCGTCGATTCTGTGGATTTTCTCTGAGGACTAAATCACCTACTTGAAATTCACAGGGGTGAACTTTATTTTGATAGTCTTTTTAATCTGGTCTGATAAACTTGCAAATGATCGTATGCTTTATGACGTTGTTCGTCAAGAAGATCTAATTGAGCCAATCATGCCACTTTATAGTCTTCATCAGAAACAAATTCTTTCAAAGATATGCACAGTGATGGAAATTCAACCTCAATTGGTAAGACCGCTTCTACACCATAGATAAGGGAATATGGGGTAGCTCCCGTGGGAGTTTGGATACTAGTGCGATTGGCCCAAAGGGTGGTATTTAGATGGAGGTTCTAGTCATGACCAATTTCATTGACAACTTTCTTTAGGAAATGGAGTAATGTTTTATTGGTTACCTCATCTTGGTCACTCCCTTGAGGGTGATATGGAGTAGACCGACGTTGCTAAATATAGAATGTGGAACATATATTGCACATGTGTTGGTTTTTGAATGGGGTTCCATTGTCAGTAATGATGGTGGAGGGAATCCCATAGTAGTAAATGATATGGTACAGGATAAACTTAGACACCTAGACACCAGTTGTGAGGGTGAGGGAAATGGCTTCGACCCACTTGGTGAAATACTCCATTGCAGAAATGATAAACTTGTGTCCATCTAAGGAAGGAGGGTGAATCTTACCAACGAGGTCTAGGCCCTATGTGGAAAAAGGCCAGGGTGTTGTTATCGGTTCCAAATCCTAGACTAGAACATGAATCAGGTCTCTGTGTCGTTGACAAGGCACACATTTCTTCACAAATTCACAACAGTCATGTTCCATGGTGGGCCAGTAGTATCCCACTCTTAAGAATCGTTTGGCAAGAACATATCCACTTGTGTGAGCGCCACAAGTTATGGTGTGCATTTATTTCATAGCAATATTAGCTTTATTCGAATCGAGACATCTAGCAAGGATGTCATGGTAGTTGTTGCGATGCAGATTGTCTCCTATGAGGGTGTATCAAGAACAACGACGGATGAGGTTACGACAATAATTATGATATATGTTGGGTGGAAGGGTACCATCTTTTAGGTATGCATGGATGTTGTGGTACCAAGGTGATTGCGGTCAAATAATGTTGCAGACCATTTTTGTGTGTGATGTTTCAAATGCAGGTTGAAGAAGTGATGAGGGAAGAACCCGAGACACAGAAAAAACACAACAATAGAGACATACATAAAAGATCTATTTATTATTGATTTAAATATATTCTCATTACATGCAATTATAAATAAGAGGAATAAATCCTCACATGCTGCAACACATTACAACTCACAAAATTTTCTGGAAAACCCCTTTCTTACAATCCAATATTCCAACCCCCGAAAAATAACCCACAAGTTTCCTTCAATGAGTCATAAATAGCCTTTGCCTTGTTTGGATCTAAAATTATAATTTAAAAATTAAAATTTGGCGGTCTAAGGCCAAAACATACAATTTGAATTTCCGAATTGAGACAAATTTGAAAATTGGATTTTTTTTGAAAAATTGTCCTACTTTCAGCAGCCATAACTTTTGATCTGGCAATCAGATTGATGCGCTATTTGAATCGTCGGAAATCTCTTTGAGTGAAGAACATGTTGTGAATTCACTCCACCAATTCCCACCATTTTTGGGACTGTTTGAGGCCATTTAGTGCCTAAAATTTGACTCAGAAGAATTTTTATCAAATTTTCAGGAAACAAAAATTTGAATAACTTTCAAACCATTAATGATTATTTTGCCAATGTGCTAATTTTTTATATTCTAAAGCTTCCCACAAATTTTGGGCTCCATCTGCCTTCAAATTAAAAATTTCTAAAAATAGTAGGCCGGCTAGAAAAAACAACAAAACAATTCTAGAAGTTGGAATCTCTTATTCGCCCAAACGGGTATCCAGAAATGCAAAAACATTAAAAGAAAACTATCAAAAAGGAAATATTTTTGGGTGATGCAGGATTGCCCTTACACCACCGAATGCTCCTACATCAAGAAGTTGTTCCACTATGTCATCTTTAGTTTGATAATCATTGTTTACTTGCCAAATGATTAGTTGTGAATCTCCATAAACAAGGAGATCTGATATATTCCATTGAATAAGTGTCTTTAGACCAGTGATAAGTCCTTCATATTCAACAATGTTATTGGTACATGGGAAAGGCAATTGGAATGACTTGGGGATAAGATCGCCTTGGGGAGTGACAAACAAGAAACCTACTCCTGAACCATTCTGAGTACGGGATCCATCAAAATATAGCTTCCAAGGAGATTGTATTGTGACGTTGCATACCTACTCATTTGGGAATTTTGTGACTAGGGGATAAGCATCGACCAAGGGTGATTCAACCAATTGATCAATGATGACTCGTCCTTTGATTGCCTTTATGTGTATATATTGGATGTCAAATTCATTGAGCAACATAACCCATTTAGCCATACGATCAGTGAGAGTTGTCTTGGAGAGTACATACTTTAAGGGATCAATTTTGTAGATGAGCTTGACTATATGACGTAACATGTAATGTTGGAGCTTTGGCGAGCAAAAAACAACCGCTAGACATGCTTTTTTGATGGGAGAATAGTTTATCTCATATCCAACCAAGGTTCGATTGATGTAGTAGATTTCTATTTCCTTTCCTTGATCATCATGTTGGGCGAGAAGTGCCCCCAAAGCTATTGGAGTAACTAAAATATACAAAGGACGACCTGGAATGGGTGACATTAAAACTGGGGGATGATCCAAATACTCTTTTATCTTATCAAATGATTGTTGGCATTGGGCATCCAACTTTAATTCTACACCTTTTTTGAGAAGGTGAGTAAAAGGTTGACACTTGTCCGTGAGTTGGGCGATGAAGCAATGAATATAATGTAACTTTCCTTGCAAGTTGCGCAAATTTCTCAATGTTTTGGGAAGAGGCATCTCTAATAGTGCTTTGACCTTTTTAGGATCGATTTCGATGCTGCACCTTGAGACAATGAATACTAGGAGCTTACCTGATGTAACTTCAAATACACACTTTTTGGGATTGAGGCACAATTTATACTTAGCTAGGTGTTCACATATATGTTCTAGGACAGCTGGATGTTCTGCCCTTGTCTTTGATTTACCTAGTATGTCATCCACATACTCTTCTAATATCTTATGCATGAGATCATGAAAAATCACTGTCATGGCGCGTTGGTATGTGGCACCTGCATGCTTGAGACCAAAAATCATGAATTGGTATCAGAAGGTTCCCCACGGGGTAGTGAATGTTGTCTTATGTTGATCTTATTTTGCTATTTTAATTTGGTTATATCCTAAAAATCCATCCATGAGGGAAAGCATTTCATGTCCTACTATGAGATCGACAAGGATGTCGATGTTGGAAAGTGGAAAATCATCTTTGGGACATGCTTTATTCAAATCTTTGAAATCTATACACGCTCTGATAATGGTTTTGAAATATGTACCAAATTGGAGATCCATTATGAGTAATCAATTAGTTGGACGAACTTGACCTCTATGAGCTTTTCTAACTCTTCCTTGACCAACAATGCAATTATGGGATGCATCTTGCACAATTTTTGTTTTACTGGTTTAGCATTTGGATCAACCACCAAGTGATGAACCACTAATTTAAGATCAAGAACAAGCTTGTCCACATAAGACCATGCAATATTAATGGGCCACTTATGAAGGATATCAGAAAACACATGCAGTTCCTCATCTGATAACGAGGCAATGACATGAGTGATGCGTGGATTTCCTATTGTGCCCAAATTTATTTCTTTGATCTGATCTATGAGGATTGGCGATCTGTCAACAACATGATCACCAATGAGGGGAAGAAGACAATCCTCATCTTCTAGCACCTCAGAGAGGTTTTCACTAGAAGATACACTCTTTATTTTTACTATTTTATGGTCTATAGGTGCCTTGGAAAGGTTTTCACCACAAGACTCTTGATCTTTTGATTTTTTTTTTCATTTTTGTGGTTAAGGATCTCTTCTTCCCCAACATAGCCTTGAGGATCTAGCTTGTAGACTGTGTTCTACTCAAGATGATAGTATGGTGCACACTTTGTTGCCCCTAGAAATTGTAGGAGCATTGTATCATTTTGGAATGTGTCTAGATTCTTAATAGTTTGGCCCCAATCAATGAGTTCAGGGTGGCGAAGGGGAAGGTCAATGAGGAGGACAGATGTGTTGAAGAGGTAGGATGTTCCAAAGGATGAGGAGCTATCTATATCATCATATGCTTGTTTGACAACCTCCTCGGGCATGTCTTCGATATCGACCAAAACATTTTCATTATTTCTGGAAGTGCCAGCCGAACTAGAGGCTTCATGGGAGGGACATCCAAAACCAAGCCCTTGGTGTCTTACATTAGGAGTTGGATCAATAGGTCTTCTGATTCCTTGTTCTTCTTGGCTTAGTCCACCACCTTGGTAATTCCATTTATGATTAGCCCTTTTGTGGGCGATAAGATATTTCTCCTTGAGTTGCTTGAGGCAAGTGCCATTATCTATGGGGACATCCTTGAAGAGCCATTGGTTAATATCTCCTTCTATAACTTCATGATTTAGTTCACCCTAAGATTGGAATGTGGTGGATCCACACTATTGCACTATAGGTTCTTCTTCTTCTCCTTGGTAGGTTTTCTGTGAGCATGTGGATCTAGAGGTAAGGCACCTACTGTGAAAGTGCCTTGTAGGGCATATCTACCACAACCAACATCGTTGATCTTGAGTTGGGAGAAGGATGAGGAGATGGAAGTCTTTTATTTTGCAACAATGAGTATGGCATCTGGTTCAACATATGAGGGAGATGATGAGGCTTGTGAAGTTCCAACATTGATGCCTAGGCAATGATAGGAATGTAGTGAGGGAGCCTCGAGAGCACAACCGTACTCAAATGGTTGGGAATCACCACAAATTGTGATTTCGTAGCCTTGATATGGGAGTTTGAGGCATTGATGATAAGTGGAAGGGGCGACTTGCATGGCATGAATCCATTGGCGACCAAGGAGAATGTTGAAGGGAAAATCAAGATCAACGACATGGCATAAAGTGCTATGTGTTGCTGGGCCGACTTGAATTTGGAGATTGATCATCCCTATTGAACTTCTCCTAGCATTTCCATAAGCCTTGATAGTAATACATTGATTGTGCATATCCAGGACAATGTACCCCACTTTAGTAACAAATTTTAAAGTACATAGGTTCAGGGAAGAACCATTATCAATCAGTACCTCTTTGACCTTATAACATTTGAAAATGGATTCAATATTTAACAGACTAATATGATCAGGATCAGGGATCATAGCTTCAGACTGTGTGAAACTGAGGTGATACATGAAAGACAAATGTGCGACCATGGCTTGGAATTGCATAGGATCAATATTGCTGGGTACACGGGTCTCTTGTAACATTTGGGTAAGTATCTCTTGATGAGTAGGTGAGGCCTTTAGCAAATTTAGGATGGAGATATGTGTAGGGGTTTTCCCTAGGTGTTCAAGGATATTGTACTGTGTAGATACTGACATCGTTGGGGTGATGTTAAGTGGGGGACCCCCAAGAACTGACATAGGGGCTCTCTTAGTGGTTACTGCACATTGGGTATCAGCCCCTTTGGCGTGAATCATGCTAACATGATCATCTTCTTGAGAAATGTAAACTATTGTAGGACCATAATCAAAGGGCACGTTATTGTAATTGATGTTATTGGTGGTACGACTTTGCCCAACATTGGATGTGCTTTCTTCTCTCTGGTGCTTAGGAAGAGCATTCTTATACATGCCCAGGTTAGCATTTAGAGACTTTCTTATAATAGGGTCAACAACAATTTTACCCTGTTCAATGAGGTGGTCAACCAGGTACTTAAGCTTCATGCACTTGTTTGTATCATGACCCTTGATGTGATGATAGGCAAAATATTCATTCTCCTTATAACAATTTGGTTTGGGTTTAGACTCATCGAATGGTTGTGTTTGAGGATATACAACCATGTTATACTGCTCCATGCATTTAAAAGTGACATCTAAAGGTTCAACCATTGGTGTAAAGTGACATCTTTGGCCATTCTGACTTGTTTGTCGAGGCAGAGCTTGAGATACAGTGGTTGCATTTGTTCGATTAGCTTGCGCATTTTGCGCTTGCGCTTGTGGTTGTTGGCAACTTGGGAGTGATGAATTAACATGCATAGTTAGAGATGTATTGGCATACAATTGTTGTGGAAGATTAGCATATGTCAGTGGGGGGGGTGGCTTTGCAACCATGATCATCTACATTGTCTTAGAATCAGTGACCCTGTCACCTACAACATTCTTGTTTTTATTCCAATACCGTTGTTTATCATGATCAGGCTTGTTGGAATGCTCTTTATAGAGTTTGATGACTCCATCAATCAGAGCCTGTTCTACCGATGGACCTTTAAACATGATTTCCTTGAAAGTGTTGGCACAATTCAATTGGATGTGATATGCCAGCTTAAGATGAAGGCTACTAATGAATATGGGGACCAATTGAGTGTCAGGTACAATACATTAGAGACGATGGGCGAGGGCCCTCCGTCTCTGCATATAGTCTAGGAGACTTTCTTACCACCTTTCTTCTTGGCTTGACATAGATCAATCATGGAGACATAATTCTCAATATTGTAGTGGTATTGTGCTACAAAGCATTCCGATAAGTCAGTGAATGTAGTGATAGTGTCGAACGACAACTTGGAAAACCATTCAAGAGCGGGTCTGCTGAGACTCTTAGGAAATAATCATAAAAGATAATTGTCACACCATGACACTTCTTGATAGGCCATGAACAACTCTTTGACATGATGGTGTGGATCACCTTTCCCTTTGTATTTATCAAATTTGGGCGTCTCAAAGTACTTGAGAAAAGACAGAGCCACTATGGAATTATCGAAGGGATAAGGACAGAGTTCATCAAATTTGAAAACTTGCTCAGACCTACTCTCTTGTAAAGTTTTGAGAGCGAGCTTCATTTCTTCCCATTCAGTGTTGACTGAAAAGGGTTTGAAGATGGAGTAGCGGATTGATATTGTGGTACTTGATATGACACTTGGTGCGAATGAAAATGACTTGGTTGTTGTGGTAGATTCTAATAACTTGTCGTATTTTGATAAATAGGGACTTGTTACTGGGCAAGGGGTTGTTGTTGATATTGAGGTGGTTGCGAGTACATCACAACATTTTGTTGTGGAGCAATGGGTGTTTGCTGGTATTGCATGTTCAAAATTTGTTGAATTTGATGAGTGCCACCTTGAAGATAACTGCCCCCAGTGTAGTTGGGATATATGTTAGGTTGTGCATTATAGGATGGGGGATTTTGACTAGCGTCACCTTGTAATTGATGGAAATTTGTGACAATATAAGATGAAAGGGGCGCTTGCAAGTAACTAAATTGTGGTTGCAAAATGACAGGTTGAGAAGTCACTTACGGTTGATATTGTGGAGCACTAACAACTTATGGCATTGATTGCACGAGAAGGGGTACATATGCATATGGCACTGTGTAACTCATGCCCCTAGTCGGCATGAGCGGGGGTACATATGATGACACCGTGTAACTCATGCCCCTAGTTGTAGTTTGCACGACAGTTGACAAAGGATAGCTTGGCATTCTCGTAGTCGAAGGTGATGCTTGTGTAGAAGACACATTTATAGGTCGTGTAAACGGATTGGTGAAAGGCGTGACTTGCATAACATTGGGTGTCATGGGCATTTGAGCCATCAATGAGAGCGATGTGGTAAGTTGTGTGAACAAAACATTGAACAACACATTATAGATACCTCCTCCTAAAGATGGGGGCCTTGACGAATTAGCATAGAACAATTGATAGAGCCATGTAAGGATATCCATAGGTGGCCATATGATTGACGCAACTGGGTCACTCTGTGACATTGGTGCCATTGATAATTCAAATTGTTGATAGATCAAGAATGATGATTAAGGTTGCTGTAACAACACCTATTGTTGAGGGGGTTCTTGTGGACTCACAGTCACAGGTGCATCAGGTGATGCAACAGTCATGCCTCAGGAAACCATGTTAGCGAAGATGAGACTTTTTCGACTCTCTATGATCTCTTCGACCATTTGGGATTTATCCAAATTTGAAAGGAATTGATCTACCAGATTTATTTAAGATTCTATCTTGTTAGGTTGGTTGACCATAGTGTCATCAAGGATGCTAGGATTGAGCAGATCATAATTGACGGGGACATTTCCTGACATGATAAGACTGAGACCTGAATCGGGACTTTGTTGTGGGTCTAAAAATCCTAATCTTGATTGAGAAGGTTGTTGCTCCATAGCTTGTCACGATTGAGACCAAGAAGTGATGGTCATGAACTATAGAGATAAGGAGATGATGAGAGCACAACTCTAATGTCAAGGGTTATATTAATTGATTTAAATCCAACTGACGAGGGATGAAATGGAAATGAAGGCTATGACCAAGGAGAGATGGAATGACAGAAGGTTCGACACCTAGATTGCAATTGGGATGACATCTAAGTAAAGCAATATGACATTAAATTTACTCAAGAGGATGCACTCAAGCAACGAAATAAGTCAATGTGAGTCAGACCTCTGGCTCGAGGTGACGAGAGCACACTGGATGGGAAGGATGAAACTCTAGACATGATACAGTCAAAGAGTTATCAATGTCATATAAAAAGATGCAGACTATTCAACAATTTGGGATGGCGAAGACCAAAAGGATTGAATTGATTTAGGACTGGTGAATTAGACCACTGAAGTGAAAAGAATGATGGACTGATGAAAAGTTGGAAATAGGAGGAAATGATTTTAAATAAACAGATTATCCTTGACTTTAGAGAGATCATGCAAAAGATGATGAGATTGAAGTGACGTGAGCGAAGGAATGACAAGATTATCAATAATTTAGTCGCGAAGAAGGAAATAAATGAGCAAGACAAACTAGACACAACCAGGTGACGAACAAACAAACCAACAAGGTCGAGTTGATGAAAAACAATATCAAACTCGATGGAATAGAGATGAAACCCATCACAAACCAAATTTGGCAGATTAACAAGGCAAAAAGAGAAAACTTGTTGGAGTAAATGGCAAACCCGCCACAATAACGAGCAAACTACTAGACCTAGGTACAAACCCGCTAGAGTATCGATGACTAAAAGAACTTGCAAAACTGATAGTGAACCCGCTGAAACAGGATGCAAACCTGCCAGGCATAAGAATGAACCCGCTAGACCAAGGCTAAAAGTAGATCAAACAAAGATAAGGTGAACCCGCCACAGTAAAGAGCGAGCATGAAAGTCTTAGAAGAAAACTCATGAGAATTCAAGAGACAGTGACTACGCTAAGTATGTCAATCTATCTCAAAACATAAGCATTCCTGCCGTACCAAGAAGCAAACTCGCTACAGGATAACAACAACTAGGATTACGTGAAATGTGACACGTTTGATGACTTAGATTGATTTTGATAAAATATTTTTTGTGACACCAAACACAACAAGCCCATATGTATGATAAATGCATTAACAATCATGTACTTCCTAGGCTGGTCAAATGACAATACTTATTAAATCCCCTTGCCCAAAATACCACATTTAGTTGGATAGATAGAAGCTTGGCAACACTGGCTCCACTCCATGACACACACTTCTCGAGCATGCCAAGCTTAAAATTTCTAAGGATCCAAAGATCCTGAGAAATTTTCTCTCAAGTTAAATGGTACATGAGGGGTTTCTTCGGTATGCACATATCACAACACTTGAGTCGACAAGTAGAAGGATTGGGGTTTTTTAAATAATTTGGTTCGTAGTGGGGGAACTTTAGCAGAATCGATTGTATACCCATGTGGAAATGACTCATTTAAGAACCCATTCCTAGTCCTCGAAAGGATTTTTACGCATCTCACACAACTGTGCATACTAAGGAAAATCCATCGGTGCAGATGTACATCACCAGGAACTTGTGAATTTTGTCTGACTTATTAATTTATATAGTGGGCTGAAGAAGTATCGCTTGGGTCGTTCTCTCTCACCCAACCTTATTGGCTACTCAGAAGGCTGACCCTCTACCTACTAAAACAAAAACTGTTAGAAACAATCAAGAAGGAAGACTGAGAGGGAGGGGGGAATCAGTCTTCGTCGGATCACAACAAATTAAACTTCAAAACATAAATTGATAAACTGCAATAACAAATAGATAAGAAAATTAACAACACAACACACAACACCAAGATTTTGACGTGGAAAACCTGGTTAAGGGAAAAACCATGGTGGGAACCTACCCATAGTAAGATGATACTCTTTAGTAGTATGTGAAAATATTACAATGAGGAATACACATGCATTCAGGCACACTTCCTACAGGTCACTGCTCAAAAGATATATGCCCAGAAGGCTACGAACCTCAAGGAAGTCTCACTGACTTACAATATGATTCAGACTACAATCCGGAAGGAATGAACTGCAATGATAGCATCTACAAATGCCTGATGACAATTCCGATTAAGCATAATTGTCTGCATTGCAACACCAGTCTCACATCAACACACCGAATGATAAACCTCTTATTCGCACAATCACCTCTCTCTGATAATGCAAACATAACATCACCTAAATTACATAAGCATCTCACCTATATATACAAATTATCAACCTTGATAACAAGGTTGGCTAAACCCTCAACCTTCAACTTACAATTACAAAAATTACATTGCATGATACAAAGATCGACAACTAGACCAATATTATGATTTACATTACATTGAATGGACCTAATTAAAATTTCCAAATGATTACATCCATCAAAAATCCTGCCAAGATCAACCGCAACACGCTACACCACCAGAAATACCACATAACACAAAAATCATCACCAATTCATAGAATTCAACAAAAACTCACACACCGATCAATGTAGATTTCCAAAACAAATAGGACTCAACTAGGAAACACCAACAAGCATGTTAGAATCATCTGGAATAGTTTCACCAACACCTCTTTTCAGATCTTCATCGGTCAACGTCTCAAAGCTCAAGAACACAACCAATCAACAACTGTCACGAGGAAATATAACTTGCGAAGCACCAAATAATGAATCATCTAAAATTAAGATACACAAGATCATCCCAAACAATAATCCAAAGTCTCGACACAAGATCTGATCACACCAGAATATATCGGAGGAAATACCAGATTCTGCAAAACAGTGATCAGCAAAACCAGACTACAAAACCGGATCAAAAACTCTTCCCAAACTTGTTGGAATAGACCATAGGAATATGTTGACATCAATGACAAAAACATATCCTATTAGCAACAATGATCAACCAAAT